>NC_092231.1:3348196-3603196 GCF_036320965.1 Panulirus ornatus
CTGTTACCCTGACCCTAAGATGTTGCCAATGAAGTTAAATGAGTGTAAAGTATTGTGATTAGGAGGTAAGTACAAAGCATATAGGTACGGGATCTAATGTATGAAGAAAAAAGTAATCGGAAGTAAAAGAAGAGAAAGACAGATTTTGAATAATGATCTGCTATAATCATCAAAATGCTGCTCAGAAAGCATTTCATACAATTCATTCAATAAGACTAGATAACATAATGACCTACAACTCTCTTGTGACGACCACATTACACGTATGCGGTACAGGTCTGGCCTCCACAGTATCCAAAACACCAAGGCAGGGTGGAGGGAGGACAAGGAACTAGTTTACAAGACTAAAACCGGAAATGAAGAACAAGTTAAACGGGGAAAGAGTTATGGAACTCCAGTAATTCTCCCGGCGCCAGAGAAGACTCATATGTGACTTTAAAGAAATCTGTAAGATATTCAGAGTAATTAAAGATATCTTCATAGATAAGCTAATCATCGTCTACAGGGACCCTGATCATGACCGTGGAAAGGAAAAGTGTCACGTAAACAAGGTAACAGTGGAATAAATGTCCTAAACAGAAGTTGCTGGAGAAGAGCATACACTAGACGTTGGGAAGGATAGCTGAAGCATCATGTCCAGTCCGGTGGTCATGAGTAAGTAGAAAGTACATGAAGTAGGTAGAAGTACAGTAAGTAGGTAGAAGTATAATAGGAAGCGACTTAGTTCCCTCAGCAAGTAACCTACTGACAGATCAAAAGCTTCTTGTTCGACCTGATTTCTCTGTTCTCTTGGCTACTCATCATTTGCTGGTCTCGTATTACCGCGGCCACCCATTATCACCCCAGCCAGTCACCAGCCTGTGATAGGTATGAGGTTGTATAGTTTGTCCAGCAGCAGGTTGTGCAGTAGCAGGTTGTGCACCAACAAAATCTGCAGCACCAGCTTCCAGCCGGCTGGTACACGGAAACCATATGGGGTACACGGGGAGTACAAGCTGGGGGTACACGGGGAGTACCAGCTGGGGTACACGGAGTATTAGCTAGGGTTACACGGCAGGCCAGATGGTCCAGACTGGACCGCGTCATGCCTTAGATTTTTTTCGCATGAAAATTGCGAACGAACCTTCGGCCATCAGTCAGGCCTAAGCCTGTGGCCAGCGGGGCACAGGTGGTCATTACCTGGCCAGCTGGCTGGTGGTGCCTCGCCTGGCCCGAGGGATGAGGACGTGTTCAGGACGGTGGTGCTGTACCGGCCCTACGTGCTCAGGACGGTGGTGCTGTACCGGCCCTACGTGCTCAGGACGGTGGTGCTGTACCGGCCCTACGTGCTCAGGACGGTGGTGCTGTACCGGCCCTACGTGCTCAGGATGGTGGTGGTGTACCGGCCCTACGTGCTCAGGACGGTGGTGCTGTACCGGCCCTACGTGCTCAGGACGGTGGTGCTGTACCGGCCCTACGTGCTCAGGATGGTGGTGGTGTACCGGCCCTACGTGCTCAGGACGGTGGTGCTGTACCGGCCCTATGTGCTTGGGACGGTGGTGTACCAGCTGCCATTTTATTTACTTTTATTCCATTTAGTGTTGACAGTTTGTCTTATACTTGCATGTTAAGATGTAAACTCTTCTATCCTATAAGATGTAAACTGTTTTCTGTCCTAGTGATAGTAGTGAAATAGGGATGCTGGTTTTGTCTTCACTGGTAATAAGTGATGGAAGGAGATAATCATTTACGACCTCTTCATTGCTTCATTGTCTTGAACTATGGTAAAACCTGCCCTATTTTTTTTTATCATGATTATAATTTTTATTCGGTGTTTTTTTGTTTTTCCAGGAATAATCGCTTCATACGTACGAGGCTTTTTCGAAGCAAATTTACATAACATGCTCCATCATGTTGGTTATTGTCCTCTTCGAGTGTCTTAGATGCTTCTTTTAAAAGAAAACAGGCAGCTCTTTACTTCATTGTTACACCATTTTTGGATTAGTTTTCGGGGAGAAAAATCGTCTGCTGCATATTGGCACATAAGTTCCCTCCACAAGTTCAGGTTACATCCACATCGTCTTCATTCCAGTTTTGCTCCTCAAGAGTAATGCGTAGATGATATTGAAGAGTCCATATCTGAAATCTGGTATTAGTCCATGATTTTCATGTTGACCAGCATTGTTCATAAGTAATGTGTTGTTGATTACGTACAAATGTCATATCCTCGTTGTAAAGCCTCATTTAGAGCCATAACTAAGTCAAACATGTTATCGTCGCAATTAGGTTCCTCAACAAATCTTATTAGGGCATTATCAAGCAGGTTTAAGTAGACCCCACACCCGAAGCTAGTGGAAAGGGATTCTGTCTCGGTCAGGACATACAGAATGAATAGCAAGGAAGACAACATGGAATAATGGATAGAAAATGATAAAAAGATACATCTGGACGTGTGACGCAACTCCACAAGGCCTCTTGGGAGAGGAAAAATATATCTTGTGCTGGCCTTTCTAACCTGACGCTACTAGCGGTTCTCGCCCGCTTATTATCTTCACATTGATGTTGTGTGGCAGATATCATAGCCGAGGTAAAAACTTATCTCAAGGTGGCTATCTGGACAGGATATTAAGGCACCACTGATCTGCTCCCCTGCCTACGTACCAACTGCCCACCCCACTGACCTGCTGCACCAGATCACACACACACACACACACACACACACACACACACACACACACATATATATATATATATATATATATATATATATATATATATATATATATATATATATATATATATATATATATATATATATATGCCCCTTGAATACGTAACAGGAGAGCGAGATGGGGTTGTACATGGTGACCCAAGGTGGCACAAAATGGAAATTTGCTACAGCTGTTGTATGTAGATGATATTGTGCTGTTGGCTGATTATGGGAAGGATTTGAATCGACTTGTGGGCTGTTTTAAAATTCTGAAAACTGCTGAGAACTGAATGCTATGCGTGAAGTCGGTTATAGTGTTTGGGAGACAAGTCAGTGAGATCTGTAGTGGGAAAATGGAGGTTCACAGAAAACTTTAGTGAAACGGAAACTAATGTATAAATGTTTCAAAAAGCGTGTATGATGGATGCTAGTCCCATTTCTGACACATGGATGTGAAACATAATCACTTTAAATCAGAATAGGTCAAATATTAACAAAGAAGTGGATAACTGATGTGGTGTGAAGTTAACTGATAAGACAGATAAAGGACGAAGGTTTGATAGGTGTATGTGGTGTGAAGAAATCACGAGAATTGTGTGTGTAAGAAATTCTTTCAGGATAGTATGGTTATATGAAATACATGAACGTACAAGGAAGAAAGTTTAACCTCCGAAGTGGATAGATGCAGTGAGATAGTGGATGAAGGCTTGGAATGTTCAAGATGAGGATGCCATTGGAGTGATTGGGGACTGAACGCAATGGATAGTTGTATTGAGAAGTAACATTAATGGTTTCGTGGAAAATCACATAGTTTCCAAAAAGTAAGAAGCGCCAATATAAGTGTGGAAATTTCTGTTTCACTTTAACACTGGAGATGGGATCAGAATGTGTATGAGTAATTTGTGAGGCTTCATTCACTTGACGGGCTCCAAGGAATTTAGACAAGACTTGGTTATAGCATAACAAAGTAATTCTTTAGTGTAATCTTGTTTTCATATTTTTGTTCAGCTACAACTCTTACCTTCCTCCAGCTTGCTGTTTAGCATTAACTTAGAGAAAGCTTCAAGAAAAGCTGCAAGCGGACTTTCCGTACATCATTGTCGAGAAGTGGCTCCTGCACTTCTTTTATAATGACATAATCAGACGAAAACGTACTGGCGGTAGAAAAAAAAAAAAAAAAACACTGGGAGAGTACAGTCCGACTAGGGAACATGCATTTTTACTCACCCAAGTAGATGCCAAAGGGTTATTTCTATCTGCATTTCTCAAAGTAAATTTGTAACCGCAGAGCATTTACTCTCACTTCGGTAACGGTAATAGAATGTTTATATCTTAAGAAATGAAGGTGGGCTTGAGATTGACAGTGGAACAAACATCAATAACCTTTTATAGGAATTGGCTATGTTGAATTAGGTGGTAGCATAAGGCTAAGTCTTGACCACAAACCTAAGTCATGATGCAGTTAAGTGCAAGACTGGCCACCAAACTGGGGTACCGGAAACCGGAATCATGTCAAAAGGACACCACTAAACAACATAGAATGATAGCCTTTATGATATACAATGATTTAATGATGATGATTATGGTATTGAGAAATACATCGCAATCCGGAATTGGTCTGACGAGAACCATTATTTACCTTTGCTTGGAGGGTTTTTATGTACATTGTATTTGTAATTTGGCTTAGCAGTGCTTAATTATCTTACTTCGTATGACATTCACCAACTTTTATAATCGTAAGATATTCACTGTTTTTTTTTTTTTTTTTTTTTTTTTTTTTTTTATACTTTGTCGCTGTCTCCCGCGTTTGCGAGGTAGCGCAAGGAAACATTCTAGATAGCTTAAAAAGAATACGGGACGGACTAATTGACCGTGGTACTTAAAGAACTTTATTCGTCTTCATATAGGTTTTATCATTATTACGATTTTCATTAAACTATTTGGTGATATCCCTAGTGACATCATGCTCATGATATATTTGAGAATAAATGTATAACATGTCTTAAGGATATAGTTTTTAATTGAATTTCCATCCTGGAGATTGTGTTTGAGGTTGTGTTGCTGTGTGAAAGGTCGTGTGTACCGTACCCTTGGCCTTTGTTATGATCCGCCGTATGGACAGACTGGAGCTGGAGCTAGAGTGGCCCTCAGTACTGTGTAGTTGACAACTCTTTATATCATGTCCACCATGGTGAACAAATACGATGCGTAAGTAATCACTTCGAAAAAAATATTAAAACGTTTGAAAAGTTTTTGATGCACTTTTGAGAAGTTTTGCTACAATGTAAATACGTAGTACCTAAACTTGCCAGTATGAATAAGCGAAAGTAGTATGCACCTTTTCGAGTTCATATGCTGACCTCTGACTTTGCCTCATTTGAAAATAATTTTACCATTTATTTTAGCTTAGTTTCCCTTGATATAATGTGGTCAGGTTGATCATTTCTTTTGGCAATTACTCCAGGAGTACACCACACACTGAGGAGGACTTTCTAAAGTACTATTTTGTTTCTTACAAATCTTGTTATCATTACTTTTTATCTTGTTCCTGTTCTTTTGAAAGGGCTTTCAACTGTTACTGTTTTCCATTCCTTACATTATGGTATGTATTTTGATTGTCACCCCTTTTTCTTTTCCCCTCATGTTAATTTGAGGTGATTCATTCATATTTCTCAATTTTGGAACCATTTTAGTTGCTCCCCTCTGTACTTTCTCTGAAGGATCTATATCTTTAGATTATGAGACCATTCCTGAACAGCATACTCCAAGTGTGGTCTCATAACTTTAGTGCAATGAACGAGCATTTTATCTATCCTACCATTTGATTGACTTTCTCGTATTTCTTAAGAGTAGTTTGTAAATTTCATATCCTTTGTCATCAGTATTCCCTGGTCTTTTGTGTAATCAGCAGCTGCTATGTTTTTACCAAACATTTCATGATCTGTTTATACATTACTATGACCAAAGTGCATCACTTGGTGTTTATCTGAAATAAAATCTAACTTCCAAGTGTTTAACCAAGTCATTAGTCATGATAGATCACCTTGAAGAGTATCTGCTCTGTCAGCTCTATTGTAAATTTTTATGTCATATGAGAATGATTCACAGATTGAATTTTTTATCACTCTGGAGATTATTTACAAATATTAGGAATAAAATTGGCTGAAGGACTGGTCCCTGAGGTACTCCACTTTTCATGTCAACTTATTGGTGCTCATTGAACCATACTTGTATGATAGGTATTTCAAGCAAGTTTTATTTTTTAATGAAACCATGTCGCTACTGGAGCAAAAAGTGGGACATGATTATTTATTTGGTTGAATGACTAGTTTTGATTAAACAGGGAAATAGCTTTGTATATTTTTTGCTGGGGATCTCTCACCCCCCCCCCCCTCTCTCTCTCTCTCTCTCTCTCTCTCTCTCTCTCTCTCTCTCTCACACACATACACACAGTATGTTGTTTTGTCATTAAGGATGTGATTTACGACCCTGAGGCACATGTTGCCCTTGACGTTTAATCTTTCAGGGAACATAAAAGTTGCTGAGTGATTTTGAGAATATTCTCTTTAGAAATATGGAAATCATAGTGGTGAGGGTTATGAAGATCATGGAAGAAGTAGGATTAATGTAAAGGTAGGTGAAACACAGGGTAGAGCAAGTTTTGAGATGGATAATCTTTTTTATAAGGAAAACTGCAACAAATGAGTGAATGAGGCAAAAGGAATGTGGCCCAGAGTCACTTCAGATATCATGCAGGGGTCAGTTCTTGGCAGAGTCGAGTCGAAAGCAATCTGACTTATAAACTCTCTTAGGCTAACTTCAAAACTTGACCTTTTGTCCTAAACTGCAGTGTTGCTTCACTTCCCCTCTTTAGGTATTACTATGGGTTTTGCTCCTGAGAGCTGGCTGCTTTTGTGGCCACATTACTAGCCAGACCATGCAATGATGGCAAGCTGCTGCATTTCATGATTACTGTGGGGTCATTAGCACTTCAAGGGTGGGCCGTTTTGATAAGTGTTTCTTTCTGTACACCTTGAAGCTGTGGAATTCTCTACCTTCTCATGTCTTTCCCAACAACTATGACCTGGCACATTTTAAAAGACAGGTTTTTCACTTCTCTCCAAAATTTGCTGATACTTCCCTTTGTCTCTTCTTTTTCCCCTCTTGTTAACCTTTCTGTATTTCAATCAAGGACAGGGTTTTATGTGGAGTTTTGTCCATGACTGGATCCTCCAGTGTAAAAATAATATGATAGCATACTGATAATTTTTCTGATAACTTTTATGAAGTACACCATAAGTAATAAAGGTTTGACTTTTGCTTGTGAGAGTCAGCACCATATTTATATTTAAACAAGCATTCTTACATTGCAGCAAATTATGTTGCTATTAGTTTTTCAGAATATTATGGGTTACAGTCCTGATTACCTTTATTTACTTTTGTGCCTTTCAGTCTTAAATCTAATGATGACTCGGGTGAAGAAGAGGGTGGAAATCGTGACTCAAAGGAGACAGAAAAACCATTGGTATGTTCATTATTATTGTTGTTGTTGATATTATTATTATTATTATTATTATTATTATTATTATTATCAATATTATTTTTTTTTTGTTATATTTGTTTCCCCTGTCAGCGAGGTGGTGCCAGGAAACTGACGAAGAATGGCCTATCCACTCATTTACACACATATTTACATAAATGCCCATACACGTACATATACATGTCAACATATATACATACACATACAAAACCATATACATATGTACACATGAATATATTCATACTTGCTTGCCTTCATCCATTCCTGCCGCTACTGTGCCCCACAAGAAAGATCATTGCCACCATTCACTGTGTCCCATCCTTAGTTGTCATATTTGTACTTGGATTGAATTTTGCCAACCATCTATCAAACTGACTTTGGAGTTTGTGTTGATCCCTTTGTAAGCTGATGCAGTCATCGTCATTAATCACTTCTCTCATGACCGTAGTATCATTTGCAAACAATATCTGGGGAGATTCCAGTATGTCAAGGCAGGCCATTGCCATAACACTTAAAAGAGCAGTGGCATGCTGCTGGTGACCCTAGTTCATTTTGAGAATGCTTCTCTAACCTCTGTCCAGTGAAGGAGTCTTTCTCTTATTCATTCCTGTGTATCCTGCTTCTTAACCATCCTTTCATGTGGGTCACTGTCAAATGCTTCATGGTGCTCCATTCATCTCTTTGGCCCAAGATGGAGCTAAATCTGATATAGAAGTCTTAGGAGATTTATAAAACATGATCTTGAATCACAATTAGGTACTTGATTCTTTGCATATACAGCTTTATCAGCTTTCGGAGTATTGTTGCCAGTGTTTTACATATCTACTTACAGTATATTGATATCTGTTTCGCATGAAATTTATTTAGATTTTCTTTTGTTGCAGCAGCATTGTGACATTGTTGTCTTGCTGCCTTCAATATTTTAAGGGTATTTACCCCAAAGTAAGAAATATAACTGATGCACTGTATGGTATTTCACAGTGGGTTTCAGTGGACAGCATTTCTGAAAATAGGTATCCAGAGTTTATCTTCCTTAATGGAAGAAAAAAGGAGAAATATCATATTTGTATCATCCATAGTGAAAGGAAAGAGGGTGAGCTTTTCTTTGTTTTTTCTTTAAAAGTTCTTTTTTCTTATAACCATGCTCTCAGATACTCATAGGGCTTTGTCCATAGGTGAGAATCATAGGCTTTGAAGAATGAAAAAGGGTTTCCAATCTGCTTCTTTTCTGTCATTTCCCCCCACAAGTATTTCTTGATTCTAGGCAGTGATAGGTATAAGGCAGGTGCCAGTGATCAGTGAGTAAATGGCTGGGGCTCAATGCACTTCATCATATCTCTTCTGCATTGTGATGCCTTTGGCCTGAGCAGGTTACTGTAAGGTCATTAATTTCACAGAACAAGCATGCACTGGCCTTATAGGGTTTATGGTTATTGAAGTGGGGTAAATCCTAATGGTTGCACCACATTTAGAGGGCAAGACTGTATTTTACCCTCCCACCATCCTTACCCTTGGCAAGCTAGAGCTCACACATATGCTTGTAGGGTTATGCCTCCTGTACTGAAATGATTTTTCACTTTTCAAAACCCATTTATTTTTATAGATGAGATTCAGAGACACTTATTTTTCTGACAGCCACCAGTTGAAGTTAAGTGTGGGGAGCATAGACTGCAGTATACTTATTGTATATGGTTCAGTCGTCGAGCACCAGGAAAGCAGGCTACAACACAAAACTATGACCAGAACCTCAGGTTACTTGGAAGGTGAGTACAAGACTTTCTAAGGATTTTATGGTGCTTTAGTGTGTCAGAGAGAAACTCGTTACATAAGAAAGGCTTTAGACTTATGATTTTTGATATCATGCAGATGATTTTTTTGATACTATATTGCCATTATTCCCCTTTGCATGAGGTAGCACCAGGAACAGATGAAGAAAGGCTGCATTTGCTCATATCCATTCTCTCTAGCTGTCATATGTAAACTGAAACCTTAGCTCCCTATCCATATCCAATACCAGATCCCACAGATCTTTTCATGGTTTACCCAAGCCACTTCACTTGCCCAGGTTCACTTCATTGATAGCATGTCAACCATATATACATCATTCCAGTTCACTCTTTCCTGTGCACACCTTGCTCC
Source organism: Panulirus ornatus (assembly GCF_036320965.1). Classification (NCBI taxonomy): domain Eukaryota; kingdom Metazoa; phylum Arthropoda; class Malacostraca; order Decapoda; family Palinuridae; genus Panulirus; species Panulirus ornatus. The sequence goes on from NC_092231.1 coordinate 3,357,565, forward strand.
ACCCTTCCATTTTTAGTCTGGTCTCCTGTTCTTCATGTTTCCTCCATTTCAGCCACACACATTCTCTTTGTTAGCCATTCCTCACTCATTGTCTTTATTAGTCCAATCCATTTCAGCACATCCTCTTCAGCTTTCTCAACTACACTTTTTACTACCACACCTCTTGTCTTTTAATACTTACTCGATCGAAACACCTCACACTATATATTGTCCTCAAACATTTTATTTCCAACACATAGCCTCATTTATAGCCTGTGCCTTGTATCTGTATGATAGTATTGAGACTACTATACCTTCAAACTTTCCCATTTTTACCCTCCCAGATGATAATCTCCCATTCCACACATTCTTCAGTGCTCCCAGAACCTTCATCCTCTCACCCACCCTATGACTCACTTTCACTTCCATAGTCCATTCACTGACATGTCCACTCCTAGATATCTAAAACACTTCCTTGTCTCAAACCTACATCTGCCACCCTATCATCATACACATTCAACAGTCCTTGTAAGCACATGCACACACTCCATCTCCTCACTTCATCACTACCCATTGCCACTTCCCCCTTTGACCCTTTGCTGATATTTGTATTTGTTATAAAGCTATTGGAGCAAAATTAAGGATAATCTGTTTATGATTACGTGTGGGAGGGTTAGGCTCTGTCTTTTAAACTTGCTTTGTTATCCTGCAGGCTTTTTTTTTTCTTATTATTACCTCACCTACTGTAGTAAGCCTGTGTCAGGAACAAACAAACAGTAACCTTGGTTGTATGTGTATAGTTTGTAATTGCCATGAATTGTATAATGTACTGAAATTGGAGACTACCATCCACAGCCAAGTCTGACAAACTACACACTGGTTTATCTTGATTGCTTCCTGTGCCATGGTTTAGCTCACTGACAGTCCATTTATTTACCATGTATATGTGGGAAAATTTACCCTTACGTACAGTTTATGTAGATATACATGTCTCTGTATTCTTTATCTCTTCCAGTGTAGGCAAATTTGCAGCTACCAACCTCTTCCTGTAGCTCAGCTTTCTTATTTCAGACTTTTTTGTTACTCTCTGTTGAACTTTGTCAGATTTTTGTTTCATCGAGTGGAATGATCAGATTTGGGATGTGTACCCTAAGTTAGGTCTTATGTATGTGGTAAATGAATTACTGAACATTTCCATATCCTTATGTATTGATGTAATTTTGATTTTAGCAACTAGATGATTTTCAGTAAGTGACTCCATTCCCTTTTAGAGGGATGGATCAAATGCATAGTATGCAGATTAGCATCATTGAGTGAATATGAATCTGGCATCCTGTTCACTTTATCATATGTCTTCTTTGTATCCATAAATTCTGCATACACCTTTTTTTTGTTTTTCTTTAGAACTTTCCTTATCATTTGAGTGCAAATATGTGGTCTCCAGACCCTCTGCCCCTCCTGAACCCACCTTGTTCTTCACTTACAAGGGTTTTAGTAACCCTTTGAACACAATCCCTCTCATACCATACATCCTGCCAACTATATTATGGGAGCTACTGCTTTCTTAGTTCTTATAGTCAGTTTTAGTTTCTTATCTTTTATATAGACAATGAGACAGTAACAGCTTCATCCAGTCATCAGGTAAATTTCTGTTAATCTTGTTAACGAAATTGACATGATTTTAAAGGTGTCACATTTAAAATGTTAAAATGGACAAAATTAGGGATCCCTACTGAAGCAAGAGACATTAGGGTTTACATTAAAAACAATTAGAAGTACATTATGGAATGCTTGGCTGAATGTATCAATAAAGGCCAGTATGATTTTGTGCCCAGTAAAAGCACACAAACTCAGAAACTCAGTTTTTAGTTCACCATGATAACAGTGATAACTATGATAACCTATGAAGGGAATGAGGATCTATACTGTTTTTCTTGAATTTTACAAAGCATTTGGTAAGTGAATTAGAAAATAGTGTAACAGAACATCAAGGTAAATTAGGAAGATGGATGAGGGAGTTTCTAACAAACAGACATTCAGAACAGTGGCAAATGGAACTATGTCTGACAAAGATCTTATTTTATTAGGTATGCCTTACGTAACAGTATTACTTTTTCTCCTCTTGATAATGATACGAGGTATAGACCAAGATAACAGAACACATTGTCGTGTTTTTTGAGAACACCAGTTTTTACAAAGGAGAGTATTTGAAAATAAATCATGGAGTGGGCTTGTCAGGAATTTATTGAATATTTTGAACAGATAGCTTGCAAAGGTTAATAGTCTAACACCAACACCTTGCAAAGGTCTAACAGCAGAAGTGACTGAAAAATGAAGAAAATGTCATAGATATGATTGATTATAAACAAAATGATTACACTGAAGAAACTGTGTTATTGAGTTAGCAATATTGTAGCAAGAACTTTCACAAAGATAGAAAGATTAAGATGAAAATCTTCATTTTGTATATTAGAAGCAGTATTGAATAGAACTGTGTTGTATGATTACCACCTGAGCAAGCAATGATTGAAATTGAAGAGAAATCAGAAAGACTTTAAAAGTAAAACTAAGAGAATGGAATCCGGAAACAGTCAAGAAAAATTGACAGAACTTTAACTATAAGTTCAGATGGTAGAAATTTATTTGCAGGAACAGAAACAGAAAGGGAGATACATGATGAGTGTTACCTGCTAGCTCTGCCTCAGGCAAAATCTTGTTGTATGTACTCATTGGAAATAGTTACTTTGTAAGAAATCTATTAAGTCTTTGTCATGGCCAAATGTAGGGATTCAATTATTAATTCTTAAAACTGTCTACCTTCATTCTTTGTGTTCATTTTCCAGTGTCATTGTTGTCCTTTATCTCCAGCATTACGATTCACACTCATATGCTTTGGATTTATGGCTAGTTATCTGTAAGGAGGCATTTAATTATTTTGCTGTGCTCCTTTAGCAATGCAGAACCATGATAAAGTACTTATAGTTATCTTAAACCTTGCAGATTTGCATCAGTGGAACAGTTTTGGGGTTACTATAGTCGTTTAGTCCGGCCTGTTGACCTAACTTCACACTCGGATATACATATTTTTAAAGATGGAATAAAACCTATGTGGGAAGTAAGTATATGAGGTGCTTCAGTTTTTGTTCTTGAGAATATTGAAGTGTGTCATTATATCATATTTTTGAAGGTGCTTGACAGAGTAAAATCATCAATGATTCTATAGTTATTTGTGCTTGAAGCAAAATAATATAACCTTATAATTGATTATTAAATCTCAAAGGATGTTGCGAATAAGAATGGGGGGAAATGGATTGTTCGTTTACGCAAAGGACTGGCTTCACGGTGTTGGGAGAACATGATATTGGCAATGCTAGGTGAACAGTTCATGGTTGGAGATGAGATCTGTGGTGCTGTCATATCAGTGAGATTTCAGGTAAGGATCCCCACTTTAAACACTGAATGATAAAAAGGCTTTTACACTAGAAATGTGGATTGTGTGATAATGCTGTTTTTTCACTGCTGATATTACTTAGCTATTAATGAGTTTGATTTTGATTGATTCATATTTTCTTCCTTTTAAGAATAGTTGTAACTTCCGCAATACTGAATTCTCTGTTTCCTAGGAGAATGAAAATGTCATCAGCAGCTTAGCATGTATCTTATGTTTAGTCATTCACTTGTCGTGCTAGTTCGGAAAGTTATAATTTTCAGTAGGGCATTTTGTTCTTTACTGGATGTGCTGTCATGATTAACTGTCTTTGCTTCTTTAATTGCATAATATGTAGGAGTGACAGTTGTAAGATAAACATTGGAATGGATGATTCATGCTCTAAAGTAAACAGTCATCCATCTTTCTAGTTTAAAGTGATTCACCTTGCTCAGATAAAGGTTGCTTCAAATGATGCACCTCCAGCCTCACCTCGGTTTTCTTTTTACATGCAGTACGGTTACTAACAGTAGCAACTAGTCATATTCAGAGCTCTGTCTATCTTTCATAGATAACTCCTTCCAAGAGAATAATCTAACTCCTTGGAGCTCTGTGACAGATTTTCATATTGTTCACTATGGCTTTTTTTTTTTTGAATGAGCATTGTCATATTGGTATGTTGGATGTTACCATACTCTTCCTGCATGTGGTTTCACCAAAAGTGAAAAGTTCTCTTTGCTGAGGCTACATCATTCTCAGTGGATGAAGGGGAGTAAAGTCTTGGTGAGGAATGTCTCACTCCAAAGAAGTCCTTCATGAAAGGGGTGCTAGGGTTACATGATTATGATACTGATGTTTGTTCCATAAAGTTGGAAGTATATAGAGGAGGTTAAGCTCATAATTTGAACCAGAAATTACTTGATATGGAAACAAATTACCTAATTTTGTTGGTTATAATTTTCTTAGGTCTTATGATGTATAACAGTATTTGTCTCCATTCATTTTTGTTTGTTTCATTTGAAGAAAGTGGCAGGCATGATATTTCCTTTGGTTGTTAAATTTCAGTGTAAGCAGCCAAACTACATCAGTTGGCTTAATCATCTGTAATTGTGCTAGAGGAAGGTTTTTGATTCACTTACAGGAGATACTGAAAACAGTCCCTGAGACAAGCTCTCTTCTTTATTGATGAATACATATAAAGTATTGTAACACCTACAATTTTGTTTTTCAAACTGTGGGACTTTTCTTTGCCTTATTTTAAAAAGGATATCAAGAAATAATCATCTTTTTTATAATGGTAAAGTATTATTTTGCATAAAGATTATTTTTATATACAGTATTATTGAAATAGTGGAATAGGAACCCCAGTTCTTTGAAAAATTGATTTCATAAAAGATGTTCTTGATCTACCCCATGCAAATGGGAATGGAGTTAATGAAAGATAGATATATAGAAAAATAATGATTATATACGTCTGCATGTTTTAGTTGTAAGTGGTACTGATCTCCACTTATTTGAGGTAACACCACAAGTGAAAAGTTACTTTTGGCAATGTCAAGTGTCGAAACAGAGTGCAGTCCCATTAGAGAGCTTTTTGCTTTAAAGGAGTCTGTCCAGTCTGTGCTACTGAGTGTAGTGCAGCCTTGGAGTTGCAGGATCCCCTGAAAATATAGTCCTTAGGATAACACCAGGACCCTTACAAAAGGAGTTTCTGCAAAATGAGAGTTGAGAAAGTGGGAGGCTTTATAGGAGGATGGAGACTACCAAGTATGAACAAAAGTAGTGAGTATCTGTAGACTCATCTGCAGAGGGAGGTGTGTCACTTGCAGAAGTCAAACTGGTTTAGAGCTGTTACTAGACTGTGTATGCTTTAAGGTACACCATGAGTGAAAATCCATCTTTTGCGAGGCTGCTTCTACGTATGTGTATACTTCTTTTTTTGTGTGAGATTAGTAAATGAATATTTGTAGTTTTTGCTGTTTGAATGTGCAGATCAGTGTAACTAGCAAGAAGGATATAAGAGCTGTAGCACTTTCAGTCCTATGTACATGCTTGAGAAAAATATCACTTGCAAAATAGATCTGTAAGAGTTTTTCAGGAAAAATGTTGTGTGATGTATCGTTATCAGTTACCATAATAGGTGTTCGTGAGTTTGTAAGTTGATTTGAGTATAAAGTTAGTTCTGAGTGAAATGATAGCATAAGACGTCGAGTTTTAAATAGATATGTTTTTTATAATGTCTCATTAGAGATTGATTTATACAGGAGGACATAATCTCTATTTGGAATCGAACTGCACAGGACACAGTAACAACAGGACGAATCCGTGACACTTTGAAGCGAGTTCTTAACCTTCCTCCCAATACAGTTATGGAATATAAAACTCATAATGATTCTCTCAAGTAAGTCACCTTTGTCCTTTTGTTGAAGTTTCACTTTGTTTTTTACTGAAAAAGTAAGCTGGGCATTTTAAGATGTCTTTTTGTTTGATTTTTTCTTATGAATGGTATCTTAAGAAGTCCAGCAATGCAGTCATTTGTAATGTGCCTTTTTGATTTTCACTCTCATTTAGTTATTTTGCTTTACTTAGTACATAGCTAGGGCATTGCATGTGTTAAAGCTCCAGGTTTGCCTTTTGTTTGCATGCCAGACAAGTGCTTGTCTTTCTTTGGAGTGCTATAATCTTCTGTTGACATTTTAAACTGAAATTCAGCTTACAAAATCCGAATCATAATCAAGTTGTTGGTAATAAGTGCTTTACTCTAAATAGATTCCTCTAACTAAGGCTTTTATGAAAAATACAATAAGGTTGCAATAAATTCCAGTCATTTTGCGTTTGCATTGATATATATTTAAAAACCTCAGTTACTTATAATTGTATGATTTTGTTTTTTGAATGTTTTGCACTTCCTCACCCATGTGGCTTCTTGTACTGACCCTCCTGTAGGCACACCCACTCCGCGTCCAGCCTACTGCGGAAACCTGGCCTTCCCATGAGGCATGACCTGCACTGATATTTCTATCCTCCAGCCCCCCCTCCTTGGAGAGAGGAGATTTTGGGGGAGGAGGGGGGAAGAGGTTGAGACAACCATCATACTCTATGCATCTGTGTGAGTGAGAATATATCTGTGCCAAGTTGCAGTTGTGGTCATGTACATAGGTGATGTATGTTCTGAATTGTTTACAAAGCAATACATACCTTTTCTCTGATACATTTTTGAAAGCCGACACAGAATTACATCGGAATATCTGAGCTGTACTCCTTTTAAGAAATATATGTCTGTGAGCTATACTTCAGCTTTATGCTTAACTCACTAAAGCTTCAAAGACATGCTTTTCAACCTGGCCCAAACAAGACAGTTAGACCACCATAAAATGGTAAATCAAACTACTGTCCACAATGTGTTTACCATCTTCAAGCAGTCACTTGCTTTGGTTTAATCAATGAAAGTTTGGAAATAAGTTTAAAGTGATCGTGTTTTATCCCTAAGCGAAGTGTTCTTTTTTTTATCCTCAAGCAGCTCTTGCTTTGGTTTGATTAGTGGAAGTTTGGAAATGAGTTTAAAGTGATAGTATTTTATCCCTAAGCAAAATATTTTTTGTGCCTCTTGGCAGCATATAGGCTGTTGGTCGTTTACAGTTTGTCTTTATTGGGAAGAAGTATTTTGAAGCTAATTACAAAGTAATGGAAAAAAGTAATGCTCCTGGATTTTGTAAAAAAAAGAATGTAGTACCTTTTTTTATGTAGATAGCCATATTTTGGTTTTAGGGGCCCCTTTGTATGACGAAAATTATTAGAGCAATAAAAAGTCAAGGTGAAAGCTCGTGTTCCTTTTTATTTACAGGTATTTAGGAATTTTTTATTTTATTATAGATAATAGGGAGGGTATACGACAGAGAGGTTATATGATGGATTGATTACTTAGTATTTAATTACTTGTGCAGAAATGTGTTATATAAGGTGCTATGGATATATGGTTGAATAGATGATTGCTGATTGCAGTGAGTTTTTATTGGATGAGAAAAGCATGTGTGTGAGTAGGAAGGGAGGAGGATGAGTTGCTTACAGCGAATATGGGTTTATCTCTAGGGTGTGTGATGTCACCATGGCTATTTTTGTCTGTTCATGGACAGAGTGGTGAGGGAAGTAAATGTGTGGATCGAAAAGTAAAGGATCAGGTCTGCAGTAAGCTGGGGGCTGGAAAACATGGAGGTTAAATGAGATACCGTGTTTATGTGACATGTCTCTGATGGCTCCTCTTGAAGGAGAAACACCAGAAGCTGGTGAGAGAGTTTTGGAATGTGTGTGAAATCATGAAGTGTAGAAGAGCAATGAGACTAGATGGTTTGAGCATGGGTTTGAATGGGGAGGGTTCAGAGAAAATAGATTGGTTTAGGTATCTGGGAATGGCCACGTTAATGAATGGAACCATGGGGGTTAAAGTGAGTCATAGTATGGAAAACAGGTAAGATATCGGGTGCATTTAGGGCCATATGGAAGAAATGGTAGGGATAAAACTAGTGATAAAGATAGTGTATGTTTGAGGGTAGTGTATGTTTGAAGATGTAGTAGTCTAACAGTGTTGTTTGGATGTGAATCCCTTAGGCCTTGAATGCAAAAGAATGGAAGAAGGATGTACCGGAAATGAAGGCTTGAACTTGATATGTAATATCAGACAGTTTAATTTTGAATAAATGATATTATATTGAAGAGAGGTGTAGTAGTGAGTGTAATCTGATGAATAGGTCTGACAAGGATCTGCTAAATTGGCTCAGACATATAGAGAGGATGAGTGAAGACTGACTGATTGAGAGGAAGGGAATACCATGATGGAGATGGAAGCATGGAAGAATGGAGTCGTGATAAGAGACTTTGATGATTAGGGCCTAAATATTTAGATGGGCAAGAGGTATGCACTGGACAAACGAATATAAAGACGTGGTAAGTGGAGGCAAGATGCTCTCCATGGGTTGAATCAAGGCATGTGAAACAAACAAGGTAAATCATTGGACTAGTCTATGAGGTTTGTCTGTGGATGGTTCCTTTGATTTCAATATACCGTACATGATAGCTAGAGATTAGATGTGTGCAAATTTGGCCTTCGTTCATTTGTTCATGACACTACTGCACTGAAAACATGGAAGGGAATTCAATTTAAAAACAATGTATGTTAATTTTGAATTTTTTAATATAAAAAGCATCAATGATGGGACTCGTATGAGCATAACGATGATTTGCAGTGTTGGAGTAGTTGTCATAGCCTTATTTGACATTAGCTTATGATTCTAATCAGGGTTTTCAGCAGCAGCAGTTAATGAAGTGAATTCTGATTCAGAAATTTGCAGAACAGTAGAAGTAACACCAGTATATTGTCTGCATGTATTATGCAGAGCAAAATGCCATCTGTTGTTGACGTGATGGAACAACTAGTTTTATTTTTGTTCGATCAGAATAGGTCCATGATTTCACTTGAGTTCTTGAGATTAGAGATTAAGAAGTTAATTGGATGTAAATAGAGTAAAGAGAGCTCTCAACAATCAGTCTTTTTTTGAGATTAGAAGGCAATGACATTGTAGGGTGCATTTCATTCAATTCAAACTGATGATGAGTTTGTAAAGTATTCTACGCTCCTTTGCACAGGTATTGGAACTTATGAAAAACTGTATTAGACATTTTGTTGGGATAGTTCGCGTGATGTGCTTAATGAATCAACTTGAATATGTCAGTTACTGAAATTGTTTCATATTCATATTCCTGTATGTGTAATAATTGGCTGAGAGGGAGATTTTTATATATTATTGAATACTTTGGTTACATTGGCCACATTAATTGTTGCCAAAGACTTTCTGTATTGTTACTTTTGTCTCTTAACATCCCTAACTCAATCAGGTTTTACATGTGTTGATGGTGTAGTGCACACACACACCTTGCCCTCCTCATATAGATAATGGTGGCTTACAGGTTTAATGAAACTGCATTGTAGAATGCAAGATTGAAATTTAGTTGAATGAAGCCTGTCTATGTGCTTATCATTCCCCTTGAATACTCCAGGTATATTAGTGGTAGACTGAACTGTGAGTCAGAGGTTGATGCTCCATTATGAAAAATTTAAATGCTGTATCTTATCACATAATGATATTGATAATAGTGTTATTACTAAGATGGAAGGAGTAACACTACAAAAATATTTATATACTTTTACTAGATTTTCATTAAGTGGTGGTTTTACGTGAAGAGAGAGTGGTTACTGTATACACCTAGTATGATGATATATATGAGTGACTGAGGCATATGATATTTTTTCAGTTATTGCAGGAGAATGCTAGTGACATCAATGGGTAGTTGGTAGGTGCAAACTGCTGAGAATTCAGATGAAGGCAGAACCCATCATTTCATCAGTTGACAATGATAACAGTGAACCATTCATCATCATTTCACATTCATAGTAGTTAAGGGCTTAAAAATATATGTGAAAATGCTATTGAATGAATTTGGAATGTGTTTGTGCCAGCTGCATAAAGATTAAGGGACCAGAAATGATCATAAGAAGTACGGTACCAAGGAAGGATTCTTATTAATAAACCTGGCATATTACACTGTAGGCTTATGATTGATTGTATTGAAAGGAATAGTGATTCCTTCAAGGAAATGAAAAAGGTGGATTTTGGAAGGGACAAGGGCATGTAAACTTGATTTTGCTTTAAGGCAGTGGAGAAAGCTTTATTGAAAAATGACAAAATTATATACCTATCTATCTATATCTCTGATGCCTTCTTCAATTGGAACTCCCTTAAAGGGATAGCCATGGCAATAGACTCCATAACCAGTGAACTCCAGTGCCACCTCTTTTCCTTTAGCACCTCTCCCTCAATTGGACAGTGGCAGAGGGCAACTATCTAATGTTCCTTCCATCTACTTCTACCGAAAATTTCTGCCTAATTCTCCTGCCTAAATTCTCCTATCTACTACTTTTATCTACAACTCCTACCATTTTGCCAAAATGCAGGGCTAGCACATAGTGCTCACCGCAGGAAAATTTAGAGTTATGAAGAATGAGCTGTGTGAGTTAAGTGTTACATATGACAAGGAGAGATTGTATAATTGTGGACAGAATGCCAGTAGTCCACATGTTAATAAGGTAGAAAGAAAAGACAGCTATCTGGATCAGAAGAGTGCAACTTGACAACCACTTAAGTGCAGGCTCATTAAGCAGATGTCACTGTCCCTCCTGATACCCATGTGGGTAGTACTTGTAAAATACCTTCCTGGTCATTGGCTGCCTATCAGCAAAAGTATATACTGCAATTATCTACATAGAGAAGGCATGAAATATTAATAGGAAGGTGTTTTGGAAAGTTTTAAGTCTGAACTGTACATGGAGGTTTTCTGATTGCTATTTAGAGCTTTTGTAAATGGAAATAGACTGATTAGTCTTGTTAAAAGTGATTGTTATTTAGAGCTTTTGTAATGGAGATAGACTGATTAGTCTTGTTAAAAGTGGAATGCTCAGTATTTTGAATTGGGTACAGCTATCCCATATACTAACAGGGTCATATTTCCAAAAAAGATTTTTTGATTATGCAAAATGTTGCTTTATGAACTTTTAGAACCCATTACAGTATATGAAGGGGCTACTTTCCCAACCTCTAATTTTCCAAATCAAACTCATAAGTATGGAATATACATGTGGTAACTTACATCTTACACATATTTAATTTGACTTCAATGAAAACCAGCTGTAATATGTGGTTATGAGGTTATAAGGTCCTGATGGAGTGGATTTGGGTGGATTGAGGTTCAGTCTATCTATTTGTATCTCTGACGCTTGTTCTAATTGGAACTCCCTCAAAGGGGTGGCCATGGCAACAGTCTTTCCATGACTAAAGAAACGTAGTGCCGCTACTTACCACTTGAATAATCTAAGTCTGGAGAAGTTTTCTTAGGCCTTTAGAAAATATTTACCAATTTGAACTGTATGATGCCTCTTTTTATCTCTACAAAGTTCCCACAAACCTAATTTACAATCAGGCTCTGTATTTTCTACAAGGGCCACAATCTTGTTTGTGTAGTCCATCACTTCTGCTAAACCATTGGATGTTAAGTAGCATGTTTCTTCCCTTTTTTCTAGGGAGATATCCTGCCCTAACTCCCTGAGATCCTCATTGGCTGTTTTCTTAGAATGTGTCTCTGACACATCTTGTTCTTCAGTTTTTCAAAGCTGGTGCTGATAGTAAGAGTCACAATTATCAGCTGGATCTTGGGCATTGTCTCTGCCTGCCCCAGACTTGAAAAACTATGTACGCACTCAGGTCATACCTTACCCAAGACACTGTTGATTTTTGTGGATGTGACTTTCTTTCATGACATAACAGTATGTTCTGTAGCATTCATGATTTTGTGTTCTTCCACCTCCCTGATTAGAGGTTTACCCTCTGCATTTATACTGTTGAGGAGTTCGCAGAATGTTCTCTGGAAATATGGCTTAAAGGTGGTAGTCACACTTTGGTTCATGTGCTGAAGAAAAGAAGTGGGTGTTTTTAGGGAAGAACTCTACCCTAACGTTTGGATTCATCCCAGTCTTGTGTTGAAGATAGCTTGATGCATAGGCAAGCAGCAGGTCTTTATTTACCAGATTTTTTCTGGCATGATGGTAAAATCAAAGGAAGAGTTTGTTACAATGATAAATCACTTTATTGTGGGCTTGTAAGGGGAAGGTATTTAAAGTGTAATTGAAAGTGAGATCTTTGTGTTTGAGAGTTGGGTTGTCATTGTACAGTAAGGGAGTTAATGAAGGAGAGTTAGTTGTAAATGAGTTGTGTTATTTGAGGATGATCATCAGTAAGGATAGTGAAATATTTGGATGGTTTATTTCAAAGATGAAAGCTGACTGTGAGTTGGAGGAAGCAGAATTTTTCTTGTCCAACATGCCAGTTCCCTTGCCCAATTGGCCTCAGAATAGTTATGGTTATGCCATGGACTGAAAGGAAAGGTAATCTTTGAGGAAAAAGGAATGTATAACTTCATTTTCACTAAAGAAAAAACCCTCTGTCATGTTCTCTGCAGAGACAACAGCTAACTCAAGGAGAGGCAGCAATTTTCCCATGGAAAGAAGTTTGCATGTAAGAGTGATTATCCTTGCTTTGTTGTCTATCTCAGACGGTAACTTTTCTTAGTGACTGAGATACAAGATGTTTTCCTTCTTTCTTTGGTTTTTAATCATTCTCTTTTGGCCTCATTCTCAGTTCCAGGGACTTAAGTAAGAAGATTAAGGTATTGTTTTACAGAACTTTCGTTTGTAGATTTTTGTTTTTGAGTTTGATGTACCTTTTCCCTTATTTTGTTCAGGAAAATGCAGACTTTGAAAGTGATTATTATCTATACAGAAAAACTTATTTTAATGAAACAACTCTTCTTTCGTGAGTAATTGGTCTTAATAGAGCATATTCTCCTTCCACATTGTTCCCAAATGTTGTTGGATTTAATAAACTGAGGAAGATTCATTCTTCCATTCCACAGTGATGGGTTAGATGCTGAAGTGATGGACTAAGGGGGGTTAGTTTGGCTCAATAGTTGAGCTGATTGTGGGATCCTGGGTGCTTTAAATTTTCAACAAAAGTACAGCTAAGCTTTCCCCAGCCGTGAACCATAAGGTGATGTAGCTTCCATTTTCTGACATAGAAGAGAAGCATTCATGTCAAATCAGGTCCCAACTGTCCTACTGTCTTCGCTGTATGCCTTACTAATGAATTAATGGCAACCAGATGTAGTCTGGTTCAGGGCTGTGCATGGGTATGTGAGTGACTGACCTGTTGCATGTTTATTGATGGACCTTTTAACTTTTAATCTTACTGTCTTTGGATGTATGTGTCCAAAAATGTGCAAAGGGCATGGAGGGGCTCTAAAACTAATGGATTAGTGTAAAGGAAAAATATTCCTTCTTTGTGTTTTATACTGATTTGTTCTTTCTCATTATTTCTTAAATGTAAGAGCAGTCTACTTTTGCTATATTTATAAGTTTTGTAGGTGTGATGAAGAATGTGTGGAAAGAGAGAACATTATCTCTGAGAGCAAAAATGGATATGTTTGAAGGAATAGTAGTTCCAACAATATTATATGGTTGTGAGGCATCGGCTATAGATAGGGTTGTATGGAGGAGGGTTAAGGTGTTGGAAATGAAACATTTGAGGACATCATGTGGTGTGAGGTGGTTTGATTGAGTAAGTAATGAAAGAGTAAGAGAGATGTGTGGAAATAAAAAGAATGCGGTTGAGGGAGCTGAAGAGGGTGTGTTGAAATGGTTTGGACATATTGAGAGAATGGGTTGACGAAGAGGATGTATGTGTCAGAGATGGAGGGAACAAGGAGAAGTGAGAGACCAAATTGGAGGTGGAAAGATGGAATGAAAAAGATTTTGAGCACTCGGGCCCTGAACATATAGGAGGGTGAGAGGTTTGCAAGGAATAGAGTGAATAGGAACGATGTGGTATACCAGGGTTGACATGCTGTCAGTGGACTGAACCAGGGCATGTGAAATGTCTGTGGTAAACCATGGAAAGGTCTGTGGGGCCTGGATGTAGATAGGGAGCTGTGGTTTCAGTGCATTGCACATGACAGCTAGAGACAGTGAATATGGCCTTTTTTTCTGTTTTTTCTGGCACTACCCTGCTGAAGCAGGGGGCTGTGATTCTGTTTCCAGTGGGACATGGTGGCGCCGGCAGTGTTTTAAAGATAAGCAAGAATGAATATGTACATGTTTATATATGTGTAAGTATATGTGGATATGTTGATATGTATATGTAAGTGTATGGGTGTTTATGTATATATATGTGTATATGAGTGGATGGGTTATCCTTCGTCTGTTTCCTGGCGCCACCTCGCTGATACGGGATACAGCAGTCAAGTATAATGAATACATGTGTTAGAGGTGGAGGGAATGAGGAGAAGTGGGAGACCAAATGGAGTTGGAAGAATGGAGTGAAAAAGATTTTGAGCAATCAGGGCCTGAACATACAGGAGGGTGAAAGGTGTGCAAGGAATACAGTGAATTGGAACGATGTGGTATACCGGGGTCGACGTGCTGTCAATGGATTGAACCAGGGCATGTGAAGTGTCTGGGGTAAACCATGGAAAGTTCTGTGGGGCCTGGATGTGGAGAGGGAGCTGTGGTTTTGGTGCATTATTACATGACAGCTAGAGACTGAGTGTGAACGAATGTGGCCTTTGTTGTCTTTTCCTAGTGCTACCTCGCGCACATGAGGGGGGAGGGGGTTGTTATTTCATGTGTGGCGGTGTGGCGATGGGAATGAATAAAGGCAGACTATGAATCGTGTGTGTATATATGTATATGTCTGTGTGTGTATATGTATGTATACGTTGAGATATAAAGGCATGTATATTTGCGTGTGTAGATGTGTATGTATATACATGTGTATGTGGGTGGGTTGGGCCATTCTTTCGTCTGTTTCCTTGCGCTACCTCGCTAACGCGGGAAAAAGTGACAAAGCAAAATAAATAAATGAATATTTTTTTTTTTTTTTTTTTTTTTTTTATACTTTGTCGCTGTCTCCCGCGTTTGCGAGGTAGCGCAAGGAAACAGACGAAAGAAATGGCCCAACCCCCCCCCCCCCATACACATGTACATACACACGTCCACACACGCAAATATACATACCTACACAGCTTTCCATGGTTTACCCCAGACGCTTCACATGCCTTGATTCAATCCACTGACAGCACGTCAACCCCTGTATACCACATCGCTCCAATTCACTCTATTCCTTGCCCTCCTTTCACCCTCCTGCATGTTCAGGCCCCGATCACACAAAATCTTTTTCACTCCATCTTTCCACCTCCAATTTGGTCTCCCTCTTCTCCTCGTTCCCTCCACCTCCGACACATATATCCTCTTGGTCAATCTTTCCTCACTCATTCTCTCCATGTGCCCAAACCATTTCAAAACACCCTCTTCTGCTCTCTCAACCACGCTCTTTTTATTTCCACACATCTCTCTTACCCTTACGTTACTTACTCGATCAAACCACCTCACACCACACATTGTCCTCAAACATCTCATTTCCAGCACATCCATCCTCCTGCGCACAACTCTATCCATAGCCCACGCCTCGCAACCATACAACATTGTTGGAACCACTATTCCTTCAAACATACCCATTTTTGCTTTCCGAGATAATGTTCTCGACTTCCACACATTTTTCAAGGCTCCCAAAATTTTCGCCCCCTCCCCCACCCTATGATCCACTTCCGCTTTCATGGTTCCATCCGCTGACAGATCCACTCCCAGATATCTAAAACACTTCACTTCCTCCAGTTTTTCTCCATTCAAACTCACCTCCCAATTGACTTGACCCTCAACCCTACTGTACCTAATAACCTTGCTCTTATTTACATTTACTCTTAACTTTCTTCTTCCACACACTTTACCAAACTCAGTCACCAGCTTCTGCAGTTTCTCACATGAATCAGCCACCAGCGCTGTATCATCAGCGAACAACAACTGACTCACTTCCCAAGCTCTCTCATCCCCAACAGACTTCATACTTGCCCCTCTTTCCAGGACTCTTGCATTTACCTCCCTAACAACCCCATCCATAAACAAATTAAACAACCATGGAGACATCACACACCCCTGCCGCAAACCTACATTCACTGAGAACCAATCACTTTCCTCTCTTCCTACACGTACACATGCCTTACATCCTCGATAAAAACTTTTCACTGCTTCTAACAACTTGCCTCCCACACCATATATTCTTAATACCTTCCACAGAGCATCTCTATCAACTCTATCATATGCCTTCTCCAGATCCATAAATGCTACATACAAATCCATTTGCTTTTCTAAGTATTTCTCACATACATTCTTCAAAGCAAACACCTGATCCACACATCCTCTACCACTTCTGAAACCGCACTGCTCTTCCCCAATCTGATGCTCTGTACATGCCTTCACCCTCTCAATCAATACCCTCCCATATAATTTACCAGGAATACTCAACAAACTTATACCTCTGTAATTTGAGCACTCACTCTTATCCCCTTTGCCTTTGTACAATGGCACTATGCACGCATTCCGCCAATCCTCAGGCACCTCACCATGAGTCATACATACATTAAATAACCTTACCAACCAGTCAACAATGCAGTCACCCCCTTTTTTAATAAATTCCACTGCAATACCATCCAAACCTGCTGCCTTGCCGGCTTTCATCTTCCGCAAAGCTTTTACTACCTCTTCTCTGTTTACCAAATCATTTTCCCTAACCCTCTCACTTTGCACACCACCTCGACCAAAACACCCTATATCTGCCACTCTGTCATCAGACACATTCAACAAACCTTCAAAATACTCATTCCATCTCCTTCTCACATCACCACTACTTGTTATCATCTCCCCATTTACGCCCTTCACTGAAGTTCCCATTTGCTCCCTTGTCTTACGCACCCTATTTACCTCCTTCCAGAACATCTTTTTATTCTCCCTAAAATTTACTGATAGTCTCTCACCCCAACTCTCATTTGCCCTTTTTTTCACCTCTTGCACCTTTCTCTTGACCTCCTGTCTCTTTCTTTTATACTTCTCCCACTCAATTGCATTTTTTCCCTGCAAAAATCGTCCAAATGCCTCTCTCTTCTCTTTCACTAATACTCTTACTTTTTCATCCCACCACTCACTACCCTTTCTAAACAGCCCACCTCCCACTCTTCTCATGCCACAAGCATCTTTTGCGCAATCCATCACTGATTCCCTAAATACATCCCATTCCTCCCCCACTCCCCTTACTTCCATTGTTCTCACCTTTTTCCATTCTGTACACAGTCTCTCCTGGTACTTCCCCACACAGGTCTCCTTCCCAAGCTCACTTACTCTCACCACCTTCTTCACCCCAACATTCACTCCTCTTTTCTGAAAACCCATACTAATCTTCACCTTAGCCTCCACAAGATAATGATCAGACATCCCTCCAGTTGCACCTCTCAGCACATTAACATCCAAAAGTCTCTCTTTCGCACGCCTGTCAATTAACACGTAATCCAATAACGCTCTCTGGCCATCTCTCCTACTTACATAAGTATACTTATGTATATCTCGCTTTTTAAACCAGGTATTCCCAATCATCAGTCCTTTTTCAGCACATAAATCTACAAGCTCTTCACCATTTCCATTTACAACACTGAACACCCCATGCATACCAATTATTCCCTCAACTGCCACATTACTCACCTTTGCATTCAAATCACCCATCACTATAACCCGGTCTCGTGCATCAAAACCGCTAACACACTCATTCAGCTGCTCCCAAAACACTTGCCTCTCATGATCTTTCTTCTCATGCCCAGGTGCATATGCACCAATAATCACCCACCTCTCTCCATCAACTTTCAATTTTACCCATATTAATCGAGAATTTACTTTCTTACATTCTATCACATACTCCCACAACTCCTGTTTCAGGAGTATTGCTACTCCTTCCCTTGCTCTTGTCCTCTCACTAACCCCTGACTTCACTCCCCAGACATTTCCAAACCACTCTTCCCCTTTACCCTTGAGCTTCGTTTCACTCAGAGCCAAAACATCCAGGTTCCTTTCCTCAAACATACTACCTATCTCTCCTTTTTTCACATCTTGGTTACATCCACACACATTTAGGCACCCCACTCTGAGCCTTCGAGGAGGATGATCACTCCCCGCGTGACTCCTTCTTCTGTTTCCCATTTTAGAAAGTTAATACAAGGAGGGGAGGATTTCCGGCCCCCCGCTCCCGTCCCCTCTAGTCGCTTTCTACGACACGCGAGGAATACGTGGGAAGTATTCTTTCACCCCTATCCCCAGGGATAATATACATATATATATACATATACACACACACACACATACACACACATACGCACATACACACACACACACATACATATATATACATATAAAAAATGTAAGAAACAATTTAGAAAACAAACTTTTAGCTTGAAATGAATGAAAAAATGAATGTCACATAATGGTTCAACCTCTGGCTATGGAAAAGGAAATGTACAATTTATTCACACAAACGTCAATAGCAGTTCTCATCAATTTCACCACTGTATCAATAAGCTTCAATGTCTAAGCTACATTTTTCTCCAACTTCACTATTTTCTTGTCAAAAACACCATGCATGAAAACTATCACTCCAGTAACACAACTATAAACATGGAGCTGAGGGCTTTCAACCACAATCCTCCTTTTCACTTCATATGTAAGCACCCTCTCTGTCATTATGACAAACAAGCTATTCTAATATAAACAAAAAGAAATTAAAATCGCTAAAATAACCCAACGCATTGTCAATAGTACTGTTAAAGACGGTCGGTTAGTTACACGGTAATCGTTCTAAGCTTGATTTCACTGCATACTTGTAAATTTAACACTGCTAATAACAATGTTACATTTACATTACTGTAACAGCCTTCCAGTCTCATACTACCGAAGTCAGTATTACAAATTGAGTCATTATAGCAGCTTTAATCCCTGAAATAGTCATACAGCCTATTATAATCAGTGCAACAGAGGTACAACGACAAAACTACACAGGCTATAAAGCCTATTAATCATGCTAATATCAATGTAAGACGTCTTCGAGTAACAACAAAAAAAAAAAAAATCGTTCCTTTAATAAGCTACAAATCCCTATATCAAGTTTATAGCCACTAAAATGTACGTTCCATTAAAACCATTGGATGACTGCAGCAATACCCTATAACAAAGTTTATCTTAACAATAATAGTAACCCCCTACAGGTATCGTAACGATAGGCATAGCAACCACTTATTGCAAATCTTTAGAATCAATACCCACCCCCCTCCCCAAAATTACTTTACCAACTGTACACTAACAACTGTAATATCTGTATCCATATAATTCATCCGACAAATGTCACTCGCATCTTTTAGTCATATAAATTCCTGTCCACATGCACACCATACGGCTTGGCAAACACCTTAATCCGTGAACAAATTTCATCACCGTAATATGTCTCACGATGAACCTTTACAAATAAACCTCGAATATATTTATTATTATTAGAGAGAGAGAGAGAGAGAGAGAGAGAGAGAGAGAGAGAGAGAGAGAGAGAGAGCACTAGTTGACAAGGAAGTTCATTTCTTGATTTTACCAAGTTATTGAGTTACTTGTAACTTGTTTGCACATTCTTTGTGTCTGTCTTATAATTTCAAGTCTGATTTAGGAAGATTAAGAAAGGAAAGTTGATATATTAAAAAAGGAAAATTGATACAGTAGATGGATATCTTATTTAGCAAAGAGGTATATATATTTAGTACATAATCTTTAACAGTGAATTTCTGTATTTTCAGAGTATAAGGGAGATTCATAAGTACTTGTGACATTGTTGTATCAAAACATTAAGAAAGTTATTCAGTCTCTGATCAGTGATAGGATCCTAAATAGATTTTTATTTGATACAGGCAGTGTTCATCACAGCCCTCTAATGCAAACTAAATTGATGAGATGGTGGTTGAGGTATGGGAAAGAGCCAGAGTAGAGGGACATGTTGCTGTTGTGACTTCATAGGAAAATGGTGTGAAGTGTATGGTCACATTTATATACCAAGTGTATGGATATATAGTGCTGTACATAAATATTTTACCTAATTTTATTGTTTTCATTTTAATGCTCCTTCTGAAAAGGTAAATTGGAAGTACTCACATCTTGCTGCTAGTGCATGTTTTACTGGAGGATTCTCATTCTTTCTTTTTGTAGTGTATTTGAGCAAATTCATTTATTTTCATGAAAATTACTGTTATGGGATAGGATCTACTTCCATCATCATGATACATGTTGAAGCAACAGATCATGTTTCCAGTGTGAAGGCATAGATGCATTAGCTTTACTATGTTGATGTAAGTTTCCTGATAAGGGGGCATTCATTTGTATTAAGTATAGCAGGCCATTTTCTTGTTAGTAGATGGGCTGGCTCAGGTCTCTTACAAAAGTAATCTTTTATGAACAGTCAGGGTTTTAAGAGGGGTAATTTCCTCATTGTTTGCTCTTTTTTAGTGCATTGAGACTGCATTGGATGGTCTGTTAAGCCTTAAACAGTGGGTATGGTCCAGGTATCCCAACACAGAGAACACAGAAAAGGAAAAGATTTTTTTTCTTCTTGAAGTGGTTCATTAGCATTCACAAGTAAAGAAGAATTCACAGAAAGTTATGTTAGTGAGCACCTGGAGAAGTGTGAATGGTGCATTTAAAGCTCCTGGTAATAGAGAAATGAGAATTGTTTCTTTTTTTTCTGTTTAGCTTGTTTTCCTTTTTATTATCTTATTTCATACACAGGCACTGTTGGTGATAACAAGTAGTGGTGATGTGAGAAGGAGATGGAGTGAGTATTTTGAAGGTTTGTTGAATGTGTTTGATGATAGAGTGGCAGATATAGGGTGTTTTGGTCGAGGTGGTGTGCAAAGTGAGAGGGTTAGGGAAAATTATTTGGTAAACAGAGAAGAGGTAGTGAAAGCTTTGCGGAAGATGAAAGCCGGCAAGGCAGCAGGTTTGGATGGTATTGCAGTGGAATTTATTAAAAAAGGGGGTGACTGTATTGTGGACTGGTTGGTAAGGTTATTTAATGTATGTATGACTCATGGTGAGGTGCCTGAGGATTGGCGGAATGCGTGCATAGTGCCATTGTACAAAGGCAAAGGGGATAAGAGTGAGTGCTCAAATTACAGAGGTATAAGTTTGTTGAGTATTCCTGGTAAATTATATGGGAGGGTATTGATTGAGAGGGTGAAGGCATGTACAGAGCATCAGATCGGGGAAGAGCAGTGTGGTTTCAGAAGTGGTAGAGGATGTGTGGATCAGGTGTTTGCTTTGAAGAATGTATGTGAGAAATACTTAGAAAAGCAAATGGATTTGTATGTAGCATTTATGGATCTGGAGAAGGCATACGATAGAGTTGATAGAGATGCTCTGTGGAAGGTATTAAGAATATATGGTGTGGGAGGAAAGTTGTTAGAAGCAGTGAAAAGTTTTTATCGAGGATGTAAGGCATGTGTACGTGTAGGAAAAGAGGAAAGTGATTGGTTCTCAGTGAATGTAGGTTTGCGGCAGGGGTGTGTGATGTCTCCATGGTTGTTTAATTTGTTTATGGATGGGGTTGTTAGGGAGGTAAATGCAAGAGTTTTAGAAAGAGGGGCAAGTATGAAGTCTGTTGGGGATGAGAGAGCTTGGGAGGTGAGTCAGTTGTTGTTCGCTGATGATACAGCGCTGGTGGCTGATTCATGTGAGAAACTGCAGAAGCTGGTGACTGAGTTTGGTAAAGTGTGTGGAAGAAGAAAGTTAAGAGTAAATGTGAAAAAGAGCAAGGTTATTAGGTACAGTAGGGTTGAGGGTCAAGTCAATTGGGAGGCGAGTTTGAATGGAGAAAAACTGGAGGAAGTGAAGTGTTTTAGATATCTGGGAGTGGATCTGGCAGCGGATGGAACCATGGAAGCGGAAGTGGATCATAGGGTGGGGGAGGGGGCGAAAATTCTGGGGGCCTTGAAGAATGTGTGGAAGTCGAGAACATTATCTCGGAAAGCAAAAATGGGTATGTTTGAAGGAATAGTAGTTCCAACAATGTTGTATGGTTGCGAGGCGTGGGCTATGGATAGAGTTGTGCGCAGGAGGATGGATGTGCTGGAAATGAGATGTTTGAGGACAATGTGTGGTGTGAGGTGGTTTGATCGAGTAAGTAACGTAAGGGTAAGAGAGATGTGTGGAAATAAAAAGAGCATGGTTGAGAGAGCAGAAGAGGGTGTTTTGAAATGGTTTGGGCACATGGAGAGAATGAGTGAGGAAAGATTGACCAAGAGGATATATGTGTCGGAGGTGGAGGGAACGAGGAGAAGAGGGAGACCAAATTGGAGGTGGAAAGATGGAGTGAAAAGGATTTTGTGTGATCGGGGCCTGAACATGCAGGAGGGTGAAAGGAGGGCAAGGAATAGAGTGAATTGGAGCGATGTGGTATACAGGGGTTGACGTGCTGTCAGTGGATTGAATCAAGGCATGTGAAGCGTCCGGGGTAAACCATGGAAAGCTGTGTAGGTATGTATATTTGCGTGTGTGGACGTGTGTATGTACATGTGTATGGGGGGGGGGGGTTGGGCCATTTCTTTCGTCTGTTTCCTTGCGCTACCTCGCAAACGTGGGAGACAGCGACAAAGTATAAAAAAAAAAAAAAAAAAAAAAAAAATATTTAGAAAAATTCATGCTACAATTCAATGTGAGGGAGGTTGCCTAGCAAATGTGTTGGGGGGTTGGTAAAGGATTTGTTTCTTGATTTATACTGAAAAGTTTAGTCTAAGTTCAGAGATACTTATACACACAGACACTGTTTTTGCTGAATAACAAATGTATGTAGAAGTATTATACCTTTTACACTGCACGTAAATGTGAGGAGATTAATTGACTGGCATGTATGAGGAAGATGTTAGAGGTGTTGTTTCATATGAATATTGTAGGTTATCTGTTTTTTGGTACAAAAAATGTTTATGACCCCAGAGTTACTTAAAGAAAATTTGACACAGTTTTCAGCTGCGTTTCTCAAGAGAACAACATTTGATGTTTACCACATTTTAAGGGTTAAATGGAAAATTTTCCTCTTACAGATGTAAATGTTCTTTGTCCTTTAGCTTTCTGTCCTTAAGTGCCACCAGTAACCATAACCATATATTAGCGTTAATAGTCATTTTAGAATGTAAACAAAGTATCATACACACAGTGCCTGCCAGCAGTTGATCTGCAATTGACATTTGTCAAGTAATTTATCAATTTTTTTTAATTGTTCATATACTGTTATCCAGGTATGCATTTAGCATCATAACAAAATCACTTGTAAGTGCAACTTGGCACAAAAAGTACTTATTAATTGAATATTTTCATGTAATGTGACAAAGGGATTTAATCAGAATCTAAAAGCATGCTATCAAGTTCCAAAAGGACCGGTCTACCAAAACTGTTGAAACAAAACACATAAATGGAAAACCCCAGAACAATTTGGAAGCAAAACACACAACATCTTTCATTAATGTCACCTTACAGGAGCTTAAATCACACACAACAAACAACATCCCTTTTTTAAGTTAACTTATTGACCAATTCCAATGCAGAATTTGCAGCCTTCATAGAAACTCACATCAAGGATCACATGAATAGTGAGTTTTAGGCACCAAAATACAATGTATACAGATGTGACAGGATTAGAACATGTTGAGGAGTTTGGTTTTATGTTAAAGATTCTTGTTTGATAACAACTGAATGAAATTCCTTAAATAATGTAGTAGAAATACTATTTGTCAAAACTGAAAGCCATAATCTGGTCAGTGCATTAATCTAGATCCACAAGAATTTATAGAACAAATGAGAAAGACAGAGTTGTGCATCAACTACCTTGGAAACTAAGTCCCAGACTTAATCTTCAGAAGAATCTTCAACTTACCAGACACAATGTGAGAACACATAGGAAAAATATTATAGCCTAGAATCTTTCCAGAAATGATTTAGTTGAACACCTGAAGGAAAGAGAATTATCAAGACTGTGTGACATATTCTCTCTTATTCAGTAAATAGCAGAGCCCACTAAAAAATGTATGTTGTATATTTTCGTCACCAGTAATGTAGACCTATTCTTTGGCATCACCTTTTCATATACAGTGAACTCTGATCACAACTAAACAGAGGCCTTGCGCAAGCAAGCGTGTGTGCTAAACTATCAGGGCAACATACATAAACCAGTAACAGAAAAATACAAAAGGTCAAGGCTGAGACAAGTAAGATGCTCCTTTTATAAGAGGCAAAACATGAATTGTAAACTTCTTGGAAAAGCCATAGCTCACCTAGCAAATAAAAGAAAACCTGTCAGATGAGCTTAGGGATATAAATTATATACTCAGAAAGCCTCTCTTGACTTTCAGTGGGCCAAAGATCACCTTAAAGATAATCATCCCACCCAACTTCTTCATAAACAACAATCCCTTTACTCAAATCTCACTAATACACCACAGGACTTCATGAGGGCCTCTGAAAACATACCAGTGCACTTTGCTCTAGGACTGTACTCATGGAACTCTGTCTTTATCAAGAAATGGAAAATGCCACCTGCACTAACACTAAACAGCTGTGAAATAAGTCTGAACTCTGGCATCATCCTCGAGAGTTTCAAACTGACAAAACATCACCCACTCCACAGAGGAGGAACCACAACAATGCCAAAATATTTCCAACGAGTAGAACTGACATCACACATTATTAAAATTTTTGAGAGCCTCTAAGATGTAAATTGACTGACTTCATGGAATTGAAAAGTCTGACACATACGGACAACATGGTTTCAGGGTAAGAAGATCATGCCAACCTCAGATGTTTGACCACTACAATAGAATGTAGAGGCTTTGAAAATCAGAAAAGAAAAAGAATGCTGTTGATATACAGTATATCCATTTTGCAAAAGCCTTTGATAAATGTGACCATGGTGCCGTAGCACAAACTGTGAAGATGGGAATAACTGGAAAAACTGGTAGACTTACTGCTTTTTAAATGATGGATCACAACATGTGATTCAGGCTACCTCCATCGCCTGCATGGTAAAAGCTCAGTTTCTTATTTTTGATTCTGACACTAATGCAGAAAAGATTCATATTCTCAAGTGATGCTAGAATAAATGTAGAAGTCTCAAATGATGACTAGAATATTATGGAAATCTCATTAACAGGAGACATTGAGAAACTTCAAA
Organism: Panulirus ornatus; assembly: GCF_036320965.1. Classification (NCBI taxonomy): domain Eukaryota; kingdom Metazoa; phylum Arthropoda; class Malacostraca; order Decapoda; family Palinuridae; genus Panulirus; species Panulirus ornatus. The sequence continues at coordinate 3,382,750 of NC_092231.1, forward strand.
CAGACTTAAACAAATACATCTGTTGGGTCAAAAAAAAAAGGCATACTTTTCAGTGGGGAAAACACAGTACTACTCTAGTACGGGTAGGGTGAAAAAATAGAAAACTACAAAATACTAGACATACAGACACCATCACTTCACGATTGAGTGGTATAAAACACCTTAGAATGATGATTCTGATGACCTTACAGCAGTTGCCTCTTCCAAAAGATGTTTTGGTAGATCTTGAAGATGAGACAAAAGTGAAGCTAATACTTGGTAATATTGATATTCTCACAGATGGAAATTCGCTGTGTTTTAGCAGCATTGTTCAGGGGAGGGGAAATTGTAGTGCTAGAAAGTTTACAAAGCTCTTTTGCAGCATACATTAATGCACTAAAGGTTCAGAACTATGAGGAACAACTGAAATCATTGAGGTTGTACTATTTAGGGAGAATTCAGGAGAGGAATAGCATAATGTATAATTTGAAAATTGTGGAAGGCATGGCTCTCAACCTTCACTCAAAAATAATTCCTTGCCAGCATGAAAAGCATGGAACACTCAATAAAATATTACCGCTGTAATTAACTGGTGCAGTAAGTTCAAGAGAAAACCCCTCAAAAATATGGTACCCATGGGATACATAGTGGAGGAATTTAAAAGAGTCCTTTGATGTGTATTTACAGTGTACCAGATCAACCAGGCTCTGGTGCTTATGTTGGCTTATGGGCCATATCTTCCTTTAGCTTGGTCAACCAGTGACCCAGTTCAACAGTGTGGACTGATCCCCAAGCAAGAGACCTCTGAAACCATTGAAAGGTATATATAAGGAAAGATATGGCTTTGTTCATGGATCCTCTGAATTCATTTGTGCATCTTGAGTGATATTAATGAGTTCAAAGGCTGAGAGGCACCCTTCAAAAGTGCTGACAAGCTGTGACATAACAGTTCTAACTGTTTCACAACTTGAGTTAGTGATATTAGGCCAACAAATATATTAGATCATGGAGCCCCAGAATGTATTGGTTAATATACTGCAACAGCCAAGATCACAGTAGTGGATTCATGCAGGTCAAAGTGATATTACTTGCTGAAGTCATCCATCTTGATGGTAACTTGAATTATTAATGCAGCATTTCATAGACCCTTGTCATTAGATATTTTTGAATGTAAATGCGCTGTGACAAGTTACAAATTTTTTTTATATTGCATGAACTCATATAACCAGGATTTATCAGAAAACAGATCATTTGAATACACTTGTGTGAAGGCATGAATAACAGCAAATACCATATGGGATTTCTTGACTATAACCCACATCTTCTTGAGATTAAGCATCATGCTTGGGATATGATCGTGAAACACAAAGTGATTCAAGGCCATTCCCATCCTCCCCATATATTTTCTTGCCTTTACGCTTCCCATAGAATAAACCGAAATGTGTGACAAAGGGAACTACCCTTGGTGGTTGTAGAATCCAAGCAGTTGTACTGTTTGGAAAATCAAGCAACCTTAGTGGCTGAACAGTTATTAAAAATCTACTGGGTGGAAGATGAAAACATTAGTGATGCAGGGAGAAAATATAAAGGATCCTGGTAGTTGACCATTATCTCACACCTTTTGTATGCATATCTATCTGCTTCCCCCTACTTTTTTGTTAGTCATATCTTGTTTAGAAAATCAAAACAATTATAATGGTGGAAAAATTAAAAAAATGTGTTGTGGTTCATTAAATCACTACTTTGGTTAGTGGAATCATCTACATACATTCTTCTTGTCTTCTATTCTTTCTTGGGGTAACCTCTTTACACAGGCACCTAAACAGAAACATGTCCTACTCCACTTTTTGATACAATTTTTCTGTTAAATGTATGAATATATACATGCATTAAATATGTCTCACTTTTAGAAGAGGATTAGTTGGGATCTCAGAAGCCAATGTTGATCCATTACTTAGCCAGCATACAAGACAAGATGGTTGGAGAACATTGCATTTTGTTGATGCATATATTGTACCATATCCAGCTTGATTGAGCTGAAATGTGATTATGCCATATACATAACTATATTATTTGGAAAGGTGACATCAGCAGGATAAGACTTAACACTGTCCACAAAAATAATCATGTGCTTGCCTTTTAAAGTAGGCTTTACATATTGGGTATTATTTGTGGAACAAATCTATTATTCATTTATAATGAGGATAGCATATGTCTGGCAGTATGGTACAGTCTTGGAAGCCAGATGACATCATTTGCTGCCTCAGTTACTCCATGGTATTGAAAGTGGAGGAATGCAATCTTTCCTTGCCACCCTTTTATTAACCGATATATTTGCTGATGCTGTTCAAAGGGATATTTTTTCTCTACCAATGATTAACTATAGGTTTTAAGTTGTACAAGTAAATAGTAATCCATATTCTTGCTTGGAAGCAAGAAAATGTGTCCACAAGCAAGATCTCAAGATATACTGGAAGGGCTGAGTTCACCATTCAGCTTTTTTTTTTTCTGATATAATTCCTCCTTGAAAAGTTGGGTCTGGTTGACCTAGGAAGACCAGTAAGGTGACTGATAACTTTTCTAGATCAACCAGACAAACTTTCTCAAGGAGGGAAAGAAGTGTCTGAATGGTGAACTTGGCTGGCCTTGTCAGTGTATCTTGAATTCTTGCTTGTAGCATCATTTTCTTGCTGAAAAAAAAAAAAGGTATTTTCTTCCATGGACAACTTCTTTGGACCTAAGATTAGTTACTAGTAGAGGAAAAATATCACTTGGAAGAGAAATAGAAAGAATGTCAATAAGTAAGAATGACAACAAAAGTTGCATATCTCCACGCAGCACCATAGGATAACTGAAGTGGCAAATCATGTCATATTAAGTTTTCTTTACCATCAGATAGCTTTTTAAGCAATTGTATGCTGCCAAGACTTAGGATTTCATAATTTAGTTTATTCCAGCCATTCACCAACCTGACACTAACACAGTGCTTTTCTATATTCCTTCTTAAAAGCTTTAAAGTTATGACCCGTGGTTACTCTACAAGTGCATTACATTAAGAACTGTTTACTTTTGATGTTGACCAGTCTGATTTAGAAACTTGAAGGTTGTATTCAGGTGACCTACAATTCTTTTCTAGTTCATGGTGGGCAGATTTTAGCCTTCAGTCTTTCATTTTATCATAGTTTTCTTAATTCCTGTATCATCTTAGTTGCCCCTTTTATGGACTCAAATATATCTTTTTGATGTTTAACTAGACTTCAGAATTATAAAGGAACAGTTTTGGTATATGTTGTGAATAGTTATCAAATTTCCTCATTCATGCATTTATATGTGGTTCTTGTATATTATTTGCCAGTAGACAGTTAGCCTCCTAAACATATGTTATTTGCCAATTGACAGTTTGCTTCCCTAGAATTTCTCCTGATGTAGAGTTCTGGTCCCAGGGTAGCCACAATGTCCACTCTTAGGTCTCCAAATGAGCCAGCAGGGTTGTTTGTGGCCACTTTTTCCCATTATTTGAACTTCCTATTGATTTCATACGAATACTAGACAGGGCACTGATTCTTCTGGTAAGAAACAGAAGCCTTGTGTACATTGATGCCATTTTTTTTACTGTAAATTATTGTACTGTAACTTTGAAACTGTTGTGCATTACAATCATTGCACAAGATTTTCCTAACATTGTGCAATACTGTACTTTACGTTGATTAATGTTGATGTACATCACATGCTTTTCCATAGGTCATGAAATGAAGAGATTGATAAGTGGGTACCTCCTGTATTTAACATACATGTAAATCCTCAACTTTCTGAATTACATATAACTGCGAATGTTATATAGACATAGTGTTCACATGTCCATGCATCTGGGTTTAGAATGAATAAACGTCAGTGATATGGTGGTTCTCCTTTGCTGTTCTCCACTCTGAGTTTTGATATATAACTGGATGTATTAATGTAATTTAGTACATGAAGAACTGCTGATAAATGTGAAATTATTTATGTATTCATGATGATAATCTTCACTGTATGTAAACAACACCCAAAACAGCAGAATTTGAGAGATTGTCCATAAATATTCCACTAGGACATATCTGTAACAAAGTCTAAATTGAAGTTGGTCTCATTAAAATTAGTTTACTTTACGGAATACTTTTCAGGAAAGCATATGCTACATTTATGGAAGAGCTCTGTAGAATTTTTTTGAAAGGCAGGAAATTATTTTGTTGTTTTAGATACAGTGTGTGTTATTTTTCTGTATTTTCCAAGTCAGTTTTCATTCGTATTTGAGTATCTCCCATGTTAAGTCTCAAGGTGCCATTTATTTGGGATATTATTGTAAAGGTATTCTCCAACCTGTGAACATCTAATCTACAAACACCCGTGCCCACAAATGAGCTCAAAAAAAACAATATTTATTTCCTTGTCCCACATGCTGTTAATCCTCATACTTATGAACTGCAGAACTACTTTACTTAAATGTGCACTCTTCCCTTAAAGTTTTCCTTAAAATTGTGTTATAATAACTATATGTACTTGGTAATGCAATATCTATTACTATAGTCACATATACTTTCTCTTTTTTTATGTACATTGGAGGCACCGGCCACAGACAAAAGTCCACATCAAGGCTGGGCCTTAAGTGGGTGATGCATCATCATAACAAGCACCTTATTTTTTTTTTTACACAGTATGTGTCATTGGAACATGAGCACAAGTCTTTTGAATGATGCTATATACATCACTGAAATGCCAGAGTGTTAAATGTAGAGCACCTGCCCCAGCTCTGATAAATGGATGTGAAACCCCAAGTTGATATGTCAGTACAGGGGAAAAAATGAGAGTGGTACAGATGGGTAACTTGAAAAATATAGTTGGCAGTAGAGGAATCTATATATCAAAATAAAGATGTGAAAAGTGTGTGTGGTATGATGAAAATATTAGCAGAATGCATTTTTGAAACTCTTTCAGGATGGTATGGTCAGGTAGAACTTTTGGGGTTGGTAGATAGATTAATCAAGTGGAGTCCCAGTTATCCAGACCCTGCTATTCTAGATTTCTGGATATAAAGTATGTCTCAGTCAGGTAGTACATTGCTGATTGATCAAAGTGAATTCACTTGTATTCAAACAGTCAGTAAAGTGTACGACTCATCCCTACAATATCACAAACATCATTTCAACGTATCTCGGGACATTTCATGCCCACAATGAAGATACTGATAATTTATTGCTCACTTGCCCTGCTTAGACACAGACACAACAGCACTACACTTCATGACCTATGGTCCCCCACCCATTATATGTAGCTGGCCTCTTAAGCACTGCAATAGCCCCTTAGGAGATAGAAGGGATTCCTGGGGCAGGAATATAAGGCAAAGAGGATATATATGTCAGAGTGGAGGGAATGATGAGAAGTGGGAGACCAAATTGGAGGTGGAAGGATGGAGTGAAAAAGATTTTGAGCGATTGGGGCCTGAACATACAGGAGGGTGAAAGGCCTGTAAGGAATAGAGTGAATTGGAACAATGTGGTATACCGGGGTTGACGTGCTGTCAATGGATCAAACCAGGGCATGTGAAGCGTCTGGGGTAAACCATGGAAAATTTTGTGGGGCCTGGATGTGGAAAGGGAGCTATGGTTTCGGTGCATTACGCATGACAGCTAGAGACTGAGTGTGAATGAATGTGGCCTTTGTTGTCTTTTCTTAGCGCTACCTCGCGCACATGGGGGTGAGAGGGGTGCCATTTCGTGTGTGGCAGGGTGGCGACGGGAATGAATGAAGAAAGCAAGTATGAATATGTACATGTGTATATATGTATATTTCTTTGTTTGTATATGTATGTATACGTTGAAATGTAAAGGTATGTATATGTGCATGTGTGGCAGTTTATGTACATGCATGTGGGTGGGTTGGGCCATTCTTTCGTCTGTTTCCTTGCACTGCCTTGCTAATGTGGAAGACAACGACAAATTATAATAAAGAAAATAAGTATGTGAACAGGTTTAGGGCGTTAGTGGACTCTGCTTCCATGAGGTTTCACTGCAAGTGAAAAAAAAATAACTTTTGGCAAGGATGTATTATTGGGAGGACAGTAGTGTCAAAGGACTTTTTAATCCAAAGGGGTCCACCTTTTCCTGCAACTGGAAGGAGCAGTAATTTAGGTTGCCGTAGCCCCTGCAGAGAGATTGTGAGTAACAACAGGATTCTTTCTTAGAAAGGTTCAAGAATAATGATTTTATTTATTATAATATTATTATACTTTGTCACCGTCTCCCGCATTAGCGAGGTAGCGCAAGGAGACAGACGAAAGAATGGCTCAATCCACCCACATACACATATATATACATACACATCAACACACACACACATATACATACCTATACATTTCAATGTATACATATATATACATACATAGACATATATACACATGTACATAATTCATACTTGCCTTTATTCATTTCCATCGCCACCCTGCCACAAATGAAATGACAACCCCCTCCCCCGCACATGCACAAGGTAGCGCTAGGAAAAGACAACAAAGGCCACATTCATTCACACTCAGTCTCTAGCTGTCACGTATAATGCAAATGACATGATAAATAGATAAAATGAGTATAAGCTAATGTACCTGTCCTTTGTGTTGGTTACGAATTTTAAGAAAATGGATGGGTGGATGCCATGACAAATACTATCTATCTGCCTATCTATATTTCTGATGCCTGTTCCCTCCAGGAACTCCCATCATGGGTACATCAACATTTACTGATGTATATCTTCATCTTGAAGCTTTCCACTGCAGCTTCCAGGCTACATTTTGGGAAGGGGTAGGAAAGTAGGCATGTATGGGTGCCAAATACTTACACATGATGATCAGTCTTGGTTACCCTGCAGACATAACTGGGGAGGGAAGCACAATTTTTGTTGATGTTGCCATGCTTGCCACTTTCCACTGTATACAGTGCCTGCATAGATTAATGATAGTTACCTGTAACTTCCGCTTCCATGGTTCCATCCGCTGCCAGATCCACTCCCAGATATCTAAAACACTTTACTTCCTCCAGTTTTTCTCCATTCAAACTTACCTCCCAATTGACTTGACCCTCAACCCTACTGTACCTCATAACCTTGCTCTTATTCACATTTACTCTTAACTTTCTTCTTTCACACACTTTACCAAACTCAGTCACCAGCTTCTGCAGTTTCTCACATGAATCAGCCACCAGTGCTGTATCATCAGCGAACAACAACTGACTCACTTCCCAAGCTCTCTCATCCCCAACAGACTTCATACTTGCCCCTCTTTCCAAAACTCTTGCATTTACCTCCCTAACAACCCCATCCATAAACAAATTAAACAACCATGGAGACATCACACACCCCTGCCACAAACCTACATTCACTGAGAACCAATCACTTTCCTCTCTTCCTACACGTACACATGCCATACATCCTCGACAAAAACTTTTCACTGCTCCTGACAACTTGCCTCCCACACCATATATTCTTAATACCTTCCACAGAGCATCTCTATCAACTCTATCATATGCCTTCTCTAGATCCATAAATGCTACATACAAATCCATTTGCTTTTCTAAGTATTTCTCACATACATTCTTCAAAGCAAACACCTGATCCACACATCCTCTACCACTTCTGAAACCACACTGCTCTTCCCCAGTCTGATGCTTTGTACATGCCTTCACCCTCTCAATCAATACCCTCCCATATAATTTACCTGGAATACTCAACAAACTTATACCTCTGTAATTTGAGCACTCACTCTTATCCCCTTTGCCTTTGTACAATGGCACTATGCACGCATTCTGCCAATCCACAGGCACCTCACCATTGGTCATACATACATTAAATAACCTTACCAACCAGTCAATAATACAGTCACCCCCTTTTTTAATATATATATATATATATATATATATATATATATATATATATATATATATATATATATATTTGTATGTATATTTGTATGTAGCATTTATGGATCTGGAGAAGGCATACGATAGAGTTGATAGAGATGCTCTGTGGAAGGTATTAAGAATATATGGTGTGGGAGGCAAGTTGTTAGAAGCAGTGAAAAGTTTTTATCGAGGATGTAAGGCATGTGTACGTGTAGGAAGAGAGGAAAGTGATTGGTTCTCAGTGAATGTAGGTTTGCGGCAGGGGTGTGTGATGTCTCCATGGTTGTTTAATTTGTTTATGGATGGGGTTGTTAGGGAGGTGAATGCAAGAGTTTTGGAAAGAGGGGCAAGTATGAAGTCTGTTGGGGATGAGAGAGCTTGGGAAGTGAGTCAGTTGTTGTTCGCTGATGATACAGCGCTGGTGGCTGATTCATGTGAGAAACTGCAGAAGCTGGTGACTGAGTTTGGTAAAGTGTGTGAAAGAAGAAAGTTAAGAGTAAATGTGAATAAGAGCAAGGTTATTAGGTACAGTAGGGTTGAGGGTCAAGTCAGTTGGGAGGTGAGTTTGAATGGAGAAAAACTGGAGGAAGTGAAGTGTTTTAGATATCTGGGAGTGGATCTGGCAGCGGATGGAACCATGGAAGCGGAAGTGGATCATAGGGTGGGGGAGGGGGCGAAAATTTTGGGAGCCTTGAAGAATGTGTGGAAGTCGAGAACATTATCTCGGAAAGCAAAAATGGGTATGTTCGAAGGAATAGTGGTTCCAACAATGTTGTATGGTTGCGAGGCGTGGGCTATGGATAGAGTTGTGCGCAGGAGGATGGATGTGCTGGAAATGAGATGTTTGAGGACAATGTGTGGTGTGAGGTGGTTTGATCGAGTAAGTAACGTAAGGGTAAGAGAGATGTGTGGAAATAAAAAGAGCGTGGTTGAGAGAGCAGAAGAGGGTGTTTTGAAATGGTTTGGGCACATGGAGAGAATGAGTGAGGAAAGATTGACCAAGAGGATATATGTGTCGGAGGTGGAGGGAACGAGGAGAAGAGGGAGACCAAATTGGAGGTGGAAAGATGGAGTGAAAAAGATTTTGTGTGATCGGGGCCTGAACATGCAGGAGGGTGAAAGGAGGGCAAGGAATAGAGTGAATTGGAGCGATGTGGTATACCGGGGTTGACGTGCTGTCAGTGGATTGAATCGGGGCATGTGAAGCGTCTGGGGTAAACCATGGAAAGCTGTGTAGGTATGTATATTTGCATGTGTGGACGTATGTATATACATGTGTATGGGGGTGGGTTGGGCCATTTCTTTCGTCTGTTTCCTTGCGCTACCTCGCAAACGCGGGAGACAGCGACAAAGCAAAAAAAAAAAAAAAAAATATATATATATATATATTTTTTTTTTTTTTTTTTTTTTTTTATACTTTGTCGCTGTCTCCCGCGTTTGCGAGGTAGCGCAAGGAAACAGACGAAAGAAATGGCCCAACCCCCCCCCCCCATACACATGTACATACACACGTCCACACACGCAAATATACATACCTACACAGCTTTCCATGGTTTACCCCAGACGCTTCACATGCCTTGCTTCAATCCACTGACAGCACGTCAACCCCTGTATACCACATGACTCCAATTCACTCTATTTCTTGCCCTCCTTTCACCCTCCTGCATGTTCAGGCCCCGATCACACAAAATCTTTTTCACTCCATCTTTCCACCTCCAATTTGGTCTCCCTCTTCTCCTCGTTCCCTCCACCTCCGACACATATATCCTCTTGGTCAATCTCTCCTCACTCATTCTCTCCATGTGCCCAAACCATTTCAAAACACCCTCTTCTGCTCTCTCGACCACGCTCTTTTTATTTCCACACATCTCTCTTACCCTTACGTTACTTACTCGATCAAACCACCTCACACCACACATTGTCCTCAAACATCTCATTTCCAGCACATCCATCCTCCTGCGCACATCTCTATCCATAGCCCACGCCTCGCAACCATACAGCATTGTTGGAACCACTATTCCCTCAAACATACCCATTTTTGCTTTCCGAGATAATGTTCTCGACTTCCACACATTTTTCAAGGCTCCCAAAATTTTCGCCCCCTCCCCCACCCTATGATCCACTTCCGCTTCCATGGTTCCATCCGCTGACAGATCCACTCCCAGATATCTAAAACACTTCACTTCCTCCAGTTTTTCTCCATTCAAACTCACCTCCCAATTGACTTGACCCTCACCCCTACTGTACCTAATAACCTTGCTCTTATTCACATTTACTCTCAACTTTCTTCTTCCACACACTTTACCAAACTCAGTCACCAGCTTCTGCAGTTTCTCACATGAATCAGCCACCAGCGCTGTATCATCAGCGAACAACAATTGACTCACTTCCCAAGCTCTCTCATCCCCAACAGACTTCATACTTGCCCCTCTTTCCAGGACTCTTGCATTTACCTCCTTTACAACCCCATCCATAAACAAATTAAACAACCATGGAGACATCACACACCCCTGCCGCAAACCTACATTCACTGAGAACCAATCACTTTCCTCTCTTCCTACACGTACACATGCCTTACATCCTCGATAAAAACTTTTCACTGCTTCTAACAACTTGCCTCCCACACCATATATTCTTAATACCTTCCACAGAGCATCTCTATCAACTCTATCATATGCCTTCTCCAGATCCATAAATGCTACATACAAATCCATTTGCTTTTCTAAGTATTTCTCACATACATTCTTCAAAGCAAACACCTGATCCACACATCCTCTACCACTTCTGAAACCGCACTGCTCTTCCCCAATCTGATGCTCTGTACATGCCTGGGGATAGGGGATAGGGGAGAAAGAATACTTCCCACGTATTCCCTGCGTGTCGTAGAAGGCGACTAAAAGGGGAGGGAGTGGGTGGCTGGAAATCCTCCCCTTTCTTTTTTTTTTTTCTTTTTTTTTTTTATTTCCAAAAGAAGCAACAGAGAAGGGGTCAGGTGAGGATATTCCCTCTAAGGCCCAGTTCTCTGTTCTTAATGCTACCTCGCTAACGCGGGAAATGGCAAATAGTATAAAGAAAAAAAAAAAACCTGTAAAGTATACTCTATGAATTATTTTGCTTTTGAAAAAGTAAAAGCAATTTATAGTAGTCAGTATTTGAGGTAAAAAAAGAAATATTAATTAATGATGTGTGAAGGCAGATTTGTCCATTCGTATCTATAATAGCAGTGGGTAGTAGCTCCTTTACAGGTGTTATAAAGCTTGATATGATTATATGTTGTTAATCATTCATTTGAGCTCCTCAGATGCTTGAAGACGTAATATTTAAATGTGAAGAGGTTATAGGAAGAGGGAAATGCAGATGAATGAGAATTTCATAGCTTTTGATGTTCAGGCCTTAAGTGGCTGGGACACATGCAGAAAGTTCATGGGAGCATTCGCTGAAATAACACCCATACAGTAGAGAGAAGGTATCTACATCATGGGGGTTGGTTAGTGAGGGACGGTTTTACAGCAGTGATAACAAGAGGTAGGAAAGTGGAAGGTAACTGATTCTATGCTAGGATAGAATGAGGTGAAGGAAGTTAGACTCTAGATATCGAACACCAGCTAAAAAGAAAAATAGGTAAGTAAATTATGTAATGCTATGTAAGTTGGGTTTCCAGGATAGAGTGGAGATTTAATTATACTCATGTTTCTTTGTTATCGCAAGGATGAAGTGTAGTGTTGAAGTTAATTACTAGGAAATGAGTTAAAGGTATGAATTGTGTTTTTCATGAGTTGAGCTTAACCGGGTTACTACATCCCTATTACAGGATGCTGTATAGGTCCAAATTAAGAGGGAAATTGTGTTCACTACAAGAAGAAAAGCAACTGTTGGAATCAAGAGAAAGAGAGTGAGTTGAAGTATGTAGTGGACTCACTGGTAAGAGTGACTAAGGTTAGAGGTTGAAGAAAGATCATTGTTGGTGTAAAGAAAGAGAATTGGCAATAAGACAGACCCATGAGGGACACCACTATTGAAAGGGTAAGAAGGAGAAGTCATTCTGTTAGTGGCTAGTGCAAAGGAATGACTAGAAAGGAAACTAAGTCTTAGAAAACAGAGAGAAACATAAAATCCAAAGGAAGGAAGCTTAGAAAGCAAAGACTTGTGTTACACCCTCTCAATGCTTGGACAGTGACAAAAGATTCACTAAAATCTGCTGAGAGGACACAAGATGAGTCACACAGAAGAGATCACTGAAGGACCTTCATTTGCAAAGGCTGTATTAGTAACCTGAAAGAAGGGAATGATATTTTAGATGCTTAATAAAGTGAAGATTAAGGAGAATTTCAAAGATTGGCAACTGCAGAAGTGAGAGCAAGGGGGTGATAATCATAAGGATTAGAATATTCTCCTTTCATAGGGCTGGGGTTAATGTGGACATGTTTCCAAATAGAGAAGGTTAGGATTTTTAGAAAGAGAAAATAAGCATGCAAGGATTGAAGTTAGCAACGAGATACTATACTTAAGGGCACAAGAAGGGATGCCATCCAGACCTTACTTAGAAGACTTTGCATGAGGACATTAAAAGAGAGGTTGTAGGCTAAGTGGAAAGATGTATTTGGGAGGACTAGATGTGTAATCACCCAAAGGAAAAATGGAGGGAAATAAGTTACCAGAAGGAGCAGTACGCTTGGAGTTTACTATAGATTGATCAGGGTGGAGAAGTTAAGGAAAGGTTGAATTGCAAAAGTTATTAAAAATGCTTTTGGTTAACGACAAAAATGATTCATTTGAAAAAGTCAGGTCAGTAGTCTTTCATTCTATGAAAGCAAAGATTCTGAGTTTCTAGAAATAAAGATGATGTGATATGTGGTTTAAGTATTTTAGCAATACTTAGTGGTGAGTATTGAAAAAGAAATATTGCAATTAATAAGCATATGAAGGAATAATTAGGTGGTGTGGCCATGAATGATGTTCCAGGACTTTGGACAAGGTGGATTGATCCTGGTGAAGTAGAATTCACAGCCCCAGATAAAAGAAATTGAAGGAGTGTGTATGTGATAAAGGTGCAGATTTTAATGAATATGTGAGAATAAGTGATAACAGCTGTGTTTACAGGATTTTGAGCATGAAAATTGAAATAAAAATTGTAGAGTATTTCAAATTAAATTTAAGTTACTTATTTAGAATACTCTTAGAACCTAATAACTGCAGTTTTTGTTTTGCTATTGGATATACTTTTTATGCTGTAGGTTAATTTCATGGTACTTAATATAAGTGTTGTGTTTAATTGTAACTTTTAAGTAAATATTTTTGCAATCAAACACTGTAAAAAGTATGAAGCCAGTAAGTTATCCGACACATGCACCATTTCCCTTTCACATGAATTAGAGAAGAATAGGAAGTAGTCATGTTGTTGTCTAATCTATTGATGGCATTTTATGAACTTGGATTCTACTGGCACTGTTTCATTGAAGCATTGGCTTATATTACATATGTAGATAGAATTATTTAATCAAAATCCTCCTCCTCACATAATTTAAATAAAATTTTTGTATAAGCAGTAGATCTGAGATAAAGATATCAGGAAAACATATTTTTTTAATTGATATCAAGATATGTTGTTTAATGCTGAAATATACTTACCACTTAATTGAATTCCAAAAATAGCCTCAAAATAGAATCATGTGATGATTGTGTAACAAATGTCTATAACTTTCTCAGAGATGATGAAAATATGCAAGATATTTTCATTATTTTATTCTTAGAAATTTAACCTTTGTGATGTAATCACAAATTCTCAGTTAATGTCAAAGTTTTCTGGATGCCTGTATGATAATTCTGATTTCTGTGCAACAAAAAAAATAAATTTTATTTTCAACTGAAGCCTTACGAATGAATAATAGTTAGTACTTTACCCAGTTACCAATACATTTCAGAGACCACTCAAGCTTCCGAAATACCAGAGCAGACAGCTACAATAACCGTGCTGAAGGATTCTTGAGATAAGGATATGCTGAAGAATTTTCTTAGGAGATCCTCTGGCACATCTCTTCCACTATTAAGTGTCAGATCCTACAAACATCGCCTACCTAGTATCCTGTCCAGCATCGCAGTGTTGAAGGACTGATATTCAAATTGACAGGAAGCAATATATTGCCATTTTCTAGAAAACAAATGCATTTTCAAATGAGGGAAATATATTTTTCAACCTTTTATTAATTATTATCTATGCTAAATAAATTATTGTTATTCTTAAGGATGAAATTATTTTTGAAACAATATTATATTGAAGAAAGAGGACTTGTTTTTGTGGTTGATGACATGATAAAGTATGTTGGAGTAAAAATGTACTCCCTCAGTAGAGTGAAATTAGGCAAGACAGCATTCATAATATATTGTATGAAGCATGTAAAATGACATACATTTAATGCAAAAGATTAAAGAGGTACAATTTTTTTTTTTTTGTAGTCAACCATAGTGAAAGTAGTGTAAAACACTAGTTTCACTGTACAACTGTGACATACCTTGCTAGAAGTTAACTGATATTATCTATATCAATACTCTGGTTGTGTGAATCTTTGGTACTCATTGATAAGACACCACAGAAAAGTTGTAAAAGATTAAATAAAGTGAATATAACAGGTAAAATCAATTTATTAAACACAAGTAGAATGTACAACAGGAATATGTCTACTATTATTAACTCAATTCCCAGTTACATAAGGAGGATCAGGTACACATAGCCCCTAAAAGAGAAATACGAATCTCCACACCTGTTGTTTGTTTGTTTTTTAGTTTGCTTGCACACTAAATTGATACATCAAAATGGAAACGAACCACCATTCATATTACCCATGTATAGAAATAAATTCCAATTCATATATCATATAATAGGGTCACTGCACAGTACAAGGTAGGTACCAAAAATGTTCACATGGTAGATTATTGTGCTATAACGTGACAACCAATATCATGTAAATAAGGAGTTAAGGACCATGGACTCTCCCAAAAAAGCCTGAAATATACTCAAACCCTTATGTAAGTACTGAAAATAATGTACCAAATAACACTCAAAACATTATCCAAGCAATTAAAATACAATACAACACATGGAAAATAAGATAGGTATCTGCCTATTTGTCATATGTACCTTCGGGACTCAAGATAGGCGAGGTAAGGCTTTGTTGAATATTTTCTTTGAATGTGTTGATAATCTTTAGTTCATGCATTTGGGTAAGAACCTCCATAAGAGATCAAATTAGAAAAACAAAATTTACTGTATCTTTCACAGAAAATGTAGATGTTTTTATCTGAAATATGATCACTTGCCTTACCTCACTTGCCTGAATTGCAAATGTTTACTGTACCACCTGCATTTTCAATATTTTTCTTAATATGCAAGTTATTGTAAGGGAATTTTTCGTTAACCTACATAAGAAAAATGTGTAGAAAACTATTCAAAAGATTACAATATACCATATCATTCACCAGGTAAGATTTACATTTTGAACGCTGTGACAACCACTCTGCACTCCCCTCCCTGAGCTGTAAATGTGTAAACTATACACTTGTACTGCTGTTGCAGTATATCTCTTAATATTGTCCTCTCTGTAATTCATTATTAGTGTATGAATTAGTCATAAACATAATAGAGGGAACCGAGTATAAAATTTTGAAAATATATAAATTATCTTATCATTCACCGAGTGAAACATGAATTATATAAACAAAAGATGCTGTGCAGAAATATGAATGATACAGCACTGTATAGTTTAGATTGTTTCCAATTCAGGAAGGGAAGTGGTCAGTCATCTCACAATTAAAACAAAACATCTTAGTTCTTACAATTAAAAACAAACATCTTAGTCAGTGAATATGGTAAATTGTATTCTCTATTTATTTTTTTCTTTGTTTATGCAGTTCTCTTCAATATGTTCATACCTAATGCATGAATAAATGGTATAAAATGAATACTAAGGGAAAAAATATACAAAAACTTATATTTTTCTTAATATTCATGCAGATAACTATTACTTCATACATCTGGCAAGAACATAATGACAGGCTGTGTATTAAAAACAAAATATAGCATTTACCGAGGAGGATGTATGTTTTTAACTATGAGACGAACCGACCACTAGCCTCCCTGAACTTTAAATGATTTAGACAGTATACTACTGTACTGTCCATATTTCTCACAGCATTATTCTTAATAATGTGCTCTATGTAATTCATTTTTAGTATATGAATTAGTGAATAACCTGCTGAATAATATCAATGCTATTTATTGTATTTGTATGTGAATAGGCCAGTATAGTACTGTGTTCAGGATCTGTGTGAGGCGAGTGGTGATTTATATTCTAAGCGGCATATTGTACATCTGTGTTGGCATAAAATGGTTCTGTAGCCAGTTATTTCCATCTCAGTGGCAGGTTTGTATACATGATGATTATGAGGATGATATAGCATGAATTATAAGATAAAAAACAGTGATCTTCATTTTATAACAATTGTTTTGAATTTTATTCATTATATGCCATGGGCTATTGCTGTAATAATAAATAGAATTCAATTACAATTGTATTTTTGATAATTTTCTCTTAAAAAGAAATATATTTATTAATTTTGCTTTGTCACTGTCTCCCACGTTTGCGAGGTAGCGCAAGGAAACAGACGAAAGAAATGGCCTAACCCACCCCCATACACATGTATATACATACACGTCCACACACACAAATATACATACCTATACATCTCAATGTACACATATATATACACACACAGACACATACATATATACCCATGCACACAATTCACACTGTCTGCCTTTATTCATTCCCATCGCCACCTCGCCACACATGGAATACCATCCCCCTCCCCCCTCATGTGTGCGAGGTAGCGCTAGGAAAAGACAACAAAGGCCCCATTTGTTCACACTCAGTCTCTAGCTGTCATGCAATAATGCCCGAAACCACAGCTCCCTTTCCACATCCAGGCCCCACACAACTTTCCATGGTTTACCCCAGACGCTTCACTTGCCCTGATTCAATCCACTGACAGCACGTCAACCCCGGTATACCACATCGATCCAATTCACTCTATTCCTTGCCCGCCTTTCACCCTCCTGCATGTTCAGGCCCCAATCACTCAAAATCTTTTTCACTCCATCTTTCCACCTCCAATTTGGTCTCCCACTTCTCCTCGTTCCCTCCACCTCCGACACATATATCCTCTTGGTCAATCTTTCCTCACTCAATCTCTCCATGTGCCCAAACCATTTCAAAACACCCTCTTCTGCTCTCTCAACCACGCTCTTTTTATTTCGACACATCTCTCTTACCCTTACATTACTTACTCGATCAAACCACCTCACACCACACTTTGTCCTCAAACATCTCATTTCCAGCACATCCACCCTCCTGCGCACAACTCTATCCATAGCCCACACCTTGCAACCATACAACATTGTTGGAACCACTATTCCCTCAAACATACCCATTTTTGCTTTCCAAGATACTGTTCTCGACTTCCACACATTCTTCAAGGCTCCCAGGATTTTCGCCCCCTCCCCCACCCTATGATTTACTTCCGCTTCCATGGTTCCATCCGCTGCCAGATCCACTCCCAGATATCAAAACACTTTACTTCCTCCAGTTTTTCTCCATTCAAACGTACCTCCCAATTGACTTGACCCTCAACCCTACTGTACCTAATAACCTTGCTCTTTATTCACATTTACTCTTAACTTTCTTCTTTCACACACTTTACCAAACTCAGTCACCAGCTTCTGCAGTTTCTCACATGAATCAGCCACCAGCGCTGTATCATCAGCGAACAACAACTGACTCACTTCCCAAGCTCTCTCATCCACAACAGACTTCATACTTACCCCTCTTTCCAAAACTCTTGCATTCACCTCCCTAACAACCCCATCCATAAAGAAATTAAACAACTATGGAGACATCACACACCCCTGCCGCAAACCTACATTCACTGAGAACCAATCACTTTCCTCTCTTCCTACACGTACACATGCCTTACATACTCGATAAAAACTTTTCACTGCTTCTAACAACTTGCCTCCCACACCAAAAAGAAATATAATGATATAATGATAAAACTGGGAAGCACAATAAGTTGGGCTAAACAAACACAGAAGACATATGAAATCACTTGCCTGGTTGACTGTTAAGCTGGCACACCCTCATTATCCTCCTCAGACGATGACATCCACGTCACAAAATACTTCTCAAAAGTATTATATTCAATATATGAACTTGGTAGTTTTGTTTAAATCATAATACGAAAAACTCTGTTTACAATATGTGTGAAAATACCAACAAATGTTATGTAGAAGTCCTACAAATCAGCATAAAAATAATGTTTACTCTATCTATATCTCTAATGCCCCATTCCCTCAAGGAACTCCTATTAAAAGGGTGGCTGAGGCAAAAGTGCCTCCATTTATCTCTGTCCTTAAATGCTTCCCTTGCATAGACCATTAAATGAATTCTTCCACCATTTATCTCCCTCCAGTACTCTTCCACTGTATTTCCCCATGTCATGGATGGTCTTCCTCTCACACCAAGCCTTTTTAATTGTATTGTCAAGACTCCATATTGCAATTTTTTCACGATCCCAAACTGCCTTTAAGTATTCTGTTTAACCCACTCTGCCACTCCACAATTTATTCACTTTGCATGATCTGCCATACTGAATCTCTCATACACCCCCTCAGTTCTTTCTTCATTTCATTTAGTCATGCCACATGCTTCTCTCAAATAGCTCATTTCCTCGGCCTGAGTTCTTGACCTAATGCTTTCCAGGTCTGTGTTTCGGCTGCAAGGGTCAGGGTCAGGAGGACTATACTGTCCCTTAATCCCTTCTTCACTTCCACGCTTACATCCATACCATACCTTTCAATATTTTATTAAGGGATCCAATAACTCTTCTAACATGTTCTGTTCTCTCCCTTATCTTTCTTTCCATATCACCAAACTTACCCAAGATAGCTTCTTAATACATAAATTCTCTCACTGCTTCCAGTCTTCCTACCCTATTTGTATAATGCAGTTTAGGAAACTTTCTTCCCTCAATCTACAGGGCTTTGCAAAACCTATACTTTCACTCAATTTCCTTGTAAATATCATTACTTTACTTTTACTTTCATTTACCTTCAACTGCCTTTCCTTATACACAACATAAAACATTCTTGCCACCTTCTGCAACTCCTCTTCTCTCAGCAAACAACACAGTATCATCTGCAAACAGGCTTGTCACTAGACAACATACCTCACCACTACACTCCATCTCTGCAACCGCTTTCCCTTGTGTTGCTTTCATCTGTCTTATCACTCCATCCATATATATGTTATAAACCCACAATGACATAACACAGCTCTGGTTCAAAATAATGTATACTGAAATTTTCACTCAACTTTCCATCCACTCTTACAAATGTATTTGCTCCTATACAGAGGGCTTTCACACCATCCATTAGTTGTCTCCCTACCCCATATATCCTTAACATATCCCATATATCTTCCACTCAACTCTCATACGCTTTCTCTGGATCCATAGAAGCTGCATACAGCTTTGAACCTTTCGCTAGATGCTTTGTGGCCAGCGTATATCTTGTGATGTCAAGTATAGCTGTGTAATAGAATGTGCGTGATGATTTCATGATACTTATTCTTGTAATTACACAGTTGGGTATGAGCTACACTTACTCCTATATAGTGTAACTTAATCTTTGATGTTTCTATCTATCTATCTATATCCTTGACATCTGTTCCAACTGGAACTCCCTCAAGGGGATGGCTATGGCAAGAGAGTCTCCATAACTAGTGGATTCCATTGCCACTTCTTAGCCTTTAGTGCCCCACCCTTAACATAGGGCATTTCTAATGCAGTGTTTGCATAAGCTCCTACCTAATACTTCTACTACCAAATGTATCTACCTAATGCTCCTGCTTAAATGTTCCTACTATTGCTCCTACCATTTTGCCAAAAGGCAGGGCTAGCGCATAGTGCTCACTGCAGGAAAAAAATCTTCGATATTTTACGAAAACCCTTTCCAAATTTCTAGGGTAGGATTTTTTTTGTGGGTGTGTATAAATGTTAAAGGGTTAAATGAAAGAGCATCCTCCATCTTCATCTTGATAGATTTGCTTTTGTTCTTTATGAAGCAGATGCTACCCTCATTTATGCCAAAACAGCGAGTAAGTTCCAAAGCAATCGACCCACTCTTAAGTTTATTCAGTATCTTAAACAGGCTTTGTCGTATTAGGAGTACCTACCAGACACTTAAACATTGTGGTGACTGGTTCAAGTGGGCAAAAGTGTAGAAACTTGCAAGTGAAAAAAAGGCCATGTTCTTACTCTCTGAAAGCTAGCAAAGAACTGATGCAGGAGGCAGCATCATATGCACAGCTTCAGCATCACACAGGGCACAGACAGTTGGTCTTGCATGTTAGATCCAGGACCAGACTTAGGAAGCATAATCAAGTTTTGGTCTATGTTCTGACCTGCACATCAAACATTTCTGTTTGCCACCAGAAAGTTTGCATCCTTAACAGTTCTCCTAATGTGGATTGTGATGACTGGTTAAGCATAGTGTTATCTTCTGGGTCTCTTTCACATACTCTTCTACTTATTTCCAATTAGATAACTGTCAAAGTGAGGCTTTCCTTTAATGTGTCTCATCCTTGTTCCTATGCATTTTGATGAATTTCATCAAACAGTTACAGACCAACTATGAAATTTATCAAGGTCTCCTCATAAGCTGATGTAATCTATTTCATTTTTCCTTGCTTCTCTTATGACCTCATGGTCAGGTAAGAATCCAGTCCATCAAGCAAGTTACTGACATATGCCAAGAAGAGCAAAGGGACTAAGATAAACCCTGCAGCATGCCATTGATGACATGATCTCATTTCGAAAATGCTCCTCTCCCTAACCTGAATTTTTTACTCCCTTCCATTAATGTAGTCTTCTTTCCAGATGTCATCCCTGCCTATGTACTCAGCTTTTAAATCAACTACCAATGATGTATGGTGTCAAAAGTTTTCTGGCAGTACAGAAACATAAAATCTACCAATCCATCTCTTTGATCTAAGAAGCAGCTCATTTTTGTCAGAGAAGTCTGAGATATCTGTAAAGCATGACCTCAACCCCAAACCTTTGCTACTTTCTAGTTTGGTTGTTTCTCCTATGTAAATAGTTTTCCATATGCTTTCGTACAAAATTTTCCTGTGGTTTTCTGAAATAATTTAAAAAGGGAGTTGTTTTTTGGGGTTTAAACAATTTTAAAACCTTTTTTAAAAACCCAAATCAAAAAATTTTTTAAAAAAAGAATTTTAAATTAGGTGCCGGGAGGTTTCAATAAATTTCAAAATTTTCTTACTTTTTTCCGCCCCTTTCCAAGGGGGTTTGGTTTGGACAGCGGGGCCAAAAGTATTCCTTATTTTTTTATTTGCTTATTTTAATTATTTTTTAAGAATTTTAAAATAAATTTTATTTTTTTTTTTTTTTTTTTTTCTTTTCCTCCCCCTTTTTGGCGGTCCCAAAGGAAAAAACAGAAAAAAAGGGCCCAAAACCCCCCCCATCCATTTTAATCAAAAACCCACACCCCTTTTACTTTCCACCCACAGCCTTTTCCTTGGTTTACCCCGAGCTTCAAATCCCCTTGATTAAATTTCCACTGACAGCAGGGTAAACCCCCTGTATACCACATCGCTCCAATTCCTCTATTCCTTCCCCTCCTTTCACCCTCCTCCCATGTTCAGGCCCCGATCACAAAAAATCTTTTTCACTCCATTTTTTTCCACCTCCAATTTGGTCTCCCTTTCTCCTCGTTCCCTCCACCTCCGACACATATATCCTCTTGGTAAATTTTTCCCTCACTCATTCTCTCCATGTGCCCAAACCATTTCAAAACACCCTCTTCTGCTCTCTCAACCACGCTCTTTTTATTTCCACACATCTCTCTTACCCTTACATTACTTACTCGATCAAACCACCTCACACCACACATTTTCCTCAAACATCTCATTTCCAGCACATCCATCCTCCTGCGCACATCTCTATCCATAGCCCACGCCTCGCAACCATACAACATTGTTGGAACCACTATTCCTTCAAACATACCCATTTTTGCTTTCCGAGATAATGTTCTCGACTTCCACACATTCTTCAAGGCCCCCAGAATTTTCGCCCCCTCCCCCACCCTATGATCCACTTCCGCTTCCATGGTTCCATCCGCTGCCAGATCCACTCCCAGATATCTAAAACACTTCACTTCCTCCAGTTTTTCTCCATTCAAACTCACCTCCCAATTGACTTGACCCTCAACCCTACTGTACCTCATAACCTTGCTCTTATTCACATTTACTCTTAACTTTCTTCTTTCACACACTTTACCAAACTCAGTCACCAGCTTCTGCAGTTTCTCACATGAATCAGCCACCAGCGCTGTATCATCAGCGAACAACAACTGACTCACTTCCCAAGCTCTCTCATCCCCAACAGACTTCATACTTGCCCCTCTTTCCAAAACTCTTGCATTCACCTCCCTAACAACCCCATCCATAAACAAATTAAACAACCATGGAGACATCACACACCCCTGCTGCAAACCTACATTCACTGAGAACCAATCACTTTCATCTCTTCCTAAACGTACACATGCCTTACATCCTCGATAAAAACTTTTCACTGCTTCTAACAACTTGCCTCCCACACCATATATTCTTAATACCTTCCACAGAGCATCTCTATCAACTCTATCATATGCCTTCTCCAGATCCATAAATGCTACATACAAATCCATTTGCTTTTCTAAGTATTTCTCACATACATTCTTCAAAGCAAACACCTGATCCGCACATCCTCTACCACTTCTGAAACCACACTGCTCTTCCCCAATCTGATGCTCTGTACATGCCTTCACCCTCTCAATCAATACCCTCCCATATAATTTACCAGGAATACTCAACAAACTTATACCTCTGTAATTTGAGCACTCACTCTTATCCCCTTTGCCTTTGTACAATGGCACTATGCACGCATTCCGCCAATCCTCAGGCACCTCACCGTGAGTCATACATACATTAAATAACCTTACCAACCAGTCAACAATACAGTCACCCCCTTTTTTAATAAATTCCACTGCAATACCATCCAAACCTGCTGCCTTGCCGGCTTTCATCTTCCGCAAAGCTTTTACTACCTCTTCTCTGTTTACCAAATCATTTTCCCTAACCCTCTCATATATATATATATATATATATATATATATATATATATATATATATATATATATATATATATATATATATATATTTATATATATGGGGTGGGTTGGGCCTTTATTTCGTCTGTTTCCTTGCGCTACCTCACAAACGCGGGAGACAGCGACAAAGCAAAAAAAAATATATATATATATATATATATATATATATATATTTTTTGCCGGTCTCCCGCGTTTCCGAGGTAGCGCAAGGAAACAGACGAAAGAAATGGCCCAACCCACCCCCATACTCATGTATATACATACGTCCACACACGCAAATATACATACCTACACAGCTTTCCATGGTTTACCCCAGATGCTTCACATGCCCTGATTCAATCCACTGACAGCATGTCAACCCCGGTATACCACATCGATCCAATTCACTCTATTCCTTGCCCGCCTTTCACCCTCCTGCATGTTCAGGCCCCGATCACACAAAATCTTTTTCACTCCATCTTTCCACCTCCAATTTGGTCTCCCACTTCTCCTCGTTCCCTCCACCTCCGACACATATATCCTCTTGGTCAATCTTTCCTCACTCATTCTCTCCATGTGCCCAAACCATTTCAAAACACCCTCTTCTGCTCTCTCAACCACGCTCTTTTTATTTCCACACATCTCTCTTACCCTTACGTTACTTACTCGATCAAACCACCTCACACCACACATTGTCCTCAAACATCTCATTTCCAGCATATCCATCCTCCTGCGCACAACTCTATCCATAGCCCATGCCTCGCAACCATACAAAATTGTTGGAACCACTATTCCTTCAAACATACCCATTTTTGCTTTCCGAGATAATGTTCTCGACTTCCACACATTCTTCAAGGCTCCCAGAATTTTCGCCCCCTCCCCCACCCTATGATCCACTTCCGCTTCCATGGTTCCATCCGCTGCCAGATCCACTCCCACATATCTAAAACACTTTACTTCCTCCAGTTTTTCTCCATTCAAACTTACCTCCCAATTGACTTGACCCTCAACCCTACTGTACCTAATAACCTTGCTCTTATTCACATTTACTCTTAACTTTCTTCTTTCACACACTTTACCAAACTCAGTCACCAGCTTCTGCAGTTTCTCACATGAATCAGCCACCAGCGCTGTATCATCAGCGAACAACAACTGACTCACTTCCCAAGCTCTCTCATCCACAACAGACTTCATACTTGCCCCTCTTTCCAAAACTCTTGCATTCACCTCCCTAACAACCCCATCCATAAACAAATTAAACAACCATGGAGACATCACACACCCCTGCCGCAAACCTACATTCACTGAGAACCAAAATATGTATATATATATATATATATATATATATATATATATATATATATATATACATAAACGCCCATATACATACATATACAAATCAACATATATCTACATACACATGTATATATTTATACTTGCCTGCCTTCATCCATTCCTGGCGCTACCACACCCAAAAAGAAACAGCATTGCTACCCCCTGCTTCAGCGAGGTAACACCAGGAAAACAGACAAAAAGGCCACATTTGTTCACAGTCAGTCTCTAGCTGCCATGTGTAATGCACCAAAACCACAGCTCCCTATCCACATCCAGGCCCCACAGACCTTTCCATGGTTTACTCCAGATGCTGAATATGTATTTCATAACAATGATCTTTTGTATTTGATTACTGTTCCTGGTCTCTACCACATGGCACAACACATATGCAGCTGCACTGGATCAAAGGGCATAAGTCAATAAGTTTAACTGCCTCATACTAAAAAAAAAATGTGTAACTCCAGTTCAGGAAAAATCATAGTGAGGTGAGCAGTCACTTAAGAAAGAAAAAACAAAGACGTGGTAAAATGATGGAGCAAATTACTTATTTCATAAAACAGCTGTAACTATAGAACAATAAACAAATATACCGGAGTTTTGCATACGATAAATCTTAATAAAAATACCTGAGAACAAGGGCAAATGATAGTATGATAAAAAGGAGAGGTCCCAGCCATGAGGAAATCAGCTGCCCTTGCATGCTCACTTAACTTGAAAGCCAAAGGCCTGTCCTGCTCTTTGTTAGCCTATGGATATGGGGCTAGAGACCCAGTTCAGCAGACTTAATTCCCATAAAAAGTGATTGTGAACTTACATGGAGAAAGCTGTATGCATTAGATCCATCCTTATAAATGGAAACAGAATTAAAGATAAAAGACAAATAAAAAGGACTCTCTTTTGGTGTACATTCTTTTGCTTTCTATTGAACAAGCTTCACTTTAAACATAAGTACCTTGCCAGTGTAGAGTAAAAGGAGATGGTCATTGAGGATATTCAAAAACTTCTGTGTCAGAGGTATCTTATAGGTAGACACTGTAAGTGGCGTTCCCCTACTGCTTACGCCAAGCTTAGCACCTCCTATCAGTCCACCAACCTGTCGTTCAATTTAAATCTTAAACAAAGACATAAGTTGGTTATGCATGTAAGTGAAATGAGTGTTTTTATACTCTATCCATGTCATGCTTGAGGGACATAGTCATAATATACAAAGATGTACTCCTATCCATATTTTGCATGGACCCAGAATATATGGTCTCACTTGTGATGTCTTATTTTTTCAAATAGTTCAAGAAATACAGGTATATTTAACTCATCTGTGGTAAGTGTCTGCAAAGGTTGATTAGGTGACTATGGGCAGTGAGCACAGATCATATATATAGTGAAAACCTATATTCTCACCATCTAGCCCCACAGCCCAATAATGTAACCCAGTGTCCAACACCCAGTATAACATCCCATCACCTTGTCTTACATCCCTAACACCTAGTTTCACATGCTCATCACCTAGCCCCACATGCCTAGAACACACCCAACACCCAATCAACTGACATCATGATGTGCTCTGTCAGAGTAGCATGATATCACAGTAACAACAGAAACCTGGATGTGTTTTACTAAACAATCCCTTACTGGCAGATTTTGCATTTTCAGTGGTAGGAAACACAGACCCACACTTCTTCATCTGCCACTCATCACCACTTTCAGTCACCTTCCTCTTTCCACCACCTCCTTTCCTGCCTCTTGCTACTTCATATGTGTTTATCATCAATAAAATACAACTACAGTATAGTAAAAACTATCTATTTATGTAACTCTCTAAAACCCATTCCCTTCAGAAACTCCCTCAAGGGGATGGCCATGGCAAGGGAGGCTCACCCTTCACAGGCCACTGGCAGAGGGCAACCCTAGTGTTTTCAGAGGCTTCTACCTATTATTCCTATCTTCTGCTTCTACCTAATGTGTCTACCTAATGTTCCTGTCTAATGTTCCAACCTACTACTAATATGTAATGCTCCCAGTTAATGTTCATACCTACTACTACTACTACCTAATGTTTCTGTCTAATGTTCCTACGTACTACTTCTATCTCCTGCTCCTCACATTTTTCCAAAGGCAGGGGGAGTGCACAGTGCTCACTACAGGAAAATCTAGAGTAACAAAGAATGAGTTAAGCGCTGTCAAGTGTTATGAGTGACAGGGAGAGATTGTATGTTTATGGACAGACTGCCAGCAGTCCATGGGTGAGTAAGGCAGAAAAAACAACTACCTGGCTCAAAGTAGTCAAGTTAACAACCACTGAAGTGCTGGCTCAGCATGCAGCCATCACTAACCCTCCTGATACCTGGGCAGGTAGGACTGGCAATATACCTCCCTAGCCAATGGCTGCCTTCCAACTGCTTCCTACTAAAACAAAGTAGCAATAACACAAAACAGTCATTCAATCATAAACTGCTCACTGCCATCCTTACTTGATTCCCTCCTTCTACAACTTCTATCCCTCCCTCTTGCTTGCCTTGTGATACAAACTTTTCTATTTTTCAAATTGTTTCATTATCATCATAGCTACAGAATAGTTAAAACTGTACAGTAACAATGCAAAGCAGTCATTTTATCATACAAGAAAGTCAAATCAGTGCTGAGACAAAAGAGTATGGGGTCAAAAGTAATTCAAATTTTTTTTATAATGAGTCTTTCCCATGTAGTAAATGCACTTGTTTCCTAATTCATAAATTGTCATAAAATTCCAGTGAATTAGCTGCCATCATCTTGGAAATACCAATAATTACAGATACTCACATGTGAAATTACATATCTATCTTGTCATCACTCTTTTATGCCTCCTAAACTAAAGTATGTATTACAAAAACAGTAGAACAAAAACAATAACTTCTACTACACAAACCTGGTCCTGCCATCCCCCACCAGTAGTGAGCCACTGCTCAATGCACAAAGTGGCATGGATAAGGTGTGAGTGACGTGGTACTGGATGTCCCATCAAGACCATGACTACTGAAATCAATGTACCTGCTAGAAGACTGCTACCTCCTAAACCTGATCCTTGGGGTAAATGCGACCAAACTTCTACTTCTACTCCACCACCATACCTACAAACAAAATTAGAAAAGAACAAGAATTAGTTACCCAACTCTTTTACCATCAGACATGACATACAAGATCATATATCACTCACATACACCTACACTTGTGTGTCATGTCCCATTGTCGTTTTCTGGCCTGTAACATCCATGTTAAAAAGTTTAGGAAAAATGCAATGAATAAGATGCAATTCCTTTAAAAATTATCTATTTATCTATAATTCCCTTTCCATATACATGAGAAATGTTAATTGCATACAGCCTCTCAGTTCATTCACCACATCCTCACATTTTTTCACTATGTGCCAAAGATGATCTGTCAAGTTAGGAAACTATGAAGACTTTAACACCAAGTTAAGTCTGTAGCTTCAATAATCATCAACGAATGTGGTAAAAATTGGACAAGAGACTGGTGTGAAGAAATACCAGGAGAGATTGAGTGTAGAATGGCAAAAGGTGAGAGTTAATGAAGCAAGGGTGGTGATTGAGGGAAGAGAGGTATTTAGGGAAATAGTGCTGGAATGTGTGAGGGATGCATGTGGCATACAAAAGGTGGGGGTTGGGCAGATTATAAAGGGTATGAGTGGTGGGATGAAGAAGTAAAGCTGCTGGAGAAAGAGAAACAGGTATTTGGGTTGAACATACAGGGAAGGAGTGCAAGTAATAGAGGGATGTATAAGAGAAAGTGGCTGGATGTCAAGAGTAAGGTGCAGAGGTTAAATGAAAAACCTTAGAAATGGGAGAGATACAATGTCAATCCAGTGAGAGTCTGAACATGAGAAATTTCCCCGTGAATCCAGTAACATCTAACTTTCACGCATCATTATAAAAACTTGTGAGGCTTCCATTTCCTCCATACAGTGTTTTCTACAATGACATATTATCTAATGTAACTTCATTCTATGGGGTGAATAAAATCACAAATTTTGTTCATAAATCTTGAGGCTCCTATTTACTACTAAAGTCAAAGGGTTAAGTACACTAAAAGTAGGCTACTCTTCCTGAAGGCTTAATATCTGCAAGGTTCTTTTCCCTTACACTATGGCTGCAGGGAAACCTGGCTACCATTGTGTGAGCAAAAACACCAGAAAAAAATCTCTTGAGAATATATCATACTCATTTAAAGATATGAATACATCAATATGAAAATTGAAAAATTAATCCTTTATACAACTTTGTTTCACCATGGCGGAGTGCTGAATTTAGTTAACTAAGCACATAATTAAAAAAGAAGGTTCAAAAACTTAAACACAAATTACATTCTTATTAGATTATCAACAAGCATGCAGAAGCCAAAATGAAAATTTATATCCTTTATCTACCTTTGCTTTGTCATGAAGTTTACACTTATAATTCAAAACAGTGTGTGGAAATCTTGTCTCATATGGTGGATGTTGTAGTTAACTGATAGCATATGAATATATCACAATTTAAGGGTGGAAGTGAACAATTACAGGTCAAGAATCACTAACAAAGGCAAAATCACACAAGTGAAGGGCACACTGAATATTTCTCAAGGAACCTGGATATTACCTGTTCTGCAACTGTAGGGCCAAAGAGTCTTCACTTGTGAGGTCTATCACCTGACAGTAAACTAACACAGCCTTCACTAGAGCACCTGGAGCAATGGGGTTGTCATAATCACGAAGATGATCTACTTCAGTCCAGGTCAAACGCACATCTCCTCCAGACCAATCACGAAGAACACATACTACATGGAATTCAGGTACCATTCGTGCACGAGCACCAATCGGTTTCTTCTTGTTAATCTGGACATATAATCAAAATTGATATTCTTTTGTTATATGTATGAAGCATAAAATACAGGTGAAGATTATAAATAAAACCTATCAAGGTCCCTAGCCATGGCAAATGTTCAGGTTATTTCTCTTTCCTCATTCATTCATAACTGTCATCACTGTACTACCTCTTTCTCTGACAGATATCAGAAACATATATGAGGAAAGACATGTAGTTTTAAGTGTCCAACAGGAACAGAGGATATTCAGAATTATATAACTGGAAATGTGGGTGATGAAAGGAAGGCAGATGTAGTTTTAGGTTCAAATGAAGAGGAAAAATAATGTAGAAAAAAATATACACTACCTCATTAACATAGGAAATGGCAATCAACAAAAAATAAATAAATAAAAAAACAAAAAGGAGACTGAACCACTTGAAACATAAGGTAAGAATTAAGGGAATCATAAGAAATCAGGCAGTATATTTTTCATTAATGTCATTATTACTAAATAATCATTGCCATCATTATTTTCTTTCTTTCATAAATGTTCACCATTTCCCATATGAGCGAGGTAACACCAAAAACAGATGACAGAACAGTAGCCATGAACCAGGACTTTCTATTGTGAGGTACTGTGAAATTTAAAATCAGAGTATACATATGGGTACATCAAGCCTCAAATACAGAGGAATGGTATGAAAGAGGAAGAAATGGTTTCCTAAAAGATGTTAAAAAGCAAAGGAACTTTAAGATGCGCAGTGGTGAAGATATAGAGAGCACTCTAACCAGTTAGCATTTGCATGGTATATGAGAGCATGTAACATGTATAACAAGATAACGAATGAGGAACAAGTAACTCTGAAAAGAAAACTGGGGACAAGGCAGGTGAAAACCTAAAAGTTTCCCATAAATTCATCATGGGTCAGTTGTAAGCTAAGGAGCAGCTACTCAGGCTAAGAGAATCAAAGGGAAAAACTGAGGAGGATAATGATATAACTTTGTCATCTCTCCTTTGGCCTTGTGCAGACATCTGGGTATGGAATGGCAAGATTCCTGAAGTATCCTAGGTCCACATTTTAGGGCCACTGGGTCTTGATCTGAAAGGGGTGAGACACTGATGAGGTGATGCAGGAAGCAGCCACCTGATCATACATTCTGAGTGCCTTATGTGCCTCAAAATCTGTGTACCCACATTTTCTAATTTCCAAGTAAGAACATGAGCTTTCTTCTCCTTAGGAAGGTAAGAGCTAACCATCTTGAAGCACAGGTGGAGGAAATACAGTGCCTAGAAGCAATATTCCCAAAATGAAGTGGCAGCCTGGAAAAGTACATGAAGAACACTGTTCCCTCAAGACAGCCTGAGGCACATTAAGGCAGGTTACTGGTGCTCACAACATTAGATACACTAGTCTCAGATATCATATGCATCAAGGTTTCATCCTGAGGATGTCATATGCTTGTACCCACAATAAACCTTAGCTGTGTACTGTCTGTGAAAACATATAGGGTGGACGGTCAATGTTTTTTTACATATATATAATAATGACTTGCTAAAGGTATGGAATCCTTCATGAAATTTTTGTAGACAATGCAAGGGTCATGTGGGAAGTGATAAGCAAAGAAGATTGCACCAGCTTACAAGGGTACCTAAACAAACTCCAAAGTTAGTCTGAGAAGTGGCTGATGAAATTTAACCCAAGTAAATCTAAAGTAATGAGGATGGAACAAAGTGAAAGCCAGCCTTAATAAAATTATCAACTAACAGGAAATAAGCATCAAGGTTCTGTGTCTGCAAAAGACTTTAGAATATACGTCATCCCTAACCTATCAACGGACTCCCATACTAGAGAATGGTTAAGAAAACAAACTGTCTGCTGACAAATATCAAAATAGCTTTCACATATACTGATAACAAAATAGCTGTTAATATCCTACATAGGCTAAAACTAGAATATGCTTCCCAAGTTTGGTTACTACACCTAAAGAAGCACAAAGAGCTCATACATATGGTCAAGAGTAGGGTAACAAAGATGGCACCTGAATTACAAGAGTTAAGCAACAGGAAAAAGCTAGAGGCTTTAAATTTAATCATCTTTGGGGGAGTGAAGACTGAAGGGTGACCTGATCACATTTAAGATTTTTCAAAAGATTGACAAAGTGGACAGTGGACAGTTCTTCAAGATAAGCAGGGAGAGAGCTTATCTTAAGAGATTAAGAAACTTGTAAAGAAATATTCTTATAGTATAAGAGTGGCGGGAGATGAAAAAGATTGACTGAAAACATGGTTAATGCGAAGAGCATACACAAATATATGAGTGGCGGGAGATGAAAAAAATTGACTGAAAACATGGTTAATGCAAAGAGCATACATAAATATATGAAGTTATATGACAGTAGAATGTTCAAGAGATTGCATCCCATGTGTAAAACTCCCACCTCATACAGTACAAACTGGTAATTACAGAAAATATAATTTTTACTATTATCATAATTATCAACATCATTATCATTATACAGGGGCACTAGTTTCTAAAGATGACTTTGTGTTTTTCCTTTATCACACAAACACACATACACACACACACTCTTGTTCAACCTTTGGTCTCCAAAGTCCTTCTACTGCTGATAGTGTCTTATGCCAGTCAGTCTGCAAGGCCTACTACATTTTCAATCTGTTAAGTAAACTAACCACTGAAGCATGCTGAGGCAAATCTAGCAGTAACTCTACCATCTATGTCAAAACTACTGTTGCCCAGCCCAATGATTTAGTACTTTATTCACAGGTTATGACCTGCTTCCCAAATCTTCCTATCTATATAACTATGATTTGAACATGTTCAAGTTTAACAGCTTTTGCTTTACACAGCTTAGACAATTAACTGAAGTACAGACTGGCATGTGAATCACTAACATTTTCTCTTGGTAAAACAACTTCATATTTTCAAATAATACAACACTTCATCCAGGGTTTACTAATAAAAGCTGTTTCTACTACTCAGCCTGAACTTTAGGAAAGAGTTTTCTGGAAGTTTGAGAGTGCTAAAGCTACAGGTTCAACTGACCTCAGTTAGGGCACAATAACTCAACAACTACTTTGTCTGGTAGGTTCATGAAATATAGTTTACAGTGTAGCTAAACTTTCCATGCCAAGGTTCAGAGGCTCTCACTAAACACAGATGGCAAGCAAGCATTATTCAAGCTCTGTCAATTCAAAGAACTAAAAATTGTTACAATCAGTAGTCTAATACATACCTTGATGGCAATGTTTAATACTGATCCTCCTTGTTCATAACAAATGGGAGGAGTATCAGTCCATCCTCCTGCTAAATCAATACGAGCAGGTGATAGTGCTTCCACCCACACTCCAACATTCAACCTCTGACACAGTTTTGGTAATACCCACATTGCTGACACATGTACATTTGCTGTCTCCACCTTTGTTAAGGAAACATATATAAAAGTCTCTTAGTCTAAATAATTTTGCTTCTTAAAATAAATAATAAGCAATCATTACAAATGAACTTGAAAATATATACAAAGGAGTAACTATGTGTACTAAAATGGGTACTCATCATACACATGCACACATACAAACATATATGAAATGTAATTCAGAAGTTACAATCCACAAAATTTAAAGCACAATCCCTTATCCAAAACTCTCTTACTTTTCAAGACTTGGAAATAAAACTTTTCTAAAATCATTTCAGCTTTCCAAGTTGAAAGACAAAAATTTCAGGAAAAGCTATAAAAGTGCTAGGTCTGAAAATACTCTGGCTTCAAGAAATTTTCCGGTTAGCAAAGGTCTAACACGTCATTTTCAGAATAGAGAAACGTGTAGGAAATTGATATCCTTAAATTAGGGAGATTAGTTGAGACATGAAACTTCACTAAATTCAAAATTTTACTTAACCAAAACAGTTAAGCTTCTGTTAATTTGGATAAGAGAATTTTCACAGTACACCCTTACCTTGCTTTGCATGGAACCAGAATAAAGGGTTCCACTCATGCACATTTTATATTTTGACCTTCAATAGAAAATGTGTGTGCTTCAATCACATGCATCTAAATCAAATATCTCATAAAATACAAGATCCAGTGGACTCGATATCATCGCCAAGTTGGATGAATTTCCAAACAGCTTCTTTTGTTCATCATGTGCTAACAAGGAATATGCCATTTCTATTCCTATTTGAAAAGATAGTTGTAGAGGTCTATGCTTTAAACAGGTACTTTTGTCATTCTTTCATAAATTTTGATCTTATAATGTTACCTAAAAAGCATTTGATGACACTGCTAGGTGTACTTTTACAAAGAGAAGACATACTGGAAGACATATTGTGCTTACCATATGGATAATAAAGAAGTTAGATGAAAGTGTGTCTATGCAACAACTGAATAAATATCATGGTATCAGTAACACAACCAAGCATGAAATCAAGTGGAAGCAAGAAATACTGTTGCAGTTCTTCACTAAAAGCATATCTAATGAGGGTACACCTAATCATAAACTAATTCAAACAGCTAGACTGGCCAACCCTGACTGGCATATGTACAAATGGTTTGCATCAGAGTGAAGGTATAAGCATTTTTGGCTCACTCTTGCGTGAAAAGGCCACATGATTTCATAAAAAGTTAAAAATCACTAAGCCTTGTGACTTCTCACATGGATGGTTCCATAAACCTTGCCCCATGATACCTAAAAGCATGCTGTGCTCGTTCATTTATGAAAGAAATACTTTTTACTACTTGTCTACTATATCTGAATTGCCAGTTATCACTGGCAATTCAGAAATTTATCTTTGCAACTATAAATGCAAACTCTGTGCAATGAGCGCAAATGAACAAACGTCTGTCCATCTATCTTTCCATCCAACAGACATCTTTAGAACCCAATTTATAGTCATACATATATGTAAAGCCTAGATCAAGAGGAAGAGCATGGAAGGTACATGAATAGTTCATGACATTACTGATACACACTATGAGAAATCAATGAGCATTTACAGTTGATTGTAAGTTAATTGTAAAATGTGTAACTAAACTTTTTCTCATCCCAATATATCTATCAATCCCAGGGTGTATGATAATGGTATTTTGTCAGTGTATGATGAAGGTGTTTTGTCAGAGTGTATAGCATCCAGAACCCTAATACAAGCAGGAGTTTCACTATTTCATTGAGCCTAGCCCAGACCACATGAAGGGCTTGCCATTGAGCTTTAAGCTTAATAACATTTAAAAGAAAAATTAAACCTGAACCTTGAAACCCAGGACCACATTTGTAGGGCTCCCACCGTACTCAGGAAGTCAACCACAACCACTGTCTGCAATCACAGGTCATACAATGAGATGATGCGTAGCTGTATGGGTTGGGTAAAAGTACATGAAAAGTACTTGGAGGAATAGGTACTTGGTGTTAAGGTGTGGAAGATACATTGTATGCTGAATGAATGTTTGTAATATTGAAGTGATTGATGTTGCACAGTACATTTATGTGAATGTTACAGAAACAAAAAGCAAAGTGGAAATTGTGGTATGTGGGGGCCCTGAGACATCCTAAGAAAACAAATGTGTTGCTACAATACAGCAGAGATGGAAGGAAAGATGTGGTTGTCTCCTCTCACTGCATGTGGCAACCGAATTCAAATAGTTTAACAATGTCAAGTGTTACTTCACTCTGACCCACTGGTAACACAGAAAGGTTACATGGACTAAGATTAGTGAACATATCCACGAAAAAAAAATAAAAAAGGGCACTAAAAAAGGCAAAATGATGTAAAGAATACATATGGTACTGGTTATAACACACTTATGACACCAAATAGACACCACTCCTAATTATTCTCTAAAGAAAATATGAATAAAATTGGCAAAGAAATTGTGGATAGTCCAAGAGACTAACCTGCTGACTAATGACAATTTGAGAAGCTCTTTCATAATGCCTGGAGGCTCTGATTAAATCTTCAGGATGTCCAGACTTTATCCACTGTGTGCACACATTTGCCATTTGGTCCACTGCCCTTTCCTGGTTTCCAGCCTAGAACAAACTGGATCAAAATTAGTAAGGTATCAAAGGGGAAGTCTTTCCATATTATAAGAATAAGAGTATAATTATACGAATAACACTGTGTAGGCAACTACTTGATGACAAAAAGTTCTGAGACTGCCAATCAAACCACAAAATTTGTGGATGAAGTTACCATGTGATATCTTCCTGGTTTATACACTAAGCCTTGAACAACTCTAAGGACACCACAGTGAACACCCATCTGCTAACCCTCTCTGACACTTGGGATTAAAACTAATCCTCTCACACTGATTATATAGCATGGTATTACCATACTCCACCTGCTTGAGGCTAAACCAAAAGTGAAGAACCATCTCTGGTGAGGCTATATCATTGTCACCTGACAAAAGAGGGAGCATGCTTATTAAAGAACTCCTCATTTCATAGGAGACCACCCTGTCCCTACTGATTGTAGCCTTGGAGATGCAAGAGCCCCTGGGGTTATAACCTCAGGACCCATCTGTGAACTGAGACCAGGGTTTGTGTAGTATTATAACAATAATCATTGTACAACTATAATGGTACACACTGTTGTGCCATGATCACAAAATGAATACTACCTATTACACTGACAAAATCATTCAATTTTGAATTTCTTTTTCCAAGAAGTATAATGAACACTGTACTGTTAGAATACTAGCAAAGACCAGTATCAATATATTATGTAACCATTCAACTGTGGTCATCCTAAAATCTACTGTATAACTTAAGTTTAAGATATTCTGAAACATTCTAAAAAAATCTCTAAGATCTTAGTCTCTATGAAGATTAACCATAACAGACTTTTCTAAATAAATAACATACAAACAAAACTTGGTGAAACACTGTTTATGTCTTCTACATGCCTTTCATCTTAAGTTGCTCCACTGCCAGGCATATGAGGTATTTTCAGGCACACATAGTGAGATGTGTGGTATTTTGCAAAGTGTTTTTGACAAAGAATAATTTGATTATCATGAATTTTCATCACTTATAATGATTTGACAAAGAATAATTTGATTATCATGAGTTTTCATCACTTATAATGATTATCTCATGAAAATGTCATAGCTTCAAAAATCACTAAACAATGTGAGTCTGCAGACCTCATACAGTCTTCTTTATCATCTCCACACATTCTGACCTTTGTGTGAAAAAATGGAAAGAAATCTAGGCTGCTGGATCTACATACAATGTGCTGGATTGATGGCCAAATATTTGGACTTGAGGCAAAGGCAGCCAATCTAAGACTTATTTATGTACATAACCAAGATGCAGTAAACATAAAAAAGATCATGGGTTTTTTTATGCCCCAGCCACAATGAAAGGGTTGACTGAAATAAGCCTAAACTAAATCATAGCAACACAACACAAACAGCTTACTATGAACTCAACCAGTGCATTCTTCCACTGAGGATTGGCAGCAGGTCCACTTCTCAGTCCACCCATTCCTGCTGCCATACAGCCAAGCATGTCTGCAGCATTGGCTAATAAACGAGGGGTGGAGGGACGAGGCTGCTTTAGCTGCTCATGTAGCTTTTGTAAGATCTCCTCGACTGACTTATATCCTCCTTAAATTAGATACTTTTCTTAACATAAACCAAAGCTATACATGTAATCTAGCAACAATTATACATTTTGTTCTTGAAGAAGTTCTAATATAGGTATCTCAGACAGATATGCTGGAACCACTTTAAGAAGTATGGACAGTGACAAAAGTCTTTTACTCTTTTGATATAACAGTCTCCAACAGGGAATCTATCTATCTATCTGATCTCTAATGCCCATTCCATCCAGGAACTCCCAACAAGCAGGTGGCTATCTACTTATCCTTGTCCTTACATGCCTCTCTCACATACACCATTCCACACATTCTCCCACCATTTCTCTCCCTCCAGTACTCTTCCACTCTATTTCCCCAGGTAACAGGCAGCCTTCCTCTCACACCAACCCTTTTAATCGTAGTCATACACTCTCTTCACAAAAT
This sequence comes from Panulirus ornatus, assembly GCF_036320965.1. Lineage (NCBI taxonomy): Eukaryota > Metazoa > Arthropoda > Malacostraca > Decapoda > Palinuridae > Panulirus > Panulirus ornatus. Next base: position 3,420,114 of record NC_092231.1, read on the forward strand.
CCCCTGCCAACCCCTTTAATTGTAGTCATACACTCTCCTCATAAAATCCCCCGCCAACCCCTTCAATCGTAGTCATACACTCTCCTCATAAAATCCCTGTCTTGTACTCTTTCCTCTTGCCCAAACCATCTCAAAGTATTATGTTTCTCTCACTCTACCACTCCACAATCTCTGCAATTAATTTTCTTTGCATTCCTGTCTTACCAGATCTTTCTTCATTCCATCTAGCCATACAACATACTTCTCTCACATGACTCATTTCCAAAGCTTGGATTCTTAACCTTAGTGACATCCCATGTCCATGTTTTCACAGCATAGGTCAAGGTTGGGAGGAATGACATTCTTCATTTCCATACTTACACTTCTTTTTTTTTTTTTTTTTTTTTTTTTTTTTTTTTTTTTTTTATACTTTGTCGCTGTCTCCCGCGTTTGCGAGGTAGCGCAAGGAAACAGACGAAAGAAATGGCCCCCCCCCCCATACACATGCACATACACACGTCCACACACGCAAATATACATACCTACACAGCTTTCCATGGTTTACCCCAGACGCTTCACATGCCTTGCTTCAATCCACTGACAGCACGTCAACCCCTGTATACCACATGACTCCAATTCACTCTATTTCTTGCCCTCCTTTCACCCTCCTGCATGTTCAGGCCCCGATCACACAAAATCTTTTTCACTCCATCTTTCCACCTCCAATTTGGTCTCCCTCTTCTCCTCGTTCCCTCCACCTCCGACACATATATCCTCTTGGTCAATCTCTCCTCACTCATTCTCTCCATGTGCCCAAACCATTTCAAAACACCCTCTTCTGCTCTCTCAACCACGCTCTTTTTATTTCCACACATCTCTCTTACCCTTACGTTACTTACTCGATCAAACCACCTCACACCACACATTGTCCTCAAACATCTCATTTCCAGCACATCCATCCTCCTGCGCACATCTCTATCCATAGCCCACGCCTCGCAACCATACAGCATTGTTGGAACCACTATTCCCTCAAACATACCCATTTTTGCTTTCCGAGATAATGTTCTCGACTTCCACACATTTTTCAAGGCTCCCAAAATTTTCGCCCCCTCCCCCACCCTATGATCCACTTCCGCTTCCATGGTTCCATCCGCTGACAGATCCACTCCCAGATATCTAAAGCACTTCACTTCCTCCAGTTTTTCTCCATTCAAACTCACCTCCCAATTGACTTGACCCTCACCCCTACTGTACCTAATAACCTTGCTCTTATTCACATTTACTCTCAACTTTCTTCTTCCACACACTTTACCAAACTCAGTCACCAGCTTCTGCAGTTTCTCACATGAATCAGCCACCAGCGCTGTATCATCAGCGAACAACAATTGACTCACTTCCCAAGCTCTCTCATCCCCAACAGACTTCATACTTGCCCCTCTTTCCAGGACTCTTGCATTTACCTCCTTTACAACCCCATCCATAAACAAATTAAACAACCATGGAGACATCACACACCCCTGCCGCAAACCTACATTCACTGAGAACCAATCACTTTCCTCTCTTCTACCCATCATTATTCCATTAAGGGGCCCAGTGACTCTTCTACCCTATACTGCTCTCTCCCTTATCTCACCTTCCATATCACCATAGCTCCCAAATACTTAAATTCTCTCTCTCTTTCTCTCTCTCCTCTCCATATCTATAACACAGTACACAGCGGTTTTCATCTCCTCATTGGTTATAGTTTCAAGTATTGGAATTCTCCTTTCACATTTCTCCATTCCCAGTCGTGTCCTTACATCAATGCAACATCTCATCTATCTTTTGAAAAATACATCCTCCTGCACCACTTTTCACCTTCCATTCTTATGCATTTCCTTCAAACTTTCTTCTAAAGCCTTCATCTGCTCTTCTCCCTCTCCCTTATCATTTTATTGCACTCTTTAGACTCCTGTGCTTTCTAACTTACAAGAAACTGTTCTCTAGCTACTGACTGGAATGATGAAGAAATATATAAAAGAATGCATTCCTTACTTGTGACTATATATCTAAACAGAGGAAGGAGAGATTCTCCTCCTACTTCATCTGCAGTGTCACCGATGAACTGCTTTACTGTCTGCAAGTATATGAGTTCCCGTTCTCTTGTTAATTTCTTCAAGTCACATTTACAGGCAGCATCTAAAAGAGACACTCTACAGCAACTTCTCCATTCATGAATTTTTGACTTCCATTCCTCTTGGCTCTGGTTATCAGTACCTACTCTTACCAAAGTTACCATCAGCTTCACTTGTTCAACAACAGGAAGTTCCATAACAAACATTTTGGCAGTTAAAGCAGTTTGATACTGGTCTTGAACACCTGACCATAAATCCTCCTTTTCAATTCCAGTTCTAGCAAAAAATTCACACCATTTAATGTTGAATATGGATGCTTCTTCAACATAATGTGGCCTTGATAATTCATCACATAACCCATAGCAAGTCACTACATCATATTTATCTTCATGATATATCTGCCAAACAAGCCCACTTGGTATGTTAAAAGAAATACTGGATCCTTGTAAGTGGAAATCTAAAAGAACACAGGGCCCTGTTAAACTAAGTGACACATTTTTACCAATGAAAGAGTCTAAGACATAAACTTTTCCAAGTGACACTTTTATAACTCCTTCAATGAAAGAATTCACTACTGAAAGTTCTTCAGTTGAGTCACTTTTCATTACTGTGCTTGTATAAGTGATACTTTTTGTGGGAAGTATGGGCATTATTGATAGTTTAAATGGTAAGTTAGAGCTCAAGTAATGATGCCTGATGCCCTCTAGGGGGTGGAAATTGGCCTTAAACCCTTGCAACTGCTTCCAAATCTGGAGTCTGAAAATAAGAGAAAAACAATTTCAGTGAAAATCATTTCAATGATGTAGCAGTATACGAGCTAGAAAAACTCTCACTCTACCTCAATATGGTAAGTCTCGTTATATGAAACTCCAGGTACTAATCAAAATATGAAAAAACATCACATATCTACTTGTGTCTTGCCCTTGCTCTCCACTCATACAATACTTAGGCCTAGGGTCATACATAACACCTTCATAACACATGGTGCAAGTTCAAACATAACTAACACTCCATTTGATCCAAAGAGCAATTCAGATCAAAAAGTGGGAGAAACAGGAAGTACAGCAAAATCTTCAGATCCTGTGCCTTACCACAACAAAGAAGGGACTCTCTTTTACAAAAAATTCTGTTCATACTGGGACTGGTAATACATATTCTATGCATGCATCAGCACTCAAATATCTCTAAAAATAGCATTCAGGAAAATTCATTTGGCAAAGCATTCAGTCTACTTAAGAAAAACCTGCTCAAGCATGAAGAATTTTGATAAATGTCACACCTTTCATCAGCTATAAAAATCTGGTTTTATTTGAAAAAATTTTCCTCTCAAGTCTGTAGTCTTGAATTTAAGGAAATACTTCAGAAAAATCATAAAAAGCATTCTTATTCCAATTTGGAAACTTTATAAACTAATAAATAATTGTGATAATTAAGAACTATCTGGACAACATAAACACCACTATGTACCCCATGACCTCTGTGAAAATTTACTTCCCTCAAGGTAATCAAAAAACTTACATACCTACACAAAATAAGAGACCAGGAACAGCCACTGATCTACAAATTAGTCTCACTACCAAGAGCAACATACAAGGGTCTGGAAATGATAATTTGAAAGCAGGTGGATGATTTACTATATAGGAAAAATTTCCTAAGTGAGTGACAGCATGGTTTTAGGGAAAGGTCATGTGTAACTAACCTTTTACAGTTCTACAAGAGGGTTAGTGCAGTCCTGGACAACAGAGAAGGTTGGTTGGGTGAAAGATGCATCTACACCGGAATAAAGCACATGATACGGTACCGCATGGGAGACTGATTAAGAAGTTGGATGACCTGGCAGGAATAAGGAGGAAGCTCCTATGATGGATAAAGGAATATCTCAATAGGAGGGAACAAATGATACAGGTTAGAGGAATCTTTCCAAAGCAGGTTGGAGTGACCAGCAGAGTACCACAGGCTTTGGTTCTGGAGCCATTTCTCATCTTGTACTATGCTAATGACTTGTCTGAAGGTACAGTATCCTACCTGAATATGTCTGCAGATGATGCAAAGGTCATGAGGGAAGTAAAAAGTGAGCAGGACTGCATCATTTAACAAGGTAAGGGTTCTTAACCCACAGATGAGGTCCCCAAAATATCCTTCAAATGGTTGAAGATTTAGGAATGTTAGCTAAACCTGGTCTAACAGAGGGCTTTTACCTTGTGGCGGAAGATTTCCAAAGCCTGTAATGGGGTGGGAAAATCCACAAGCATCCTTAATTGGCAAGGAGCCTAAAGTTCTAAACCCAAGGTCATCCACCAAAAATTGGTCAGTCCATGAAAAAAGGGGAACTCTACCTGTCCTTTCTTTATATATCATGTAGTGGGCTCTCACAAGACCTGCCCTTTTCTCTAACACAGCATATTGGGAAAGTAACCATTGTTCAAAAATATGCCAGTAGCACTATGTGTTGATATCCAACTTTGTCAGACAGAGGACCTCTTAAAGGTCAGAAAGTGTTCTGAAGTGCAACAACTATGGGTAAACACTTCATGTGGGGGTTATCTACTTCAGTTTTATAACAAAAAGAAGGTTTTTCAGCAAATAAATACCTGCAAATTTGAGTATTTTTGTGAAGATAATAAATTTTCTTGAAAACCTCAGTATAAGGACTAATTATCATGCAAAATTCAAATCTGGGGTTGAAATATATGTTGGGGAAATTAAGGCCTATAAATAAAAAATTCCCTGGGGATAGGGGAGAAAGAATACTTCCCACGTATTCCCTGTGTGTCGTAGAAGGCGACTAAAAGGGAAGGGAGCGGGGGGGGGCTGGAAATCCTCCCCTCTCTTTTTTTTCTTTTTTTTCCAAAGGAAGGAACAGAGAAGGGGGCTGGATGAGGATGTTTCCTCAGAGGCCCAGTCCTCTGTTCTTAACGCTACCTCGATGACGCGGGAAATGGCGAATAGTATGAAAGAAAGAAGAAATAAAAAATAAATGGTTACTCTTTAAGGATATTCTGTGATTATCATGTTCAAATTTATTGGGTATCTGCTGCCTTAGAGAAGCATTATGAGATATTTTCTGTGATCATTTCAAGTATTTATGTTGGGAGACATTAAGGCCTGTAAATATTAAGTAATTAATGTTTACCCTTTACGAAGATTCTGTGGTTTTTCTGTTCATATTTATTAGGTATCTGTTTTTTGAAGAAGTATTGTGAGATATTTTCCATAACTACATCAAGTATAAAAGCATTTCATTGTGTCATATTTCATATCTAAAACAAAAAAGGTTTTTAGGCTGAAAAATTCCCTGAACTGTTACCTGTAATTTTTGTTATTTTTGTGAGGGTAATATTTCATGTGATCATTTCAAGTATACAAGCCCTTCATTATGTAATATTTCAAAGTTAAAACAAAATCTTTCTATGGAGGGGCTTGATAAATAGTCCTTATAAGGAAGTTTTGAAGGAAATCTATTACTCTCGCAAGAATTAACAATAATCACATGTAAAGTTTTAGGAAATTTTTGAACTGAAATATCTTTTTTCTTTTAAATTCAAAGGTAACATAACCAAACACTTCTGTTCTTGACATAAGTATGGAATGTATATCATAATGCTTCCCTAAGAAGACAAGCACCCAATAAATATGATCTAAGAGAATCTCCTAAAAGAGTAACAGTTAATTACTTATCTAAAGGCCTTCCTCTCCCCCAACATATATTTCAACCACAGATTTGAATTCCGAATAAAAATAATCCTTATACCAAAGTTTTGAATTAAATATACTGCCCTAAAAAAAATACCAAGAATTACAGGAAACAGTTCACGGAACTTTTTCACGCAAAAACTTCTTGTTTCCAAGTTGGAATATGACGAAATGAAACTTTTCCATGCTTGATATAACTGCGGAAAATACATCATAATGCTTCATCAAGGCGAGAGATACCTGATGAATATGAACAGATTCACCATTAATTACTTATCTATATGCGGACAGCATATATTTCACCCACAGATTCAAATTCATCATGATAAATATTCCTTTTAGTGAGGTTTTGAAGGAAATCTACAAACATGACAAAAATACTAAAAATTGAGGTATTAGTTCTGGGAATTTTTGGCACCATTTTTTTTAATGAAATAAAACATAATAAACCATGGGGTAAACCATGGAAAGCTGTGTAGGTATTGTATATTTGCGTGTGTGGACGTATGTATATACATGTGTATGGGGGTGGGTTCTGCCATTTCTTTCGTCTGTTTCCTTGCGCTACCTCGCAAACACGGGAGACAGCAACATAGCAAAAAAAAAAAATATAGGGTTAGGGAAAATGATTTGGTAAACAGAGAAGAGGTAGTAAAAGCTTTTCGGAAGATGAAAGCCGGCAAGGCAGCAGGTTTGGATGGTATTGCAGTGGAATTTATTAAAAAAGGGGGTGACTGTATTATTGACTGGTTGGTAAGGTTATTTAATATATGTATGACTCATGGTGAGGTGCCTGAGGATTGGCGGAATGCGTGCATAGTGCCATTGTACAAAGGCAAAGGGGATAAGAGTGAATGCTCAAATTACAGAGTTATAAGTTTGTTGAGTATTCCTGGCAAATTATATGGGAGGGTAATGATTGAGAGGGTGAAGGCATGTACAGAGCATCAGTTTGGAGAAGAGCAGTGTGGTTTCAGAAGTGGTTGAGGATGTGTGGATCAGGTGTTTGCTTTGAAGAATGTATGTGAGAAATACTGAGAAAAGGAATTGGATTTGTATGTAGCATTAATGGATCTGGAGAAGGCATATGATAAGAGTTGATAGAGATGCTCTGTGGAAGGTATTAAGAATATATGGTGTGGAAGGCAAGTTGTTAGAAGCAGTGAAAAGTTTTTATTGAGGATGTAAGGCATGTGTACGTTTAGGAAGAGAGGAAAGTGATTGGTTCTCATTGAATGTAGTTTTGCGGCAGTGGTGTGTGATGTCTCCATGGTTGTTTAATTTGTTTATGGATGGGGTGTTAGGGAGGTGAATGCAAGAGTTTTGGAAAGAGGGGCAAGTATGAAGTCTGTTGGAGATGAGAGAGCTTGGGAAGTGAGTCAGTTGTTGTTCGCTGATGATACAGCGCTGGTGGCTGATCAATGTGGGAAACTGCAGAAGCTGGTGACTGAGTTTGGTAAAGTGTGTGAAAGAAGAAAGTTAAGAGTAAATGTGAATAAGAGCAAGGTTATTAGGTGCAGTAGGGTTGAGGGTCAAGTCAATTGGGAGGTAAGTTTGAATGGAGAAAAACTGGAGGAAGTAAAGTGTTTTAGATATCTGGGAGTGGATCTGGCAGCGGATGGAACCATGGAAGCGGAAGTGGATCATAGGGTGGGGGAGGGGGCGAAAATCCTGGGAGCCTTGAAGAATGTGTGGAAGTCGAGAACATTATCTCGGAAAGCAAAAATGGGTATGTTTGAAGGAATAGTGGTTCCAACAATGTTGTATGGTTGCGAGGCGTGGGCTATGGATAGAGTTGTGCGCAGGAGGGTGGATGTGCTGGAAATGAGATGTTTGAGGACAATGTGTGGTGTGAGGTGGTTTGATCGAGTAAGTAACGTAAGGGTAAGAGAGATGTGTGGAAATAAAAAGAGCGTGGTTGAGAGAGTAGAAGAGGGTGTTTTGAAATGGTTTGGGCACATGGAGAGAATGAGTGAGGAAAGATTGACCAAGAGGATATATATGTCGGAGGTGGAGGGAACGAGGAGAAGTGGGAGACCAAACTGGAGGTGGAAAGATGGAGTGAAAAAGATTTTGAGTGATCGGGGCCTGAACATGCAGGAGGGTGAAAGGAGGGCAAGGAATAGAGTGAATTGGATCAATGTGGCATACCGGGGTTGATGTGCTGTCAGTGGATTGAATCAGGGCATGTGAAGCGTCTGGGGTAAACCATGGAAAGCTGTGTAGGCATGTATATTTGCATGTGTGGACGTATGTATATACATGTGTATGGGGGTGGGTTGGGCCATTTCTTTCGTCTGTTTCCTTGCACTACCTCGCAAACGCAGGAGACAGCGAAAAAAAAAAAAAAATAATAATAAAAGTCATCTATATTTGATATAATTATGGAAAGTATATGATAATGCTCCCCTAATATGAGATACCTAACAAATATGAACCAAATAATCACAGAATCTTCTATCAGAGTAACAATCAATCAATCATTTGCAGGCCTTATTGTCCCACAGCATATATTTCAACCCCAGATTTGAATTCATCATGATGAATTGTCCTCATCATGAGGTATTGAAGGAAATCTATTACCCTGACAAAAACACCAAAAATTGCAGGGAATTCTTTGGCCGAAATACCTTTTAATATCAAAATTAAAATGTGACATAATGAAAGTCTTCTGTACTTAATATAATTATGGAAAGTATATCATAATGCTTCCCTAAGAGGACAGATACTTAACAAATACAAACCAAATAATCACAGAATCTTCTATCAGAGTAACAATCAATCAATCATTTATAGGCCTTAATGTCCCACAACGTATATTTCAACCCCATATTCGAATTCAGCATGTTAAATAGTACTCATAATGAGGTACTGAAGGAAATTTATTACACTGACAAAATATCAAAAGGTTTTAGTCAAAATAAATTGTACAAAGGCAAAGGGGATAAGAGTGAGTGCTCAAATTACAGAGGTATAAGTTTGTTGAGTATTTCTGGTAAATTATATGGGAGGGTATTGATTGAGAGGGTAAAGGCATGTACAGAGCATCAGATTGGGGAAGAGCAGTGTGGTTTCAGAAGTGGTAGAGGATGTGTGGATCAGGTGTATGCTTTGAAGAATGTATGTGAGAAATACTTAGAAAAGCAAATGGATTTGTATGTAGCATTTATGGATCTGGAGAAGGCATATGATAGAGTTGATAGAGATGCTCTGTGGAAGGTATTAAGAATATATGGTGTGGGAGGCAAGTTGTTAGAAGCAGTGAAAAGTTTTTATCGAGGATGTAAGGCATGTGTACGTATAGGAAGAGAGGAAAGTGATTGGTTCTCAGTGAATGTAGGTTTGCGGCAGGGGTGTGTGATGTCTCCATGGTTGTTTAATTTGTTTATGGATGGGGTTGTTAGGGAGGTGAATACAAGAGTTTTGGAAAGAGGGGCAAGTATGAAGTCTGTTGGGGATGAGAGAGCTTGGGAAGTGAGTCAGTTGTTGTTTGCTGATGATACAGCGCTGGTGGTTGATTCATGTGAGAAACTGCAGAAGCTGGTGACTGAGTTTGGTAAAGTGTGTGAAAGAAGAAAGTTAAGAGTAAATGTGAATAAGAGCAAGGTAATTAGGTACAGTAGGGTTGAGGGTCAAGTCAATTGGGAGGTAAGTTTGATTGAAGAAAAACTGGAGGAAGTAAAGTGTTTTAGATATCTGGGAGTGGATCTGGCAGCGGATGGAACCATGGAAGCGGAAGTGGATCATAGGGTGGGGGAGGGGGCGAAAATCCTGGGAGCCTTGAAGAATGTGTGGAAGTCGAGAACATTATCTCGGAAAGCAAAAATGGGTATGTTTGAAGGAATAGTGGTTCCTACAATGTGGTACGGTTGCGAGGTGTGGGCTATGGATAGAGTTGTGTGCAGGAGGATGGATGTGCTGGAAATGAGATGTTTGAGGACAATGTGTGGTGTGAGGTGGTTTGATCGAGTAAGTAATGTAAGGGTAAGAGAGATGTGTGGAAATAAAAAGAGCGTGGTTGAGAGAGCAGAAGAGGGTGTTTTGAAATGGTTCGGGCACATGGAGAGAATGAGTGAGGAAAGATTGACCAAGAGAATATATGTGTCGGAGGTGGAGGGAACGAGGAGAAGAGGGAGACCAAATTGGAGGTGGAAAGATGGAGTGAAAAAGATTTTGTGTGATCGGGGCCTGAACATGCAGGAGGGTGAAAGGAGGGCAAGGAATAGAGTGAATTGGAGCGATGTGGTATACCGGGGTTGACGTGCTGTCAGTGGATTGAATCAGGGCATGTGAAGCGTCTGGGGTAAACCATGGAAAGCTGTGTAGGTATGTATATTTGCGTGTGTGGACGTATGTATATACATGTGTATGGGGGTGGGTTGGGCCATTTCTTTCATCTGTTTCCTTGCGCTACCTCGCAAACGCGGGAGACAGCGACAAAGCAAAAAAAAAAAAAAAAAAAAATCTAAATTGAAATGTGACATTATGAAAGTGTTCTACACTTGATATAATTGTGGAAAACATATCATAATGCTTCCCCAATATGACAGGTACCTAATAAATACAAACCAAATAATTGCAGAATCTTCTAACATAGTAACAATTCATTACAAATTTATAGGCCTTAATGTCCTGCAACATATATTTCAACCCCAGATTCGAATTCAGCATCATTAAAAGTACTTATACTGAGGTTTTGAAGGAAATCTATTTTCCTCACAAAAATGCCAAAAATTACAGGGAATATCTTAGCTGAAAAAACTTCTTGTTTTAACTTTGAGATTTTACATATTGAAGGCCTTCTATACTTGAAATAATCATGAAAAATAGCTCACAATACTTCCCCCAGGCTACAGATACCTAACAAATACAAACCGAATAATCAAAGAATCTTCTAAAAAGTGTAACCTTTAATTACTTAATATTTACACGCCTAAATGTCTCCAACATACATTTCACTCCCAGATTCAAATTCACCATGATAAATGGTCATTTTAGTGAGGTTTTGAAGGAAATCTATACCCATGACAAAATTACCAAAAATTGTAGGGAATTTTTTGGTCCCCCTAAATTTTTGTTTTTAAATTCAAATATGACATAATAAAAGTCTGCTAAACTTGATGTACTTATGGAAAACATCTCACAATGCTTCCCTAAGATGACAGATATCTAATAAATATGAACCAAATAATCACAGAATCTTCTCTTCTAACACAGTGACAATTCATTACAAATTTATAGGCCTTAATGTCCCGTAACATACATCCAAATCCACCACCTTGCCGGCTTTCATCTTCTGCAAAGCTTTCACTACCTCTTCTCTGTTTACCAAACCATTCTCCCTGACTCTCTCACTTTGCACAACATCCCTACCAAAACACCCTACATCTGCCACTCTACCAGCAAACACATTCAACAAACCTTTAAAATACTCATTTCATTACTACTTGTTATTACCTCCCCACTTGCCCCCTTTTTTATTCTACCTCCTTTCCTCTAATCATTATTACATCACTCTTATTTATGATGATGTTAGTTCCAAAGTCTTGTGTATGTCTCCATCCTCTGTACCATTCTTACTGACATCAACCATGTATTCACCAGTAAAACCATATCATCAGCATAATAAAGATCAGTAAAATTTATGCTGCCACTCTAGCACCCCTTTTTGAACTCTCCATTATCAGTCACATTACAGTCTGACAAATACTAAAAAGCACCAGTGAAAGTACACATATGAATCTTACCCCTCTCCCCACTTTTTGTCATTTACTGTACTCTCCATCTACTTTGATACAAATGCATAAGCTAAAATACTAGCTTTACAACGACCATCATATACTGTTACCTGGCAGAATGGGACTCCTGCTGTGCAAGAGTACTGTAATTGGCTGCTTGGGCATAGATGGCGCCACACTGGCCAGATACATATTCCTCATATCCAACTCCAGAGCACAGTGGCAGCAACAGGTCAAAGTACAGTGATACCTATGGAAGATATTCTGCATTAGATAATGATTTTCAAAGCATAAATACAATGTATAACAGAGAAGTCAAATAATTTTTCAAAAGAACAGAACCATCATCTCAACTGGTTAAACCTTGACTAAACCTCGCATAAGAAGGCTATCCTCTTTTAAGATTATTAACAGCTGGATATATAATTGGGTAACATCTTCATACTACCTATATAAGGGAAGGTTATAAAATATAAAATATAAAAAGAAAAATAGCAACCTACATAAGGTGCTGGACAGTCTAAGTAGTTTTTAGTTGAAAAATTGCATAGTTAGTAATAATGAATAAACTAAGGTTTGACATCTGCTTTTTACAAAAGCATTCATGGCTGAGTCTGTTGAGAAAGTTATAAAGGGATGAAATTTCAGCTTTCAGTTGTGGTGAGAATCACCATTAAGATGATCATTAATAAACAAGAGTAACAATGAGTTCTGTAACTACTGTTTGTAGCTTACTTTATAAAAAAAAGAGCTGAGGAAAATCAGGGAGGACATAGTACTGGATGCAGATGATAAAAGAATAAAAGATGTTATCTGGCAGCTTATGCATGTAAAAATTTAATCTGTGTTTGGTAAAAGACCTCTTCGCACCATGAGTGAAAAGAGCTAAATCTTGACACAGAAAGCCTAGCCACACCAACAGACTGTCCAATGATGGCAATAAGTCTTCTGTACATTACCCAGTGACAACACTAAAAAAACAAATGAGGTTATAAAGCCTTTATCTCCCAATGAGATCACCGAGCTCAAAACCTAAATGCTGAGTAATTGCCAGGTAGGTAAAGGACAGAGATGCAAGAAACATCATAATCATGCATTAGAACTGGTGAGCAGTACATATCCTTTAAGCCTTTTGTAACAAAGTGCAAATAACATGTCTTTTCACATGAAAGTGATTCTTTCTTGTGAAAAAGACTAGCCAAGGAGAGAAGTGCTTAACAAATGGAGGAGAGCTCTCTCCTAGCATTTCTGAGGTTGTAGAAAGCCTGGTCAGAGTTAGTTTTTGCATTGTGTTTGTGCTGTAGAAGAATTTCATGCTCTCTGATCCAGTCGTTGCTGCCAATCATATCAGAAAAGCAAGAAGACAAGCAAAAAACAGATCATCAGAAAGAAGAACCATCTCGAATGAAAAACTGACAAGATCTTTTACAACAGTTTATGGGCGAAAGCATCAAACCCAGATAAAAGCATCATCAATCTTTTGTCCTATTCCTTAACAAAGGACAAAAAACTTGCTCTGGGATTTGGATTCTCTTTCTCTTTCAAATCGACTGATTCTCTTAGTGTGAAACATCTAGCAGCTTTCGTGAAATCCACTAATAACACCCACCAGGAATTTGATTTCGTATCTGGTTCAGTTCTAAGTGTCTTGGCCAGTGATAGCATTTCCAAAGGTAGTGACATGCCACAGAGACTCCAAAGAGCCACTGAAAATCTTAAGAAAAATAAAGATATTCATACCACACAATCAGATAAGACTAGTCAGTTTTGAATACAGTGACCTACAGATGTAAACTTCAGGATCTTTTAAATGATAAAGAAACATATGAAAGATTAACATCCAATCCTCTTTGTAATAAAATAATGACCTCCAACTACAGACTTAACCAACTTTTAAATAAGCACCAGGACATTCTGAAGTCAGTGAAGATGGTTAATCCCTCTCTTCCTTATGTATAAAGTCTCCCTAAAATTCACAAAGATAGATGTCCCCTCAGACCAATCATCTCCTCTATTAATTCTTCTGGTTATAAATTATCCAAATGCTTCGCTAAACACCATCGCATGTTATTCATAGCTTAGATTTTGTAACCAATGCCAGGACATTAATTTGCTTGAATTATAAACTCATTAGTTTTGATGTGAAGTCCCTTTTCACTTAAATCCCCATTGATGAAAGGAGGAAATTACCTGATTTCAGTCTTGCCTTGTTCCTGCTCATAAAAACTCTCATTACTTAGTAAAACTTTGTGTCCAATAATGTTTTCAAAAATGACGAAGCTAATTTTTATGCACAGAAATTTGGTCTTGCCATGGGAAATCCCCTTAATGCTATCCTCAGTAACTCATTCATGGAATACTCTGAGAATGAAATTCTAACTTCAATCAGCAGTAATCATCCAAAAATCTGGTTTAGATATGCTGATAATGTGTGACCCTTATGGCCATCTTCTCAAGATTGTGATGTTTTTTATTATGAATCAAATAACACTCACCTCACCATCAAATTCACGATTGATTTGACAAAGAAGGCAAACTGCAGTTTCTTGATGTGTTGATAACTAGGGAATCTGATCACTTGTCCTTCAAGTATGTCCTTCAAGTACATGATTCTTCAGTAAAAATGTCAGTAGTTATGTCTTCGTTTTTAATAGCATTATGGATATGTGATTCCATAAGTCTGGTTGAAAAATGTAGTCCTATAAGACTTTGGGGAGTTATGTTATCCTAAGTGGTTGTGAATAAGGCTTACTGGAAAGCTAGGAAGACATCTTATGCATCTAGTGACAAAAATGTGGAAACTGGTGATAACTCTAAATATTTAGTGTTGCCCTATTCTTCTAACTAAGCTAATGTACGACAGATACTAAAAAACAGTGCCTTTAATGCCGCCTTCCAGTACAATAACACTATCAGAAAGACCTAAAATAAAAGTAGGTCAAATAATCCAAAAATTGGAAGTGTTTCCACCATCAAATGTAAGGCAAGTAACGATGTATACATTGGACAGATTGATCAGACAGTAACCAAGAGATGCTACTGGCATCATCATTTAGTATGCAGAAATGACCACAAAAATGCAATTGCTAAACAGCATTATGAAAACGATCACCCTGTAGACCTTAACAACCCAATCACATTGTACCCCTCTTCTGATTATGATTATGAGTGAGGAAAGGTTGACAAAGAGGATATATGTTTCAGAAGTGGAGGGAAAAAGGAGAAGCAAGTGACCAAATTGAAGGTGGAAGGATGGAGTGAAAAAGATTTTGAGCAATTGGGCCTTGAATATACAGAAATGTGAGAGGCATGCGAGGAACAGAGTGAATTGGAACAATGTGGTATACTGGGGTCGATCTGCTGTCAATGGACTGAACCAGGGCATGTGACACACCTAGGGTAAACCATGGAAAGGTCTGTGGGACCTGGATGTGGATACGGAGCTGTGGTTTCAGTGCATTACCCATGACAGCTAGAGACTGAGTGTGAACGAATGTGGCCTTTTTTGTCTCTTTTCCTGGCACTACCTTGCTGAAGCACAGATAGCGATGCTGTTTCCTGCGGGGTTGGGTAGTGCCAGAAATGGATGAAGGCAAACAAGGATGAATATGTATGTACATGTGTATACAAGTATTTGTCTGTGTATGTATATGTATATACATGTGTATATGTTGATAAGTATATGTATGTATAAGGGCATGTATGGGGGCTTATGTGTGTGTGTGTGTGTGTGTGTGTGTGTGTATATATATATATATATATATATATATATATATATACCCATGTATATACATACGTCCACACACGCAAATATACATACCTACACAGCTTTCCATGGTTTACCCCAGACGCTTCACATGCCTTGATTCAATCCACTGACAGCACGTCAACCCCGGTATACCACATCGCTCCAATTCACTCTATTCCTTGCCCTCCTTTCACCCTCCTGCATGTTCAGGCCCCGATCACACAAAATCTTTTTCACTCCATCTTTCCACCTCCAATTTGGTCTCCCTCTTCTCCTCGTTCCCTCCACCTCCGACACATATATTCTCTTGGTCAATCTTTCCTCACTTATTCTCTCCATGTGCCCGAACCATTTCAAAACACCCTCTTCTGCTCTCTCAACCACGCTCTTTTTATTTCCACACATCTCTCTTACCCTTACGTTACTTACTCGATCAAACCACCTCACACCACATATTGTCCTCAAACATCTCATTTCCAGCACATCCATCCTCCTGCGCACAACTCTATCCATAGCCCACGTCTCGCAACCATACAACATTGTTGGAACCACTATTCCTTCAAACATACCCATTTTTGCTTTCCGAGATAATGTTCTCGACTTCCACACATTCTTCAAGGCTCCCAGAATTTTCGCCCCCTCCCCCATCCTATGATCCACTTCCACTTCCATGGTTCCATCCGCTGCCAGATCCACTCCCAGATATCTAAAACACTTCACTTCCTCCAGTTTTTCTCCATTCAAACTCACCTCCCAATTGACTTGACCCTCAACCCTACTGTACCTAATAACCTTGCTCTTATTCACATTTACTCTTAACTTTCTTCTTTCAAACACTTTACCAAACTCAGTCACCAGCTTCTGCAGTTTCTCACATGAATCAGCCACCAGCGCTGTATCATCAGCAAACAACAACTGACTCACTTCCCAAGCTCTCTCATCCCCAACAGACTTCATACTTGCCCCTCTTTCCAAAACTCTTGCATTCACCTCCCTAACAACCCCATCCATAAACAAATTAAACAACCATGGAGACATCACACACCCCTGCCGCAAACCTACATTCACTGAGAACCAATCACTTTCCTCTCTTCCTACACGTACACATGCCTTACATCCTCGATAAAAACTTTTCACTGCTTCTAACAACTTGCCTCCCACACCATATATTCTTAATACCTTCCACAGAGCATCTCTATCAACTCTATCATATGCCTTCTCCAGATCCATAAATGCTACATACAAATCCATTTGCTTTTCTAAGTATTTCTCACATACATTCTTCAAAGCAAACACCTGATCCAAACATCCTCTACCACTTCTGAAACCACACTGCTCTTCCCCAATCTGATGCTCTGTACATGCCTTCACCCTCTCAATCAATATCCTCCCATATAATTTACCAGGAATACTCAACAAACTTATACCTCTGTAATTTGAGCACTCACTCTTATCCCCTTTGCCTTTGTACAATGGCACTATGCACGCATTCCGCCAATCCTCAGGCACCTCACCATATATATATATATATATATATATATATATATATATATATATATATACAGAGCATCAGATTTGAAGAATGTATGTGAGAAATACTTAGAAAAGCAAATGGATTTGTATGTAGCATTTACGGATCTGGAGAAGGCATATGATAGAGTTGATAGAGATGCTCTGTGGAAGGTATTAAGAATATATGGTGTGGGAGGCAAGTTGTTAGAAGCAGTGAAAAGTTTTTATCGAGGATGTAAGGCATGTGTACGTGTAGGAAGAGAGGAAAGTGATTGGTTCTCAGTGAATGTAGGTTTGCGGCAGGGGTGTGTGATGTCTCCATGGTTGTTTAATTTGTTTATGGATGGGGTTGTTAGGGAGGTGAATGCAAGAGTTTTGGAAAGAGGGGCAAGTATGAAGTCTGTTGGGGATGAGAGAGCTTGGGAAGTGAGTCAGTTGTTGTTCGCTGATGATACAGCGCTGGTGGCTGATTCATGTGAGAAACTGCAGAAGCTGGTGACTGAGTTTGGTAAAGTGTGTGAAAGAAGAAAGTTAAGAGTAAATGTGAATAAGAGCAAGGTAATTAGGTACAGTAGGGTTGAGGGTCAAGTCAATTGGGAGGTGAGTTTGAATGGAGAAAAACTGGAGGAAGTGAAGTGTTTTAGATATCTGGGAGTGGATCTGGCAGCGGATGGAACCATGGAAGCGGAAGTGGATCATAGGGTGGGGGAGGGGACGAAAATTCTGGGAGCCTTGAAGAATGTGTGGAAGTCGAGAACATTATCTCGGAAAGCAAAAATGGGTATGTTTGAAGGAATAGTGGTTCCAACAATGTTGTATGGTTGCGAGGCGTGGACTATGGATAGAGTTGTGCGCAGGAGGATGGATGTGCTGGAAATGAGATGTTTGAGGACAATGTGTGGTGTGAGGTGGTTTGATCGAGTAAGTAACGTAAGGGTAAGAGAGATGTGTGGAAATAAAAAGAGCGTGGTTGAGAGAGCAGAGGAGGGTGTTTTGAAATGGTTTGGTCACATGGAGAGAATGAGTGAGGAAAGATTGACCAAGAGGATATATGTGTCGGAGGTGGAGGGAACGAGGAGAAGAGGGAGACCAAATTGGAGGTGGAAAGATGGAGTGAAAAAGATTTTGTGTGATCGGGGCCTGAACATGCAGGAGGGTGAAAGGAGGGCAAGGAATAGAGTGAACTGGATCGATGTGGTATACCGGGGTTGACGTGCTGTCAGTGGATTGAATCAGGGCATGTGAAGCGTCTGGGGTAAACCATGGAAAGCTGTGTAGGTATGTATATTTGCGTGTGTGGACGTATGTATATACATGTGTATGGGGG
Organism: Panulirus ornatus; assembly: GCF_036320965.1. Classification (NCBI taxonomy): domain Eukaryota; kingdom Metazoa; phylum Arthropoda; class Malacostraca; order Decapoda; family Palinuridae; genus Panulirus; species Panulirus ornatus. Next base: position 3,438,225 of record NC_092231.1, read on the forward strand.
TGGGTTGGGCCATTTCTTTCGTCTGTTTCCTTGCGCTACCTCGCAAACGCGGGAGACAGCGACAAAGCACGTTGAACCCGGTATACCACATTGATCCAATTCACTCTATTCCTGGCACGCCTTTCACCCTCCTGCATGTTCAGGCCCCAATCACTCAAAATCTTTTCACTCCATCTTTCCACCTCCAATTTGGTCTCCCACTTCTCCTCGTTCCCTCCACCTCCGACACGTATATCCTCTTGGTCAATCTTTCCTCACTTATTCTCTCCATGTGCTCAAACCATTACAAAACACCCTCTTCTGCTCTCTCAACCACACTCTTCTTATTTCCAAACATCTCTCTTACCCTTACATTACTTACTTGATCAAACCACCTCACACCACATATTGTCCTCAAACATGTCATTTCTAGCACATCCACTCTCCTGCGCACAACTCTATCTATAGCCCACGCCTCGCAACCATACAACATTGTTGGAACCACTATTCCTTCAAACATAGCCATTTTTGCTTTCCGAGATAATGTTCTCGACTTCCACGCATTCTTCAAGGCTCCCAGGATTTTTGCCCCCTCCCCCACCCTATGATTCACTTCCGCTTCCATGGTTCCATCCGCTGCCAGATCCACTCCCAGATATCTAAAACACTTAAAACACTTTACTTCCTCCAGTTTTTCTCCATTCAAACTTACCTCCCAATTGACTTGACCCTCAACCCTACTGTTCCTAATAACCTTGCTCTTATTCACATGTATGTGTGTGTGTGTGTGTGTGTGTGTTTGTATGAGTGGATAGGCTGTTCTTCATCTGTTTCCTGGCACTACCTTGCTGATGCGGGAAATGGCAATCAAGTAAAATAAATAAATATATATCAAAACCTGATCACCATTTCCTACACTAGCGAGATAGCACAAGAACAGATGAAGAAAGGCCACACTTGATTTCATCAAATATCTAGATGTCATGTTTGATGCACTGAAACCAAAGCCCCCTCTCCTTAATCAGAGCTCAAAAACCTTTCCATGGCTTACTGCAACTGATTTACATGCCCTGACTCACTCTATTGACAACATGTTGATCCCTAAATACCACATCAATCCAATTCAGTCTATCCCATGCATGTATGTAATGACATGTGTCACTACACCATACTGATTTCCAAAACAATGCCAACCATCCTAGGTATCATTCAAGCTTCCAGGTGATCCTTGAAGACTTATCCCTGTCTTCACACTGTCTCGATGTGGTTTATAACAGACTTCACTGTCTCCAACAATAACTATGTACTCAACTTCTCCCTGTCTTCACACTGTCTTGATGTGGTTTATAAGAGACTTCACTGTCTCCAACAATACTGATGTCCTCAGATATGACCATGGATTAACACTAAGTCAATTGTAGACTGCAACACCTCATGTCTCCCTAAACAAATTGCTAAAAAAATCATAAATCTCTCCACAATTCCACTCTCAGAGTATTGACAAAAGTTCTTTAGATTTCATGTTGCTGTGGACTGGGATCCATGGTCTAGTTGTGTATGATAAAGTGTGGACAAAGAAGTAAAGCTATGAAATACATGATTCTGGAAGATATCCGACTTCCCTGAAAATACAATAATAATGATGTAATTCATAAGAATGGTAAATAGCATCACGAATTCTTGTAACTTATTACCAAAGTAAATCTTTCACCTTTTTAATATTACCATAAATCAAAGGCTGCTTACCTGCAGAGGCGGTACTCCACTGTCAGTGCCATAATAGGTACAACGGTCTAAGGGTGGCAATGTGTGAAGACTAAGCAACTGCTCTGTTAATGAAGCACTGAGAAACACCAGTCCTGATATTACTGCACCAATGCCCCCTTTAAACAGGTTCTCTGTGAGGTAAGAATTTCATATCAAAATTCACAAACCAGACAAATAAAATTTATCAAAGCAATATAATCTTGCCTTATCTGTTTGGGAAGGTGCACAACAGCAAGAAGGGAAGAAGACAAAAGGGAAGAAAGGGACAGGTTAATTTTCAGGAAATTCACTGGATGGTCCATTCAATCAGTACATAACAGGAAGAACATCTGTAGAAAAAACTTGCATAGTGGTGATGATAATCTATATTACTACAAAAAGATGCAACGAACCAGAACAAATATTCAACAATAACAATGAGGGTTCAATAAAGATGGAACAAAATACAGCAAGATACTCTCTCTCTGCAGATGGAAGAATCCTAACAATATGAGATTTCAAATAAAGAGAGACAGGAGAGTCTAGATTCTCACAGAGATATAGAGTCATGGATGCATGATCTTAAGAGTGTCAATAGACCTTAATTCATCAGCATGTGACTGAGCAAATCACAACCAGATGGAAGAATCCTAATAATATGAGATTTCAAATAAACACAAACAGGAGGGTTTAGAGTCTCACAGAGATATAAAGTCATGGATGCATGATCTTAGAGTGTCAAAAGACTTTAATCTATCAGCAGCTGACTGAGCAAATTACAACCAGATGGGGGTGATGCCCTATCATTTCTAGACCTTGACTTTATGCAATGAGACATGGAAATAGAAAATATCAAATATGATAAACCATTAGAAAAAAAGTGATCATGTAATGCTTGATTCTAACTACACTGTTAATGAGGATATAAAATGGGGATTATTGAGGAAACTAGACTCACAGTGAAGATAAAACTGTAGAAACTGTACAGGGCTGAACAATTTCTTTGAGGACACACATTGGGAAACAGTTATGAAGTCAAAAGATGAACTACTTTTATAAGAGGTTTTTTGAGAAATCTACAATGAAAGAATGGAAAAAATAGATACCCTTGGCTGCAAACAGATAGGAAAGGTTAGAATAAAAGATCTAGAAAAAAATCCCAAGAAAAAGAGTAAAGGGTTATATCATGAAGTGAATATATGCAGCACAACAGCTGCCCAGAATTTGAAAGGTATACCAAAGCAAGAAAAGAGTATAGTAAGACAAATAAGGAGTAGAGAAACACCAAAAAAAATATTGCAGACAAGGCAGGGCAAAACCCAACACTTTTCTAAACATTCCTTAGGAATATGTCAATTAAAGAGCAATGATCAGCAATTCGCTGATGATACAGCGCTGGTGGCTGACTCATGTGAGAAACTGCAGAAGCTGGTGACTGAGTTTGGTAAAGTGTGTGAAAGAAGAAAGCTGAGAGTAAATGTGAATAAGAGTAAGGTTATTAGGTACAGTAGGGTTGAAGGTCAAGTTAATTGGGAGGTAAGTTTGAATGGAGAAAAACTGGAGGAGGTGAAGTGTTTTTGATATCTGGGAGTGGATTTGGCAGCGGATGGAACCATGGAAGCGGAAGTGAATCATAGGGTGGGGGAGGGGGCAAAAATTCTGGGAGCATTGAAGAATGTGTGGAAGTCGAGAACATTATCTCGGAAAGCAAAAATGGCTATGTTTGAAGGAATAGTGGTTCCAACAATGTTATATGGTTGTGAGGCATGGGCTATGGATAGAATTGTGCGCAGGAGGGTGGATGTGCTGGAAATGAGATGTTTGAGGACAATATGTGTTGTGAGGTGGTTTGATCGAGTAAGTAATGATAGGGTAAGAGAGATGTGTGGTAATAAAAAGAGTGTGGTTGAGAAAGCAGAGGAGGGTGTTTTGAAATGGTTTGGTCACATGGACGGAATGAGTGAGGAAAGATTGACAAAAAGGATATATGTGTCAGAGGTGGAGGGAACGAGGAGAAGTGGGAGACCAAATTGGAGGCAGAAAGATGGAGTGAAAAAGATTTTAAGTGATCGGGGCCTGAACATGCAGGAGGGTGAAAGGCATGCACGGAATAGAGTGAATTGGAACGATGTGGTATACTGGGGTCAACGTGCTGTCAATGGATTGAACCAGGGCATGTGAAGCATCTGGGGTAAACCATGGAAAGTTCTGTGGGGCCTGGATGTGGAAAGGGAGCTGTGGTTTCAGTGCATTATCACATGACAGCTAGAGACTGAGAGTGAACGAATGTGGCCTTTGTTGTCCTTTCCTAGCGCTACCTTGCACACATGAGGGGGGAGGGGGTTGTTATTTCATGTGTGGCGTGGTGGCGATGGGAATGAATAAAGGCTGACAGTATGAATTATGTACATGTGTATAAATATATATGTCTGTGTGTGTGTATAAATATGTATACATTGAGATGTATAGGTATGTATATTTGCGTGGAGGACGTGTATGTATATACATGTGTATGTGGGTGGGTTGGGCCATTCTTTCGTCTTTTTTCGCGCGCTACCTCGCTAACGCGGGAGACAGCGACAAAGCAAAATAAATAAATATATAAATATAAATAAGTAAAGAGCAATTAATCAGGCTAAGAGTTCCATAGGGAAGAGCTGTAAAACATGATGAAATAATATATAAGGGAGTAAATGATAAGGTCATAGCTGGGGAAACTGTAACTCTAAAACCATCACTGAAATAAATACAAAATGGCATAAGCATTCTACTAAATGGTCTTGACCAATATAAGGCATATGGTCCTGACAAAGTATATGTATCCTACACAAGTTTGAAGAAACACATGACAGACTGCTTATCATATTCTTCCAAAAACTTCTTGGAGAGAAATTAGTGCAATGGGAGTAGAAGGCAAGTGTTGTTGCTATCTTCAAGACTGGAAGTGAGATGATGAACAGACCAGTTTTGCTGATGAGGCTGGTCTGTAGAATACTGTCACTTAAGGAGAAACTCCTTCAGTGAGATTCAACATGGGCACAGGATACGGTCATGTGCAACAAATCTCTTTAACTTCTGTGAGAGAGTGAGCACCATTTTAGACAGCATGTACAGATAGGTAGACTGTGTGTTCCTGAATGCCAGAAGGCACTGATACTGAACCACACTGGAAAGCATAAAGAAGCTCGTCTTCATGTCAGCATGAAGGGGTGACTTGCTCAGCAGATAAGAAATTATCTTAATGGAAGGGAACAAACTTCTACCTAATGCTCCAACCTCATGTTCCTACCTAATGTTCCTACCTACTACTTCTACCTAACAATTCTACCTAATACTCCCGCCTAAAGTTAAACAGCATAAAGCACACCAATATTCCAACATGCTTCTCAAGTTTGGTCACTGCACTTCAGGAAGCACAAAGAACTTACAAAGAAAATCTAGAGGCAGGCAAAAAAGATAGTGCCTGAAATTACAGACTTGAGTTATATGGAGAGGGTGGAAGCCATAAATTTGTTCTGCATGAAAAAAGAGAAGAGTAAGGAGGGGCTTGATAACAACCTTCAAGTTTGTAATCCATTTAGACATTGTCAACAGGAAACAGTTCTTCATGAAACGTGAAGACAGAGTAACAAGAGGCTAAAACTTGAAACTAAGCAACAAACTTGTTAGAAATGAAGTAAAGAAGTATTCTTAAACTATTAGAGAATTGGATGAATTAACAGGCAAAATCTAAAATTTTGTATGATGCTAAGTAAAGTAAGGGTTAAAGAATGCACCAGCCACTATTGCTCCTAGGGTTCTCCTCCATTAATGTGCTTGATGTGTTGCCCCAGGGTATATCTAGTCTATACAATATTGCAAACATATGAGATTATGCAGTTCCCATTCACACAGCAGTACGTGTAAATTACAGTGGTTATACTCATGATTTCACAAGAGGCATTGATGCTTTTGTATAGGATAAGCTGATTTTGGGCTTTTGTAGTAAATGACAACTCTAATCATGGTTGGTGTCCAAAAAGGTACAGGTTTTAGATCTATCTGCCTGACAGCTTTCTCATCCTGCTTGTATGCTTGATGTTTAGTGTAGAAGAGGCAAAGAATAAAAGCAACGATAAACTGAAAAAGGACCCTGTGAGAATTGTTAGTGTAACAAAATGTGAAGAAGTAGCTGTTGAGAGTATGCCTTAGAAATATTGCAAAAGAAGACATATTGCAATCAAATAATTGAGTTAACATATTCAAAATCAATCATAGTCAGATACTTGCATACTCACTCATTTCTTTTACCGACATTCTATACGCCATCCTGCAAATATCCTGACCATCACCAGCAATAACAACACCATGAAGAGCAGCATGTTCCAAAGGGGCTGCCACAGTACAAACAATAGCACCATCAATGTCATCAGTTTTAGGAGACTGTACAACAGGTGAGTATGGGAGGAAAGCATCCAATGATGTCACCCACACCCCAGTTTTGCTCTTTTCACTTATCTGCAATATGTACCAATCAAAAACTGAATCATATTATATATGACATGATTAGAATCACTTACAAGATCAAAGAAACAGATACTAAGGTACTGTGTATACAATAAATGAATAATAAAGTACACTGTACTGATTAATACTTTAGTAGCCATCCAAATGGCATGCTGAAGCAGAGTTGGTGGTGTCGTTCTGGCACTGGAAGGGATGAAAGTTTGTTCTGGAGAAAGTTGAAGAAATGCAGTGCCACCAGGAGAATGTGCCAGGAGACGACCATGATGTACTACAAGAATGCGACTATTCTGAACAAGCTCAGTGTTGATCTGCAAACCACAAGAAAACTTTTAGAAAGGGGAGCCAGATTATGATATTATGTATAAAGGATAGAAAAGAAGATTCTTCAAAGACTTAATAACTGAGAAAAATCTGTATGAATAGTAATGTGTCAGTGAATGATGAAAGGCAAGATAGATTAACAAATGAAAAAAAATGTGTGCAATTTAGTATGGTGAAGTTGTCATGAGATATAGTACAAACAAAACTAAAGTATGCTCGCAGTATGTGACAGAGTAGATTCATAATGTTTACCATTAAATGGGAGATTCTTTAAAGCAAATATCTAATCCACAAATTCTCTACCACTCCTGAAACCACAATATTCCTCATCAATTTGATGCTGTGGATGCCACCATCCTCTTAATTACCACTCTCCCATACAATACACCAAGCAGACTCAACAAACTTATACCTTTGCAATTTGAACACATACATACCTCTGTCCCCCTTTCCTTTATACAGGCATCCCACCAATCCAATCCACATATACAGTGAAAAACCTAACAAACCATCATTATACATGACAGCTAGAGTAGATGTCAACAAATGAGACCATTTCTTATTTGTTCTAAGCACTTCCTCACTAATGAAGGTAACAGTGAACAAGAGTGAATAAATCAGTATTTTTCAAAATCTCAAAATAACATCATCTGGAGGGTCCTGCTAGGGAACACATCAAACCTTTTCATAAGGTAAGCTTTCAACAGATTAACAGATATGATGAACAAATTTTGAAATATACATATATACAGACATGTAGGTAGACTAAGGTATAAACTGATAAATAACAACTAGATAGACACACAAATGAATAAAAAGTAAAACATCTGAGAGCGAACTAAATTACAATATACTTTAACTACTCAGAGACTCCAATTTAATGTCTTTTCAGAAATTTTTGTATGCAGTTCTTTCCTAAAATCATTTTCATGACACCTTCCTCCTTTTAACATGTTTGAGTACAATAGTTTTATATGGCCTGAACCAGGACACACGAAGTGGCTAGGGTAAACCATGGAAAGATCTGTGGGCCCTGGTTGTGGATAGGAAGCTGTGGTTTTGTTACATTACACAGGACAATTAGAGAATCAATGGGAGCGAATGCAGCCTTTCTTAATCGATTCTTGGCAAGCAATTACCAACACACGATATGGTGATCAAGTATGAAATATATAATTTCTTCTTTTCATACATGCTCACCATTTCCCATATGAGTGAGGTAGCATCAAGAACAGACGACAGAGCCTTAGACAAAAAGTACTTCACATGACTCCTTGCTCTGTTCCTTCTTTTGGAAAGTAATACAGGATGTGTTGGAAATTAAATATTTGAGGAAAATATGTCTTGTGAGGGGGCTTGATCAAGTAAGTAATGAAAGGGTAAGAGAGATGTGTGGTAATAAAAAGAGTGGTTGAGAGAGCAGAAGAGGGTGTGTTGAAATGGTTTGAACATACAGAGAGAAAGAGAGAGAAAAGATTGACAAAGAGGATATAAGTGTCAGAAGTCAAGGGAACAAGGAGGATAATGAGACAAAATTGGAGATGGAATGGAGTAAAAATGATTTTGAGCAATCAGGACCTGAACATGCAGGAGGGTGAAAGGGTGTACAGGATAGAGTGAATTGGAACGGTGGTGTACTGGGGTCGACATGCTGTCAATGGACTGAACCAGGGTATGTGAAGTGTCCACGGTAAACCATGGAAAGATCTGTTAGGCCTGGGTGTGAATAGGGAGCTGTGGTTCTGGTGCATTAAATAAACTAGAGAATGGATGTGAATGGATCTGACTCTCTTCATCTGTTGTTGATGCTACCTTGCCGACACAGAAAGCAGCAATTGGGTATGAATGTAAAGTAATGATCTAAATAGTGTAGGAGATAAAAACTTGACATCACTAAAAGAAGTACATTTATAAGGAGGAGAGTAAACTATTTACAAACTCATAAAGCTCTTCATGTCTAACTTGACTCAACATTCCTTAAACTAACAAAATAAGCACACTATGGACTCTCTAGCTAATAAGTAAGTTGGAAAAATTTTGAATGCAAAACTAACTGTGGTATGATGATGTTGGGCAGATAGCCTTTCTATTGCCACAAGTAAGGCATTGATTGTTGCTCCTCCACTGCCTACTCCTGTGGCTGGCCAAAGTACAGAATAATCCTTTGATTCAAGGACTCTAGGCTGTGGGTCATCCACCACCATCAAGAGATCATGGCGAGGTAATAAGTCACCACTAGATAACCGCTTACACTCTGAAGATGAATTATTTAGTAATTAGTATACAACTTCAACAAGGTTAGTATGGGCCTACACCACACTCTTAATTAAAATAAGACTAAATACCAATAGTGGCATAGGCAGGTCACACTCAGCTTAAAAGCATAAGAATGGACATCTCATGCTTGGACACAACCAAATAGGACAGTCCATACAAATCACCATGGATGAGGCTAGTGGGGATCCAGACGGTAGTAATCCATCACCAGTGAATTAGGTCTGTAAACTAAAAGATGGAAGGAGAGAGGTGACCTAAGGATAAACATTAAGTGTGGAATTTTAGTGCATGGTGTTTAAAAGTATTGACAGATTGCTATTAACACTGCACAATAAGAAAACCTCTGAAAGACACAAAACACATGTTTGCTAAGAGTCAAGTTACTGGAGAGTGTAATGTAGATCAAAAATACATATAAAAAATACAATCTCAGATTTTGATATGCAGTCATATGCACTGTATGACACAAATGTTTAGATGTAAAAGTGGAAATGACAAAAAAAAAATTAGGAAGATGAAAAGAGGAAGCAAGAAATGTACTTAACCTACACGAGGACTTAAAAGCTTGTTTGCCTTACTGGCAACCATTCTGCTTTTCCTGCTTTTCTTCTATCATCATTTATAAAGTATCTGGTTGGACACAAAATGCTTAATCCAAAAGAAGACTTATGAAAAGCTTGTTTACTTTATTGATAATTGTTCTATTTTTCCTGTATCATCTTTTCTCCAACAAATGGTTGGACACAAAAGATCCACTTAATACATTCTTATTCTTATCCTTAACACAGACAAGGTACTATATAAAGAAAAAAAAGATGCTCTTCAGTAACCATTACAAATGTAACCACTAATTTCTTGGCACTAATTCTTCATGATAAAGATGCTTTAGGACATAAAAATTACTAGAGCACAAGTCTACTGCAAATAAGGATATCAGAGTCTGTGGATGTCAAGGATATACTAATAAACATCAATCTTCTATAATTGTACAAAAAATACAGTATGGCCATACATGTCGGTCAAGAAGAGAGGCAGATATACCTTCAATGAAGAAATACACTATACTGAAATATGAAAAGTTTTACAGTATACATAACATGCCATTTGAAAAAATTTTATTCTCACATTTCAACTGTCTTGCAGCCATAGTGCTCCTAATCTGTACAGGCATATCTTGCATTACATACCAATAATGGAACTACATGATCTAGACAAATACTGATAATTTTTGGATAACATCATAAACATACCTTGCACTGAATGCCAGGAAATACAATGACAGAGCAGAAATTCCATACCTTCTTCCAACCCTTTCCTCAGTGTATCAGATGCACAAGTAATAATTATTGTAGTCCAGTGAAGATCTACGTAATCCGTACATGCCATGGTGCTCAATCTGAAGGTTGAGATATATATACATATACATGTATAACAAAACTTCATACTTAGAAAAACTTAGTATATCAGTCTAAAATCAAAGAACCTTCTAAATTTGTGATGAAAATTTGTGATGGCTAGACTTCCAGTGAAAGCCTTTAGGCTGCAGAGAAGTTAATTATCGGTATTAAAGTTGGTCATGAGTTTCTTGAAATTTGTTGTCTACCATCAAAAATGTTTCTGAAGGAAATACAACATGCAAAAAACATCAAAATACCATGATGACTGAAAACTCCTCCATGGTAGCCTATAAATCTCTAACAGCCTGGAAGAAAATGGTTCCTAAATTTTCAGTTGGGCTCTCAATTTCTCAATACCCTGAAGGCTGTTGTTGTTAAAAGTTGACTATGCCTCAGCCCTTGTTTTCAGAAGAATCAAATACTTTTAGCTATTCATCTATCTAATTATCTATACCTCTAATGCCTGTTCCCTCATAGATCTCCCTTAAAGGGGAGGCCACGGCAGTAGGGTCTCCTTAACAAGTGAACTCCAATACCACTCACTTCTAGTCTTTCATGCCTCACCCTTTACAGGCCACTGGCAGAGGACAACTCCAGTGCAGTGTTTGCAGAGGCTCCTATCTAATGTTCCTACTGACAACTACTACCTAATGTTCCTGCCTTATGTTCCTTCCCGCTACTCATACCTAATGATCCTGCCTAAGTGTTCCTACCTCTACTTCCATCTACTGCTCCTACCATTTCACCAAATGGTACGGCTAATGCATAGTACCCAATAATGAAAAGTCTAAAGTTATGAAGAATGAGTTGCGTGTTAAGCATTATCAAGTGATATGTGTGACAAAGTGAGACTGTATGTTTGTGGACAGAACGCCAGTGGTCCTTGTGAGAGTGAAGCAGTGAGAAAAGAAGAGACAGCTACCTGGGTCAGAGAAGTCCAGGTTCACGACACATCCATCACTAACCTGGCCGTTAGTAATGGTAATATACCTCACTGGTTGTAAGCTGTCCATCAATTACTACAAATACATTTTCAAGCAAGGCTCATAAATAGGATCTAATCTCCACATAGTCCAGCATGAGTATAATAAAATATCACATTCCAAAGCTATCTCTATGGTGTCCCTACATTGGAAATTTACTGAAATTCAAATCTATAAGATTCTTTTCTCAGGAGAATAAGGACGACATGCATAATACAGTGAGGTGCTTGCACTTCAATATTACCAGTTTCCTCTGGCTTCACACATGTGACCACCATATAAATATTATATATATTTATATATATATTTATATATATATATATTTATATATAAATATATCGTTTAAATTACTTCTAAAGTTAAACTTCAGTAATCTTACTTCATTCTTCTTAGACAATACAGCTCAAGTGTATCCTTTTCTTCCACAAAATATATTTCACATCATCGTATTATTCTATATTCTGGACAGAATATATCCATATATATATATATATTCATATATCCATAATATTGTCATCATGTTCATTCACTCCATACCTCATATATTCCACTAAATATCTTATCATATCAATTTCTACTCCTACTGTTTCCTTTCATATCTTCTCTTTCCAACGGCTCTTTTTCTCTAAATTTCCCTCTGAAAATGTTCTTTAATGGTCCTGTGTATTTATCTAGCTACAAAAATATTTCATTCTTCCTTAAATCCATCCATATTTTGGCATTAGCATTAACAAAATCACTTCCAATCAAACGAACATGTACAGGTACCCAAAGAACTGCACCATTTCTTACTTTCTTCCTCTCAATTCTTAACACTACATCGAATTTCCTTTGAAAGCACAACTTCAGATCCTTCAGTTTCTACATATGCCTACGACTCCTCTGAACCCTCGTCGTCAGGGATGATGTGGGTTAATGTTTAGGGGGTGGAAGAACTGCCGCCCCTGTTGGGTTTGATCATTCAAAGAAACTAAAGCAAATGTATGCACAATAATGAACAAGCCATATACGATGAAAGTTTCATATCATAGGCATCCACAAACTTGTCTCTCTCAAATTGTGACTGGGAGGAAACTCGGTACAAATTTAGCGACAAAACTTCACTGACAAAAACTCTCACATGAACTTAACCTTCATCCGACTTTTGGGACGATTAGTATTAATACGATTAGTACTAATTAATCCGGAATTGATATATTCAGGGTTAAATGGAAGTGTCATGCAGAGACAACACTTCCGATACAACGTCCTTATCACTCACCGATATAACGCCCTTATCACTCAACTAGTAAAACCATTTTGCAGTCACTTCATATCATTCCTTGATCTTAATAACTAGTAACAATGACTGTCATGACCTGTCATGTACATATATCGATGGGAAAAATATTTACTCCTTGACAGCTCAAGACTCAGGCACCTAGGTCGCACGTGCAGCGCCGCTCCACTAACTTAGAGTTACTCGGACTCATTTATTTCGGGGGATAATTTTTATTCAATAGGCCAGTGTATTGATATTTTTGTTTCCCAATGATAAGAGATCTCCCATAATATTTCATCTATTCAATGAATATCCTTTCATGGGCTGCATCTTCCTATCACTAAATCAAAATCTGAAATTAGAGTTGTAATTGAACAACAACTTTACGTGTCTCCAGTGTACACACACACACACACACACATGTGTGATGTGGCGGATTGTCTCCGTCATGTGCTGCATGTATGAAAAATTACATGTTAAATCATCTGAACTCCCACTAATTTGCAATTTCACATTCATATATATATATATATATATATATATATATATATATATATATATATATATATATATATATATATATCCCTGGGGATAGGGGAGAAAGTACTTCCCACGAATTCCCTGCGTGTCGTAGAAGGCGACTAAAAGGGAAGGGAGTAAGGGGCTGGAAATCCTCCCCTCTCGTTTCTGATTAAAATTTTCCAAAAGAAGGAACAGAGAAGGGGGCCAAGTGAGGATATTCCCTCTAAAGCTCAGTCCCCTGTTCTTAATGCTACCTCGCAAACATGGGAAATGGCGAATAAATTGTTGTGTTAGAGTGTTAGAGCGGGATAAATTGTTGAGTGCTAGAGTGGGCGAAACGTAACACTTTGAGGTGTGTAAAGAATGCAAGACTGGGAGTTTACAAGGAGAGTGACAGTTCTATTAAAGGGGTTGGGTGCGGAAGGAAGGACACCTGTGGCATGGACAAGTAGGGTGGAAGAGAACTGGAGGGAGGGAAATAGTGGAAGAATGAATGTGTGGATCGTTGCATGTGTGGGAGGTATGTAAGGGCAGGGATAAGTGGACTTGCCGTGTCCACCCTCTTGATGGGAGTTCCCAGAAGGAACAGACGTCAATGAATTTATATATATATATATATATATATATATATACATATATATATATATATATATATATATATATTATATATATATATATTATCCCTGGGGATAGGGGAGAAAGAATACTTCCCACGTATTTTCCTGCGTGTCGTAGAAGGCGACTAAAAGGGGAGGGTGCGGGGGGCTGGAAATCCTCTTTTTTTTTTTTTAATTTTCCAAAAGAAGGAACAGAGAAGGGGGCCAGGTGAGGATATTCCCTCAGAGGCCCACTCCTCTGTTCTTAACGCTACCTTGCTAACGCGGAAAATGGCGAATAGTTTGAAAGAATATATATATATATATAATATATATAGGTAGTCATAATCTAGCCACAATAACGTCCATTAGCCTATTCGTCCCATATGTATGGTGTCCTACACTATATATATATATATATATATATATATATATATATATATATATATATATCATATCGTAAATCTATATATTTCTTTTCTTCATCATCCTCTCGTTTCCCACGCTTCTCTAAATTTCCGTTTGTTTTATTCAGTTACTCAATTTCAAGGTACGTGAAAATCTATCTCGTTCATCTCACATCCAAGTTTTGCTACAGTGTCAGCAAATTCATGTCCAACCAAACTGACAAGTGCAAAAGTATCCAAATGTCGGCACCATTTCTCCCCTTCTTTTCTAAATTCCAAGCACATCTAGCTTCCTTGTGTTCCTCGCCCACTTGTTCATTTCTCCAATGTGGTTATCATACATTCTCCATAGGTACCTGCAACTTCAAGGCTTCACTACAAACATTAGCAGTAAAAGTACTATCCTTTAGAATGTGAGTTCGACGAAGTCGTATTCCGGTGATACAACCTCGCCTGGGGTGGAGTTTCTCCTGCGGGGTCGAGCAACGCCCTCCAGTGTGGTACAACACATATACACACACACACACACACACACACACACATATATATATATATATATATATATATATATATATATATATATATATATATATATATATATATATATATATATCCGGTGTGTGTGTGCGCGTCCAACTCCTGTGGGAAAGGTAAATGCACTTAAAAGGTGCCCGGTTATCTATACATTACTTTTTATCCTGATATGGATTAAGGCTACGCTGACCTCGATTTAACCCACAGAAAAGGTGTTACAATGGTACAGAATTCGTGTCATGGTTATTCACAGATGCCTCACTTTCTTCGTCCTCGCTTTCGCAACCTGGGTTCGAGGAGACGAGGATGCGGGGTATATGTTTAACCTATTCAGCGCAACGGTACGATGATACTTGAGCATGACGGTACGATTGTTGAGCATGACAGTAGGACTCCTGAGCACAACGGTGTGTGATCCTAGACCCCGACGGTACAATCCTTGGGCACGACGCTATGATCCTTGGGTAGAACGGTTCATACCGTAAGGAAAACGGTGCGATCCTAGAAAATGACGTTAAGATCCTTGAGCACAACGGTGCGATCCTTGAAAAGAACGGTATGATTCTTGAATACAACGGTAAGATCCTTGAAAAGAACGGTATGATTCTTGAGTACAACAGTTCGATCCTTGAGCACAACGGTAGGATCCTTGAGCACAACGGTAGGATCCTTGAGCACAACGGTAGGATCCTTGAGCATGATGATATTACGACTCCAGCGAGTTCGACCAAATGATGTTCCAGCCTTCCAAGCATGAAAGTAAATATCTAAGTAAACCAGACACATACTAAACCATTTCATACGCTATAGGCAACAGCAAAGATTCACTTTGTTAAAATCTACGTGTCACGGAAAACTACTTCGCATCACTACAGAGTAATATTAGACTTGGTTCCTTCCCTTTGATTAAGTGAAAGAATTGATGAGGTATGGTGACTCATGATTAGTCATGACAATGATCAACAGTGATCCGTCTGTGGCTAGAACTTCACTGTGGGTGAGCTGTGTAATGTAATCTGCTCGAAATTGCTTTTAGATATACATAAATATGGAGAACATCTGAAAATAATTGCAGAATACCTCAGAGACAAATAAAAGTATTACCAGTTCTATTACTTTCTTCAAGATGTATGGATTTGTTGGCAGTAAAGACTGTACCAGTAATAAGCGTTTGCCAACGTTGGAAGGTTACGTGACATGGTGGTATAACACATAACTGAAATGATTTGACAATTCTGATATCAATAAGTTTTTCGGCACGGAAAACACTCGATCAACAAAAAGACATAACAACCAAGAGACAAGTTCAAACCTTTGTGAAGGTTGTGTGGTGTGGGCGAACGCTTATATATTCCTTTTTCTCTTGATGCACTTCATGTTAATCCCATCAACCTCTTAATTTCTTATTGTATCGTCCAAAAAATTGCTACTATCCTTGGAAATAAACAAGACAACCTTCTTTATATATTCAAGGAGTGTTTCAAAACTCACTTTTGTCTAAAAGCCAAAATCTTCCTCGATTTTGAAATTTTTCATTGATACAGCCTATCCCGAAATGGGTGACTGCTCAAACCACTTCCATTTATCCTTCCGTTTGCTCAGACTTCTATCGTTTCAAGTCTTTGAATCTCCCTATAATTCACATTTCCCAGAGCATGTTGAATCTAAGTTTTCTTTTCCATCATCAGTATGTTTTTTACAAATCCACTAGATATAACCTTTTCTATATCACTGCAGTTTGTTATATTCTCTTAATAAGCTTCTGGCAATTCTATAATGCAGATTTTCATAACTAAAATCATTTCATAAGGCGTGGTATTAGTTTGCGATTTATAAATCTATTCTTTTTTCAGCTTTTCTGATTTTCCGTGTTCAGCTTGTTTTGTGGTCGGTTTAATAATCTTCAGTAACGGAATTGTCAACTGTCATGCAAAATTTGAGCCCCCCCCCCGCCCTTGGATTTCTACTCACTATTCAATACTGTATGTATGATAAGCACTTACCAATGTATGTAATACAAGTAATATCTAATACCTCAGTCTTTATCACATGCTTAATACGCACTTCACTCATGGAATATCAACACGCACTCCTGACTGGGTAGTGTGAGCATGACACACTCCATATTATAGTCATGGAGAGTTTGTGTAAGTTTTGACGAGTAACTTTATAAAAGTTGGTCTAAAATCGTGTAAATAAGTCCATCTCTGGAATTCTGTCGCACAGAGTTAAGAATTGGTCAGTAGCTGACGAGGTATTTCTTACAAATGTCACCCGGTGTGTTTATTCAAAATAACTTGTGGTGGTCGCAATATTTGTATAACAAAGTTAACAACGTATTAGTCAAAATGAAATTTCAAATTTCTTTAATATGGTACCTTTTGTGCCTATTTGGTACTTTCTATATGTTCGTCTGGTACTATTTACACAAATGAAACTGGATATCAGCGATGGATGAGTGTCGGCAGCATGAAGAGTACGATGGCCCTTGTTACCGTTGTATGTAATGCTACTTCTCTACTCTTCCTCCTTCAAATATAGACAACTGATAGTGTATACTCTGAAGTGATTAGTGCCAGTGTTTCCTTGAGTGTTGGTGATGCTTTGTGGATTTGAAAATGAAATGAATTTACCACTTGTAGATCTGAAAATGAAATGAATTTACCACGAACATGAAGTACACTGACAAGTGTTATTCATTTGGAGAAATTTTTGATTTTGTAAGCCAGCAAATTTATCGTGATAATATGAAGGTTAAAGAGAAGAACGCCAATTTCCTTAGTGCACGGAGACCGTTTTGTCACATCAACAATTTAAGCTGTAGTAGAAAAACGATTGAATGGTGATCCTATAAAGGTAAGTGCATGTCGTCAATTGTTTCCTCGTTGCTGAGACGTAAAGCTGAGTCATAAGGTAAATATAACGACCTAATACTGGCTGAATATGTTGATTAGCAGGAGTTTCTTGTATGATAAATCCTAACATAATTATTTACATATGTATATGAATTATAGTAATTGTCATTGTGAGAGGTGCGCACGTCCGTAATGATAAACAGGTTTGGTCATCAGGGTCATTGTTGTTTAACTTTGTTCTCCAACGGTAATCAGTATTGGAACGTAGTCAAGAGGGTAGATGTTTAGAATTGGTATGATAGTAAGGGGATAATGTAAATGATTCGCTGGTAGCTTACATATAATTATAAGAGGGCAAATTATACATGTTAATGATAGAAGAGAGAGGATATTCTGGGGGAGAAGTATATCAAATGTTACAAAGGCTCAAGATTATCTTTCTTTATATTGCACTTAAGGTTATTTCCCGAACACGATTTCCCATGGGGCAGACGGGACTGAGGAAGATATTAATTGTGACAAAGGTTCATGATAATATTTCCATATAGTGTACTAAAAGGGTCTTTCCCGAAAAGGACTTCCCAATGGGCAGAAGGGAATGGGGAAAATTTAATGCCCTTAAAGGCCATTTTGTTTCTCTTTATCTGTAAAAGATCCCATGACTTTTCATCTCTGACGAGTCCGGTTGCACACTCTTTACTGTTACCTATCGAAGTGTCATCACAGCAGTTATTCTCTACCGCACCCCAAATGATCCCACTCTCTACCTCTACCGGACTTTCCCTGGTTCGGAGACCTCAGGCAACCCTCCACCCCTCCCCAACCGTAGACCCCTAACGTCCTCACCACCACGCGTGACCTCCGAGGGAACACGGTCCACCAATCAACATATTATCTACGTCAGGGTTTCGCTCTCTCTTGTTTCTCTATAGTCCGGTTGTATTTGCCCCTATTGTCATATGTCCTTGATTGATTGTTATATCGAAGGATAAGGATATAGGCATTATCTATAGAAGGAAAGAGAGCAGTATATATAAATTTCAGATTTGATTAGAATTAATTTCGGTGACTATTCCGCCATAACGTCCATCTTGTGATAAGTATAACGTTGGGTCTGGTGTTGAGAGATGTCAATCTCGACTTTTACCTAGAGGTAGCTGCGTCTACTTAGCCTAGTTTAACGAGTGAAAGTTATGTTAGAACATAAGGCTGGGCTAATACGTTAATGGGTCGAGACCCACCGTAGTCGACGGCGGTTGGGGTCGTGACAATATATATATATATATATATATATATATATATATATATATATATATATATATATATATATATAAATTTTTTTTTTCTTTCATACTATTCGCCATCTCCCGCATTAGCGAGGTTGCTTTAAGAACAGAGGACTGGACCTTTGAGGGAATATCCTCACCTGGCCCCCTTCTCTGTCCCTTCTTTTGGAAAATAATAATAAAAAAAAAACGAGAGGGGAGGATTTCCAGCCCCCCCACTCCCTTCCCTTTTAGTCGCCTTCTACGACACGCAGGGAATACGTGGGAAGTATTCTTTCTCCCCTATCTCCAGGGATTATATATATATATATATATATATATATATATATATATATATATTGGAAAGGATCACAATTTTGCGCGTGATCAAGATATTCCTATGAGTCCACGGGGAAAATGAACACGAAAAGTTCCCAAGTGCACTTTCGTGTAATAATCACATCATCAGGGGAGACACAAGAGAGGCATATAACAGTCAGTTGATATACATCGAAGAGACGAAGCTAGGTCCTAGCTTCGTCTCTTCGATGTATATCAAGTGACTGTTATATGTCTCTCTTGTGTCTCCCCTGATGATGTGATTATTACACGAAAGTGCACTTGGGAACTTATCGTGTTCCATTTTCCCCGTGGACTCATGGGAATTTATATATTTTTTTTTTTTTCATACTATTCGCTATTTCCCGCGATAGCGAGGTAGCGTTAAGAACAGAAGACTGGGCCTTTGAGGGAATATCCTCACCTGGACCTCTTCTCTGTTCCTTCTTTTGGAAAAGAGAGAGAGAGAGAGAGAGAGAGAGAGAGAGAGAGAGAGAGAGAGAGAGAGAGAGAGAGAGAAACTAGTTTTACATGAAAGTAAGCAAATTTCATGTAACGAAAGGTTTTCCTGTAGTAAGTACACGTGTGTGGAAATGCACTGTATACGAATATTATACGTCTCACGCAGTCATAAAGGTAATTAAAACTCACACATTTGTGCCCTCCCATCTACCCTAGTTTGTCTGCAGAAAATGATATCCAACACGCACGAATTGGCGACCTCTAGGAGCGGGCGAAATTTCTCGGATGTAGTTTTCGTGTTTGTGGTCAGGGACGCGCGGGTCCTGCGGTTTGTGGTTATTCCCTGAGGTTGGGATGGGAGCTGCAGTTTTCTCTCAACCTTAGAGGAAAGCTTTTAAATATCATTATTATTATTATTATTATTATTATTATTATTAGTAGTAGTAGTAGTAGTAGTAGTAGCATAACACCAAATTGGTTGACTATTCCCTTACCTCAATTCCGTGTTCAGCGAGGCTGTGGAATTCTCTTCCTTCATCTGTTTTTGCCTTTTTGACCAACCTTTCTAGCATTGAGATTCACGTCAACGAACGGTTGAGAATTTCAAAGTAGTCTTTACAGCATATGATAAAGGAAATAATACGAGGTAAAGAAGAAAATGTAAGAACGGAGAACGTTCGTGTTGATAAGTGAGGAAAACATTCTTCAACAAATTGACATAAAAGCTGAAGACATGCTATCAGCAGTAAACAAGTAAAACAGCAGTCCCAGATGAGTTTCAATTTAGGACAATGAGAGAGGCGAAAAATGACTGCCTTCTTCAGTGAGTCACATACTATGGGGAAAGTTCCAGATGAATGGAAATTTGCCAGTGTAGCACCGATATTCTAAGAGGATTGGTGACATATCGGACTATTTGTCAGTTCGAGTGGTTAATGCAGTACTGTACGCACATCTAAGAATAGACTTGATAAATATTACGCTTCCTTAAGTCACATTGACAATTTGCAGGTTAGTCTCTTTAAATTATCTGTATACCATCTAACTTTTACCACAATAATCAATGAATTTCTGATAACCCGCTATCACAAACAGCCTCGAAAGGATCCAGTGGTCTGTTGCTGTTTGAATTTGAATTTTATCCCTTTGTATGTAATGGGTATAATTCGAGGGGCCCCACCATATATATATAGCACAGCTTGTGATACCAAGTACCATACCAGCAAATAGGTGCCATAGGAGGTACCACACCTTGTAATAAAAGGTATAAAACAAGATATCACTGTATTTGATAAGAGGTATGATAAGGTGTAACGTACATTATGATAAGAGGTATAATGCGAAGTGTATAACACCATGATAAGAGGTACCATACTATATGATAAAAGGTACAGTCCGAGTTACCACACCAGATGATAAAGGAACCATACTATATGATAAAAGGTACAGTCCGAGTTACCACACCAAATGATAAAGGAACTTACAGTACCAGTTACAACATAAAGTTAAGGAAGATGATATCACGAGGCAGAATTCTCGGTCTCATCAAAAAACGTTATGTATGCTGTGGACGTAATGGTCGTTGACTGCTCGATGTTCTCTAAGGCAATATCTTCAGTACTTATAAGATAAAAGAAATGGTTGGTTGATCGTAAGGGCTTTGGGCCTGTCGACTGGCAGGGTAATTAAGACGGCGAATATCAATTTTTAACCATCAAACGAAAAATTTAGAACACCTTCTCCGGAAGTTCAAATTAATCTTACCATTTTAAGGCCATTTACTGCATATATGACCTTTTTGTGACATAAAAGTTGATGGGTTAAACAAAAACCCTAAACACGTAAACAGTAAATTATCTTATGATAATAAAACAGGTGACACCCAATGAATTTTAATTTACAGATATTAACTGATGTACAGTTATACTAATATACAGCATTTGAAACACATTGTTTTTTATAATAAATATTTTTGGAATCATTAGGTAACGATATTCCAGAAATCTTCAACATAACATTTATAAAAATTATGATAAATAAATAGTTGTGAGTCCTCTCAGACACACTGCAACTTTAAAGCTTTCGTACAGAAATCAGAATCCAGCTGAAGTGATACATAAAACGGAAGTCAGAGATTCTTACATTTATAACGAAAAGATTGTATGAACAATTAATGCACAGCTAAGTGAGCTTTATAAAAGAATACCAAAGACTCACTAGACCCATGGAATGACTAATGATAACTTCCCACAAGGAGAGATGTATAGTTAATGCAAGTTGTTGATGTTCTTAGATATTTCTTGTGGTAAATCCATTCAGGAATGTACTAGGAACCATATTAAGAAAGTACCACATTAGTGAAGATCTACGTTGAAGCCTATAATATCATGATAATGAATTTCACCCACCGATCTCTCGTAAAGGAAAAAAAAATAATGAAAGATGATTATCAGTAACGTATCATAACACAGCCACGAAGACTAAGTCGTCGTATAATATCACAGATTGTTTACAGTAAAACAACGGGAAATAATAAACGAAACTTCATGAACAGTATCTACAATATAAATTCATATAAATATTTACAAAAATATAGACCAAATATAAACTTAGATGACTAGGCAAGTGCTCAGTAACTGCTGACATTTTATATATATATATATATATATATATATATATATATATATATATATATATATATATATATTTCTTTCAAACTATTCGCCATTTCCCGCGTTAGCGAGGTAGCGTTAAGAACAGAGGACTGGACCTTCAAGGGAATATCCTCACCTGGCCCCCTTCTCTGTTCCCTCTTTTGGAAAATCATATATATATATATATATATATATATATATATATATATATATATATATATATATATATATATATATACATATATATATATATATATATATATATATATATATATATATATATATATATATATATATATATATATATATATATATATGGAACGAACATGCAACATCACTGCGGTTCAACCAATAAATTACCACAATTTCACACATTTCCGTCTTTTTTTGCACTTGGGTAACGCCATTGCCAGCAGTTTCCCAAACTGACCGTCCACCTGTTGACGTCATGTGACCCCACTTTCATGGGATGTTCTGTGACTATGCAACTGTGGGCTCCATTATGGCGGTGTCCGACCCCTCCACACACGCTCGGCGTCGTCCGTCAGTGCGGATGTTCGATACATTCGTGATATAAATTGGATTCCTCACACACACACGCGACCTAAATAGAAAAAAAAAAAAAGAAAATTGAATGTCAAAGTTTACATGAAATTTTGCTAGTTTCTCGTCTTCTACCACTTTATAATATAACTTGGTGGCATGAAAACAATATATATATATATATATATATATATATATATATATATATATATATATATCATGGTGTTTTTAGTGTTAATGCCGTTATCAACCATCGTGCAAGATAAACACCAGAAGATTATGTACTATATACTTACCACAATATTCTCAAAGGTCTAATCAATTAGCCTCGTAGTAAGTGAGCCAGGGCCTTGTACTCCTTTAGGGGCAACAAGAGTTCCCGTACGCACATGGAGAAGACAGGAGTCGCGAAGCATCCCTTTCTGTTGATTAGGAAAAGTAATGTTATACCTAAAAATGATTTTTACGATACTTATTAAAAAAGAAACATGATTTTTACGATAGGTATTGAAAAAAGAAAGGGGCGTGAGATTGAAGTTATTAAATTGTCATTAATTTAGTATGGGTTTGGGTGATTAATTCTAAATTGTCATTAATTTGACTAGCATGTATAACGAAAATCATTTAGTGTGAATTAGATATTATAAATGTTATTTACCTGCAGTCCAAACCTAAGCCAGGTGTCCGGAAAACGTTTTGACAGTCCTCACACGCACGGTTCAGCTTGGCCCATATTTTGCGGTCGTAGAGGCCCTTGCAGGCTGTGTCGAACACGGCTCTCTTGGTGATGCTGTGGTACAACAGGTCAGAGTCTCCATCTCGTGTGCTGTGTTCCTGGGTGGCGGTACTGGAGGAAAACGGTTCCACTAAGGAGGTCTGGGGGGACAGGTGCTGAGCGCCAGCTGGTGACTGGGCATGAATTCTGCATAACGACGTCAGAAGGACGAGGGTCACCATCATCACAGGCATTACCTATAACGACCAAGGGTATTTTCAGTATACAGCAGTGGGGTATGGGATGGTACTGTATATAGACTACCGTCTCCCACAGAAAGACATGCTTCATTAGGATGAACAGGATATTCCCACCAAAGATATAGTTCCCCCCTCCAAAAAAAAAAAAAAAAAATAGTCGAGCTTCCTCAGAATGATCGCGCCAGACACACAAACAGGGTGGATCACAAGTAGTAATCCACCCCTGGTTAAGGGGGCAGTAATGGATTCATAGAAAAGGAGGAACAATATTGTCTGAATGAGGACTAGGTTGCTGCCGACACACCCGACAACTAATGCCTCTATCACTCACAACCACCTTTCCAGGAAAGCATTAGGCTTAGGGTGTGGAGGATGTCTATTTTGGGAGCGTAACTGGGTGGTGTCTGTAACTCCGGATGTCTTTTCCGTTTTTGTCTCACCGACAATTGCTTGGGATCATCAGGGTAAAAATATCCAACGAAATAATGGTTCTCTTCCTGCCATGAGAAGAACGTTGCTGAGAGAGTAAAAGAGAGAGACCCTCACCTCCTACATTGCAGGATGGAACATAGCGAATAAAACATTTTTTTTTTTTTTTTGTCTTAAAAAATCGGTGGAAAATGAAAGCGGAAAAATCCGTATGGGACGTGTGGTAGTTGTTAACTCCAGATGGTTTATATGTGAAATATCCCTGCGGAACTGACTGGCTCTCCCAAGCTCTTTCCTAAGAATACCAACCCCAGACTCTCTCTCTCTCTCTTTGAGCAGGCGGAAATGCTTACCCTCGTAGAAAAATGATTTTTTTTTTTGTTTGAAAATGGATGACATCACACAGAGATGCTCCTAAAGATGCTCGACCTCAGAGAAGTCGTTTCCTGGGCATGGTTACCGCTGATGGAACTAGACAGCGTGACGATTACACATGACAAGCCTCTTCGAAACTTAGTTGTAATGAATAACGAAAAACAAATAAGAAATTTCTATCAAATGTCAATGAAAAATGAAAAGTAATTCATTAAATTTTCTATCAAATGTAAATGATTGATGAAAAACAAATCAGGAAAGATGAAAAATAAATCAATAAAGATGTCTATCAAAGAAAAAGGAAGATTGAAAAATAAGTAAAAATTTCTATCCACAAGAGGGCGCTTGCAATGGTGATGATGCTACAGGAAAATGACGGATATAGCAGCCTATTACCTGTGGAGTGCGCGCGGGAAACCCCAGTACCTGCCCGGTAACCCACCATCACCATGAATGTTAATTCATAAAACCAGCTAAGAAGAATTTCCAGTCCGCTTCGTCCCAGCAAGGCGTGGCAACTTTCCTAGTTCAAAAATTGAGGCTAAGCTTCCCTGACTTATTTGTTGTGACACACAAGTGAATTTAAAGAATAATTCAGAATTTCCATTTTGGTTACATCGTTGATCTAAACAGATCTGCTGATATTATTTCTGGAATTATGAAAACAAGGTTGCTATAGTTTGACGAATGAATAAATATAACACCTATAAACAGAGTCAGAATTTTAAGGGTGGTAATAATGATGATAATGATAATAATTATAATGATAATAATAATAATAATGATAATAATAATAATAATGATAATATAATAATACTAATGATAAGAGGGAACGTTGAAAGTGATTTGAAAACTTGTCCGCCGTAAACAGGAAGCTGCCATGGTGGAATAAATTGAAAAAATTTATCCTGACGTTCGCCACCCATCCAGATGGTTTACGACACAGCTGATTCACCTCACGTCAGCTGGTTCGCTACGGTCAACTAGTTTTGATAGACTTTATTTGTATGTTTGAATTTAGAGTGAATTGCTGTCTCCGGTGATAAAGACGATCATTACTGCTGCACTATTAAGTCTTGTTCTCACTTAAAATTGTTTTATTACGCTGTTCAGGCAATGCTTTGTATGTTCGTAATAGAAGTGGAAGTGATCGCAAGTTGCATCTTAAATCAAAACTACAGTTAACTGTAAGTTCATCTCTCTCAATCACCATTACACCCAAAATATTTTTAAATGTTTTAGATTTAGAGGTATAAGTTTGTTGAGTATTCCTGGTAAATTATATGGGAGGGTATTGATTGAGAGGGTGAAGGCATGTACAGAGCATCAGATTGGGGAAGAGCAGTGTGGTTTCAGAAGTGGTAGAGGATGTGTGGATCAGGTGTTTGCTTTGAAGAATGTATGTGAGAAATACTTAGAAAAGCAAATGGATTTGTATGTAGCATTTATGGATCTGGAGAAGGCATATGATAGAGTTGATAGAGATGCTCTGTGGAAGGTATTAAGAATATATGGTGTGGGAGGAAAGTTGTTAGAAGCAGTGAAAAGTTTTTATCGAGGATGTAAGGCATGTGTACGTGTAGGAAGAGAGGAAAGTGATTGGTTCTCAGTGAATGTAGGTTTGCGGCAGGGGTGTGTGATGTCTCCATGGTTGTTTAATTTGTTTATGGATGGGGTTGTTAGGGAGGTAAATGCAAGAGTTTTGGAAAGAGGGGCAAGTATGAAGTCTGTTGGGGATGAGAGAGCTTGGGAAGTGAGTCAGTTGTTGTTCGCTGATGATACAGCGCTGGTGGCGGATTCATGTGAGAAACTGCAGAAGCTGGTGACGGAGTTTGGTAAAGTGTGTGGAAGAAGAAAGTTAAGAGTAAATGTCAATAAGAGCAAGGTTATTAGGTACAGTAGGGTTGAGGGTCAAGTCAATTGGGAGGTGAGTTTGAATGGTGAGAGGCTGGAGGAAGTGAAGTGTTTTAGATATCTGGGAGTGGATCTGTCAGCGGATGGAACCATGGAAGCGGAAGTGGATCATAGGGTGGGGGAGGGGGCGAAAATTTTGGGAGCCTTGAAAAATGTGTGGAAGTCGAGAACATTATCCCGGAAAGCAAAAATGGGTATGTTTGAAGGAATAGTAGTTCCAACAATGTTGTATGGTTGCGAGGCGTGGGCTATGGATAGAGTTGTGCGTAGGAGGATGGATGTGCTGGAAATGAGATGTTTGAGGACAATGTGTGGTGTGAGGTGGTTTGATCGAGTAAGTAACGTAAGGGTAAGAGAGATGTGTGGAAATAAAAAGAGCGTGGTTGAGAGAGCAGAAGAGGGTGTTTTGAAATGGTTTGGGCACATGGAGAGAATGAGTGAGGAAAGATTGACCAAGAGGATATATGTGTCGGAGGTGGAGGGAACGAGGAGAAGAGGGAGACCAAATTGGAGGTGGAAAGATGGAGTGAAAAGGATTTTGTGTGATCGGGGCCTGAACATGCAGGAGGGTGAAAGGAGGGCAAGGAATAGAGTGAATTGGAGCGATGTGGTATACAGGGGTTGACGTGCTGTCAGTGGATTGAATCAAGGCATGTGAAGCGTCTGGGGTAAACCATGGAAAGCTGTGTAGGTATGTATATTTGCGTGTGTGGACGTGTGTATGTACATGTGTATGGGGGGGGTTGGGCCATTTCTTTCGTCTGTTTCCTTGCGCTACCTCGCAAACGCGGGAGACAGCGACAAAGTATAAAAAAAAAAAAAAAAAAAAAAGATTTAGATACCGAATCATTGGGCTGAATACTGAATAATTTACGTATTAAACAGTATTCATGATTCTTTGTTAAAGGAATTTTTCCTTTTTACTTTTCAGAAAAAAAAACACTCATGCCGTCACTATCCCCTCAGTCCAGAAAGATTTATAACATGTAATCAGTAACGTGCAACTCGTTCGTTTTAACCACGCAAGTCCAGCATAGACTATTATCCTCAATTACATGCATTACTTACTGTCTCTGACATTTTGTATCATGAAACTGGATATCAAGCACATTCCCTGACCCCGTGTGATACTGCCCAACACGGATCGCCCACGTTACCATTCAAGAGTGGGTCATTCAGGCGTTGAGTGTCATCCATCATGGAAGCCGTATGTGCTGCGTTTTTTCTAAATTATTTAAAATATTTTTGTGTTGTATGTCGTGTATATAAAAAAGATTGCAGTAACGGAGCCAGCCAGTCGTCGTCTGGGCATGAGCAACAACAGGGTCAGGGACAGTGTGACGAGGTAATGAAACAAGAAAATGAGACGTCTTAAGGAGTGAGTGCAGACAAGAAGTTGCTTTCAGTTTTCACTTTCGATTTTTGGTACACTTTTTTCCCCTTCTGGCCAACCACACGAATTCCTCAAGAAACTATTATCTGGCCTTCTTTACAGACATGTACTTGTTTCGTACACCAGGAGTAGGTAGAAAGATACACTAGCGGAGAATACATAACAGATAGCAACCCTTTCCAGCCAGCTCCCTGAGTAGGAGCGGCGCCATGCCACAGCTGCTGAACGTCACTAAGGCTTCACAATCAATCTTGTTGCAGTCGCCCTGTGCACACACACCACCGCTCCGCGCGCTCCACGTCGCACATGCATCCCCTCCAACTTAAATTTGTTTTTCCTCTGTGGTTTACATGTGTTGTTAAGTGGCGCGCGCGCGCACACACACACACACACACACACACACACATATATATATATATATATATATATATATATATATATATATATATTATCCCTGGGGATAGGGGAAAAAGAATACTTCCCATGTATTCCGTGTGTGTCGTAAAGGCGACTAAAAGGGGTGGAAGCGGGGGGCTAGAACAGAGAAAAGGGGGGTCAGGTAAAGATTTTCCCTCTTAAGGCTTAGTCCTTGTTCTTGACGCTACCTCGCTAACGCGGGAAATGGCATATATATATATATATATATATATATATATATATATATATATATATATATATATATATATATATATGTATATATATATATATATATATATATATATATATATATATATATATATATATATATATATATATATATTACTGGAGATTACTGAAAACTTGGAAAAGGAAATACAAGAACAGTTTCAAAAGCAAAAAAGGAGACTGTGTCTGTAGTTGGTAAAGGGGCAGGCAACAAGGAAGAAAGCAGAACTACGAACAGCCAAGAAAAATAAGAACTGAAAGACTCAGTGAGTCTGAGGGTAAATGTAAATTGAGACATTCCCAATTTATTTTGAATTTTAATCATAATACTGTAGCTAGACACATATTGTATGATTTAGTGTTTTGAATATGTCTTGCACAGAATTTACAAAATATCTTCAGTTTGTAAGTTTGTATTCTTAAATAAAAGATTTCTTTAATTTGTATTGAAATTTGTATTTCTTACTTAAATAAGTAAGTTTTTATTCTTAAATAAAAGATTTCTTTAATTTGTATTGAAAACGACTTGTGTAGGTTATTTTATAATTATTTCTTTTTAAAAATTGTAATTTTTATGTATGTCTTTAAACCGTTTACTTTTGTAAGTGTTAAGTATAAAAAAAAAAAAAAAAAAAAATATATATATATATATATATATATTATCCCTGGGGATAGGGGATTAAGAATACTTCCCACGTATTCCCTGCGTGTCGTAGAAGGCGACTAAAAGGGGAGGGAGCGGGAGGCTGGAAATCCTCCCTCTCGTCTTTTTTTTTTTTCTTTTTAATTTTCCAAAAGAGGGAACAGAGGGGGGTCAGGTGAGGATATTCCACAAAGGCCCAGTCCTCTGTTCTTAACGCTACCTCGCTAACGCGGGAAATGGCGAATAGTGTAAAAGAAAGAAAGAATATATATATATATATGGAAAGGATCACAATTTTGTGCGTAATCAGTTATATTCCTATAAGTCCACGGGGAAACTGAAACACGATAAGTTCCCAAGTGCTTTTTCGTGTAACAATCACATCCTCAGGGGAAACACAAGTTAGAAATATAAGTCAGTTGATATACAACGAAGAGACGTAGCTAGGACGCCATTTGGTAAACATGCGATTGTCCAAGACAGACAACGAGCTTATCATAAACTTAATATGTGGGCAAGAAGGTGAATTGTTTACAAATTATATCTACAATAAAGTTATCCAATTTGGATAGACCTTCACTGATATTAAGATTATAATTCTTTGTGTATTTAATAACAGAAGATTCAATTATTACTGAGATGGCATTACTCCAGTAATGCCATCTGTTATTAACTCCAGACATCATTCCTTAGTATCGTTCCTCCCTCGCCATGTTTTCTGGACACCTTCCAAAAGGGCAGTTCTGTCGATCCTGTCCCACACTTTCTCCATACAAATCTCTCTTTCCGGCTTATTACACAAAGATTTTTATCTTGAAAAAGATTGTGTGGTATTGTCGTCGTATGCGGGAGGCGGGTAGGAAGTACACTTATCTCTCCCCGAATTACGTCACAAAGGTGTTAATTCTCTTGCCGTTATAACGAGTTAAAAATGAGATATTTTTGCTTGCGATAAAAGACCTATTTGTCGCGATAATGCTCAGTTACGTATTTTATTGCCGTGATAAAGCCTAGTTATCTATGTTTTTGCCGGGGTGAAGCTGCTACAGATCTTTTTTGCCGCGATAAAGCCTAGTTATCTATGTTTTTGCCGCGGTGAAGTTGCCATAGATCTTTTTTGCCGCGATAAAGCCTAGTCATTGATCTTTTTTTCGCGATAAAGCCTAGTTATAGACTTCTTGCCTCAATAAAGCCTGATCCATCCTTTGGGTGAGGATTAGGTTAGGGACCGTACTAAATGAGTATTGAATCATTTTTAGCGTAAATAAAGCATTTAAAGTACACTTACCATGGAACTGGTAGCTTGAAAACGATTCATCACATAAACAGGGCATTATAAACTAAGAAAACAAAAAGCACAATGTTAGAGACTGTACTATCTGGATACACTGTATTTTCTTTACCGTAAATGAAGCATTTAAAGAAGATTACCCATGAAACTGCAAGCTTGAAAACGATTCATGAAATAAATAGGACATCTATAAACTAAGAAAAACAAAATAATCGTCAATGTTCTACTTATGCCATATCAGTGTTCCCGAGTTGGCGCTTTCGGTGGCACTGACGCGGGGTAGAGACCCGCCAACACACTCGTCCAGCAAGAGGTCATGGTAAACTCCCTGACACCACCTTCGAACATGACTGGCTGGCAGTGAATCATTCATCGCTGTAACAGTGTGATAAGAAATTTCCTCTTCTCTCTCTATATATAATATACTATATAAAGTCTTTTGAATCATTGAATTATATGCAAACTTTAAACTGAAGTGAGGCGCAGACTGCTTTTACGTGTCCATAATTGCAGATCTGTCCGTGGTCTGCAAGGGACCAGCCAACACTGATTACTACGACGAGAAGTCACTGACAGTTCATAGTTACAGTGCTTGTAATCCGTGTTATGTAAGTTGTTGGAATATAAAGTTCCCCGAGTCGCTCGCAAAGCTCTGTTCCCGTAAAATGTCCAGAACAAGCTTGAACACTGCCGTTTTAACAGTTGAACTCTCTTGATGTGCACGTTGATGAAACAATTAGACTCGTACTTGATATACACTTGGTAAAGGTCTTCAAATCAACAAAGAGCCTTCGCTGGAATCTCCATCCTTAAAACTTTTTCTGTTTCCCATTGCAGATTATTTGCGGACAGCGAAACGACGCTACCGTCATCTTTATTCTGATTTAGCACTGTTTTTGAAATATAAAGGAAGTATTGCGTACCTTAAACGCACACTGGTATCGTCGGTCACTACACACAATCGGTTATTATTACGTGTCAGTCACCGTAAATTATGGGAAGGCACAAATCACTTACCGCACTATACAACATGTTGGGGGCTGGCTGTCGGTGGAGGAGCAAAGTGCTGAACGTCTCTCCTTGCTGGCTGCCGCGGCTCGACTGATGCAGGAGAGCTAATCCTCGTGTTATATGAAGGTGCTACGCTGGACCAGCCGACTTCGTCATCGTATCTTTTTTTTTTTGTTTTGTTTTTTGTTTCCCTGTTCTCGGAGAGGACAGCCTCACCCATCTCCATTCATTTGAGGCACATGAAGTTCCAAGTAAGATATTCTCAAATTGATGTGACATTCAGTTATACACTGATCGCTAAAATTAATCTTGCTGGACTTCGAGAATATACGACCAGGTAGCTAGCTGATAAGGCGGTGAATAATCATGACGTAACAACTCTTGGAAATCCGTGGAAATCTCGAACTAAGAAATCATTTCCCGGCAATAAAACTAATCTTCGTTGAAATGCTTTTATCACGTATCACTTCTGTGTGCCAGGAAAGATATGGTTTTGTAATACAGGGCGAGCGAGGCTTCCTTACAGCTATTTGTACCTTTAGGATAGAAAAGTATGGGTAGAGAGTAAGGTACTTGAAGAGGAAGCGTAACGTAAGAGATATCAGGATATGTTCACATAACAAGATGTTCTGTGAACGTTGAGGATCCTGAACTATGACGTCTGTCTGTAGTGTTACCGAAGGAGCAATATTTCTTTATATTTAAGAAATCCTTCAATTACAGTGAAAAAATTTATGAATTTTCTTTAAGGCGTCGATTTACTCTTACGTTAAGGATCTTTTGAATTAGCTTTGCTTTAGAAATAGCTTTAATCACGAATAGGATTCTATGAATATTTAAAGAACACTTAATTGCATATTAAAGACCAAATGGATCGTCTTTAGATGTTCATGTTGACAGCATTTAAAGGATCCGGTCAATCGTGTTTCAGTGATAATTGAAGGTTCACAGCTTTCCTTCACGTCAGGTATACCTAACACTAAAGCCAGGGTCTCGATTTACCTGTAACATCGTATGAAGGGGACGGGGCCTGGATGTGGATAGGGAGCTGTGGTTTCGGTGCATTACACGTGATATGTAGAGAATGGATGTGAACGGATGCGGCCTTTCCCTCGTCTTTTCTTGGCTCTACCTGGCGAACACGGGAAACGGCGATCAATAATTAAAAAAGAATTATATATATATATATTACAAACCTCCAACAGCCAGGATCGAACCCGGTACCCCTGTGCAACAGGCGGGAGCGCTACCGCTAGGCTATAGTCGCCCCTAATAAGAAATGACTATTCGAATACTATGTACTCGAATACCCTTCGTCTCACGTTGGTGAGCAATGGGGTCTACACCGGTCATTTCCCAACAGGCTCACATAGCCAGCAGATAGCATTATACATGACAGCTAGAAGACTGAGTGTGAACGAATGTGGCCTTTGTTCTTTTCCTAGCGCTACCTCGCGCGCATGCGGGGGAGGGGGTTGTCATTTCATGTGGCGGGGTGGCGACGGGAGTGAATAAGGGCAGACAGTATGAATTATGTACATGTGTATATATATGTATATGTCTGTGTGTGCATATGTATGTATTAGTTGAGATGTATAGATATGTATATGTGCGTGTGTGGACATGTATGTGTATACATGTGTATGTGGATGGGTTGGGCCATTCTTTCCGTTTCCTTGCGCTACCTCGCTGACGCGGGAGACAGCGACAAAGTATAATAAATATTAAAAAAATGAATATATATATATATATATATATATATATATATATATATATATATATATATATATATATATATATTCCCCGTGGACTCATAGGAATATATATATATATATATATATATATATATATATATATATATATATATATATAATATATAATATATATATATATATATATATATATATATATATATATATATATATATATATATATATATATATATATATATCCTGGCTTGTTTTGTCGTCCAGAGTGACACAGAAACTTGATCGAGTGTACAGGGTTTTATGGGATTGGGAATTACAGAGAGAGAGACTGCAGGTATTGGGACGTGATAAGAAGCGAGGTTGGTTTGCTTCGTGACGGTCTTGGTATGAATAATGGTGACGTGATTATCATCCTGTTAGCTTAACGTCCTTGATTTGAAAAATGATAACAACCATCATTCGAGATTGAATTACAGACTATTTAGAGGACCAGCACTTAATATACGATTCTCAGCATGGTTTTCGACGAAACGTCCACGTCTGACAAATCAGCTTGATTTATGGTCTGATATAATCAACATGTATGACGGGAGCAGAACAGGTAATGTTATATATTTAGACTTTCTAAAAGCTTCCGATGAGGTTTCGCATCAAAGGTTCTAACGCAATAAAGTCACATGGCATTGATAGGGTTTTACTTCATTGGATAGGAAATTGGATGGGAAATTGGTTAACTGGCCGTGAACAAAGAGTAGTGATTAATGATCAAGTCTCAAAATGGTTTGGCGTAAGAAGTGGAGTGCCACAAGGACCCCTTAGTTGCAAATGGATTTTGATATGGGTAAGTATAACGTTTTATAGACTGGTTGTAAAAAACGAAAAGGCTAACTACGGTATGAATTTTGTTGAACTACTAAAGAAGAGCAAGTTAGGAAAAAAAATATTGGGTTTAATGATCTCTGGGAAACTAAAACCAAGCAAGCAATGCACAGACACAGTGAAAAGAGCGAAGCAAATTCTTCGTTTCATAGGTAGGGGGCTTTCGAATTTATTAAGTCCAGGGAAATCACCCTTACTCTTTACAATGAATTGGTTCGTCTATATCGTGAATATTGTGTCCAGTTTTGATCACCCTACTTAAATAAAGGCGGGCAGAATGGAGGGAGTGCAGCGTCGAGATACCGAGATGACCCCTGGATTGAGAAACAAATCCTACGAGATGAGATGAAACGACTTGAATGTATATGGCATAGAGAAGAGAAGCTGAAGAGATGATCCCATACAAGTATTGAAAATAATCAAAGGCTTTGATGATCTTAATCTACCAGGTTACTTAAGACCGGATTCGTCTGATTTTACTCGTGGTAATTGATACAACAAACTCGTGGGCCACGAATAAGACGAAGTAGTGTCTCCTTAACAGATTGTCAACATATAGAAAGACTTGCTAAGTTTAGTGGTTGAAAGCAGTGCCATAGACACGTTTAGAAACAGACTTGATGAATACTTCGCTTCAAGTCAACGATTTTCATGATTTGCGCCACCTTAGTCAAAATGACACTTCGCAGGGTATTGTCTTTGAATGATCCGTATGCCTTCCAGCGTTAACCACACTATTCGGTGAGTTTTCCGATATATTCCACCACCACAAACAACAGCCTCGAAAGGACCCAGTGGTCTGTTGCGGTTTACATTCCTTTACAAATGGCGGTGGTCCAATTCTGGAGGCCGTTGAGGGTGTTTAGGAGAGCGGTGTACTCAGGGAAGTTGTTTACACTACTGATGCCAGTGGTAATGCAGTCGATGTATCTCTGTTGCAGCTCTGTCATAGTTGCTTTTGAAAAGGGTATGTGACCAGGCTGGTGAGGCGTAGTTTAAGGTGGAGCGCATGAACTGTGTACAGAGGATGCTGAGTTTTATCTGAAAATGGTGCCAGTGTGGACATTTAGTTTGTTTACGGACTTTTGATATTTATATAAAAAGTGAATGCCATGTGTATGTGATATGTAACGGCGAGTTTGGTCAATGTTTCAGAGAGTGGCGAGTGATAGGTGATCATGAGCGATGGGTGGTCATGAGAAGAAAGATCATGAGAGGCAAGTGTTTTGGGAGCAGTTGAGTGAGTGTGTCAGCAGTTTTGGTGCACGAGACCGGGTATTACTGATGGGTGATTTGAATGCGAAGGTAAGTAATGTGGCTGTTGAGGGTATAATTGATGCGCATGGGGTATTTAGTGTTGTGAATGGAGATGGTGAAGAGCTTGTGGCTTCGTGTGCTGAAAGAAAAGATTGGTGATTGGGAATACCTGGCTTGAAAAAAGAGACATATACACAAGTATACGTATGTGAGTAGGAGAGACGGTCAACGGGCGTACTAGATTTCGTATTAATTGATAAGTGTGTAAAAGAGAAGACTTTTGCATGTAAGTGTGCAGAGAGGGGCAGCTGGTGAAGATATGTAGAGGTTTTCTGAAAAAAAGGAAACAATATTGTTGGGAACATCGTGGTGAGAATGAGTGAGCTTGGGAAAGAGATATGTGAGAATGATACCAAATGAGATTGAGGGTAGAATGGCAAGAGGTGAGAGTAAATGAAACTATGGGAACACTGGCATGTGCAAGAGATGCGTGTGGCATGCAGAAGGTGGGAGACGGGCAGATTTGACGGAGTAGTGGATGGTGGGATAAAGAAGTAAAGTTGCTTGTGAAAGAGCAAAGAGAGGCATTTGGACGGTACGTACAGGGAAGGAGTGCAAATGATTGGGAAAGGTATAAGTGCAAGCTTCAGGAAGTAAAGAGGAATGTGCAGGGGCTAAAAGATAAGTAAATGAGAGCTGAGGTGAGCGAGTATCAGTAGACTTTCAAGAAAATAAGATGTTTCAGGAGGCTACTACTGTGCGAAAAACAAGGGAACAAATGGGAACATAGATTAAGGGGACAAAATGGGAAGTGGTAACAGGTAGTGATGGAGTGAGTATTCCGAAGGACTGTTGAATGTGTTTGACGATAGAGTGGCAGATGTAGGGTGTTTTTGTCGGGGTGGTATGGTAGATGAGAGAGTCATGGAGAGTGGTTTGATGGAGAGAGAAGAGCGGTGAAAACCTTACGCAAGATGAAATGTGGCGAGGTGGCAGGAGTGGATGGTAAAGCCGTTGCATTTATTATGAAAAGGGATGATTGTGTTGTTGATTGGTTGGTAAGGATTTTTATTGTATCTATGGATCATGGTGAAGTGTCTGAGGATTAGCGGAATACTTGTTTAGTGCCAAGGGTGATGAAGGTGTTCAAACTACAGAGGTATAAGTTTGTCGAATGTACCTGGTAATTTGAGTGGGAGCGTATTGATTGAGAGGGTGAAGCCATGTACAGAGCATCAGATTGGGGAGGTTCAGCTTGATTTCAGAAGTGGTAGAGGCTATGTAGATCAGGAGTTTGATTTAAAGAACATTCGTGGGAAATAGAAAAACAGATGGATTTATATGTGGCTTTTATGGATCTGGAGAAAGTATAGGTAAGGGTTCATAGAGACGCTTTGTGGAAAAATAAACTCTCTAAGCTTAAGAAATCGTATTATTCCTAAGACTGGAACATTTTTTTTCGTACGCTTTTCGATTTCAAACTCTACATTATAAGATTCACGACTACCAAAAAAACAACAAAATAACATTACAATAACAATGAAAAGAAACTTCCAAATACATTCCAAGTCATCTCGGTGTCGTAAACACCCCAGCGATCCCGAATCCTATACGCAATTAACCAAGACCAACCGTAATCATTGACAAATAAATCAAGTCTACAAATCCTTCTAATTATAAGGAAGACGACGATCGAATGTAGCTACGGTGAAGCTGCCGTAAGTAGCACGGTCAGGTACACACAGCAGCATAGTACATCCATTCACGGTGTCCTTAACTCCCTTTGAGCGACTCTAACGCAACCAATCATTCGACGCTGGGTGACGTGGGACACGCGAGAGGAAATGACTTCAGGAGGGCGCGGAGGGATGGGCCTGCAGTTGAATCCCGGGAGGTTGACCTAGGTCGGCAGGGTCGGAGGGTGAAACTGAACTAGGACGGTAGCAGAGGGTGTGGAGTTCGCTCTCACAGGTGGCGCAACGCGGCAGGACATTTCTCAAGAGTTCCACCCACACGACTCACGTCACTTTGATGAGTCTCACTTTCCTCCTCCTGCTTCTTGAAGGCAATGGCTTTGATCCTCGATGTTCCTCGTGATGTTAGAGGTCTCCTGTGCTCTGGCTTTCACCCGAGAGGGATTCGCGGATGACCTCATCCACCGACGACAGCCGAGCTTGGGATCGTGGAGAGCCCAGCAGCTGTAGGACGCAGAGACGGGTCACCACCATGAGACGAGATGTGATCCCCACCGCGGAGGACCGGGTCACAGGGCCTTCCTCCCTCCTCTTCCATCGTGTGGAAGTCTTCGTCGTCCCCTTAGATAGTGTTGAATATGCGATTGTGTGATGGGATATATATCCATTTTCTGTTCCTCCCTCGATTCAGACTATATTATTGATGTCTTTTGCTCCTTGTGATCCGGGGGGGAACGTCTACCGTAACGGTGATGACGTATGGCAACAGGAGGAGCCATTGATGGGTCAAGCACGACCTTTGCGACTCTGAGGTACTGACGGACGACCCTTCGCCTAATGTGACCTTTTTCCCTTGACCCTGGATGGTGAGGTCAAGTATGCCCAGGGGTCGTCGTGCCGTCGCATTCAGGGATGTAATTGTCGATGAGGTTCTTCCACGGGTGGTTGTGTACAGTGTGTGGAGGCCCTGCACGTCACGCACCCACGGTCGTGCCACCTCTGGCCACACACTCACACTCACACACACACACACACACACACACACACACACACACACACCAGCCCCATCTGGACACACACAAAAC
This sequence comes from Panulirus ornatus, assembly GCF_036320965.1. NCBI lineage: Eukaryota > Metazoa > Arthropoda > Malacostraca > Decapoda > Palinuridae > Panulirus > Panulirus ornatus. The sequence goes on from NC_092231.1 coordinate 3,476,172, forward strand.
ACTGGTCGCCTCAGCGTTTTGTGTTAAACTGTAAGACTCTTAAGGACCCTCACTGAACACTTACGCCGCAATTAACGCCATTTTATTTGTTAACGAAAATATACGAGGCTTCCTCACGCACTTCTGGGCGAAAAAAATTTCGCCGTCAGGAAACAGACGAATTTAAGAGCGGCTTTGTGCGTTTTTGTCGAGCCTTGCACAGCAAACTGGGTTAATTGAACGGATGGACCAATGTAAATGGGTTTCCTTGCCTTAATGTTTCGCGTCGCTAACTTTGGACTCACACTCTAACCGGCCAGGGTTCGAAACCTGGATAAGTTTCACAGCCAACCCAGTGCTCATCATACCCTTGGGGCGAGTTGATGAATGAGCACCTGGCAAAGACAGGAGTATGTATGTATATATATACATATATATATATATATATATATATATATATATATATATATATATATATATATATATATATATATATATAATGTATGTATGTATATAATTTTTTATCCATGTGCCATCTCCCGCGTGAGCGAGGTAGCGCCAAGAACAGATGACAGAGCCTTAGAGAGAATTCCTTACTTGACTCCTTGCTGTGTTCGTTCTTTTGGAAAGCATTACAGGAGGGAAGGATTTCCAGCCCCCCGCTGCCATCCCTTTTAGTCGTTGTCTACGACACGCAGGGAATACGTGGTAGTGTGTGTGTGTGTGTGTGTGTGTGTGTGTGTGTGTCTTGGTACGCAAGAGCTGGCACAGCTACGTGTGGCTAGACATGGTGTGTGGCAGTAGACGACGCGTCGCCTCATCATTTGTGGTAAGACTTCACGTCCGCTGGAGCAGTGCCACTCCCCTCACCTCACCCCACCAGGACGTGCCTCCCTCCGCCTTCCTCACCCACTCGTCATGTGAGCAGGAAGATTCGAACCCGCAGGAGGAAGCTCCCACGGCTAGTTCCTCTCTGTTGCTGTTACTGCTGTTACTGCTGCTGCTGCTGCTCTATGGCATATAGAGCACATATATAGGTGTTCCTCCGGTAGGGCTTGGCTCCGTAGGTTGGGAAATAATGGAGTGATTTGGTGTCGTGTGCTCGTGGTTGTCAGGCCCGTTGCCCAATGTTTGATGGTGGTTATCAACATCGCTTTCAGAGAAGTCTGGGTTTTCATTTTTGTTTTTGTATTCTGATAACTGAGATGGCTTAGGCGGTTGTATGCCCTAATATGGCCATATTAGATTCATATTATAGCAAAGGATATATATATATATATATATATATATATATATATATATATATATATATATATATATATATATATATATATATATATATATATATATATATATATGATTATCATTATGGTGATGATGATCATGATCATGATGAAGGTACTTGATCGCCGTTTCCTGCGTCAGCAAGGTAGCGCCAGGAAACAGACGAAGAAAGACCCGTCCACTCATATACACACGTATACATACACCTACCTACGTACACACGCACACACACACACACACACACACACACACACACACACACACACACACACACAGATAATAAACAATTGTACATATTCATATTTGCTTGCCTTCATCCATTTCCGGCGACACCCCGCCCCACAGGAAACAGGTTGAGATGGACCCGTGTGAGATCGTGTAGTGAGCCCCAGGTTTAACTCAGCCATCCTGTCCATCAGGCAAGAGTGTCGTGTGTTCCTCGGAGTGTAGCGAAACGTAAGGAGAGAGAGATAGAGAACGAGAGAACAGAGGATAACCAGTGTTGCCACATCTGTCCTGATCCTTTACGACAGTTCAGTGTTACTAACGTAACGCTGTTACTGTCATATAAAGATAGTTACGACCCGGAAGTAAAAAGGCATTTATGTTATTACCGGAGCCGCTGTATATGAGGGAGGGGGGGGGGGGCGACCATCCAGATGGTGTGAAACCAGCTCTGGCCGCACGCGGTGTTTACGTGGGCGTCCGGGGTCGTTGCGTCAAACTGCGGGAGATTGGCACCTCCCCACTCTCCCCCCCCCCACACACAAATCCCCCCTCCCCCTCACCCCAGCACCTCTCCCACACGGGGGAGGCATGGCCGTCATGGGTGCGCTCTTACAAACTGTTCAGCGTGTACTGAGCGAAATATCAGACTGCACGAGTAAATGTGAGAGAATTGGTGTGTGAGGTCCTCCATACCATATGGTGTAGCTGTACGTTGGTTATAGGAACTACATGATTAAGCTCATAAAAGACATGAGATCGTCCACAGCAGGTCTCCATATAGGATGAGATGAGCAGCGAGGTGTAATGTTTACGGTGTTCAGGAACGATTATACAGCAAGGAAACGACAACTAACGACACAAGGAAAATGCATCGAGCGTGGGAACATGAAGGTGTGGATCAGTAAAGTGATTAACGAAGGAGAGTGTGTTAACACTGCTGGGTATCTAGCACTACTCAAGACAGAGAGGAAGTGCGTGCATATAACAGTATATATATATATATTATCCCTGGGGATAGGGGAGAAAGAATACTCCCCACGTATTCCCTGCGTGTCGTAGAAGGCGACTAAAATGGGAGGGAGCGCGGGGCTGGAAATCCTCCCCTCTTGTTTTTTTTTTTTTTAATTTTCCAAAAGAAGGAACAGAGAAGGGGGCCAGGTGAGGATATTCCCTCAGAGGCCCAGTCCTCTGTTCTTAACGCTACCTTGCTAACGCAGGAAATGGCGAATAGTTTGAAAGAAAAGATATATATATATATATATATATATATATATATATATATATATATATATATATATATATATATATATATATATATATATATTGTTAGTGTATAAATGGTTGTGCAGTCTCATTGAGGAACTTCTCATTCCAAAGTAATCCATCATTTTCCTGCTCCTGATTGGAGCACACACACACACACACACACACACACACACACACACGTGTCTAAAACGCGGTTGATAAGATTCTATCAAAACAACTATGTAAAGTAACGAGTATGGGAGAAAGAGAAACACGTCCTCAGTATGATCACTACCTTGCAGGATGTAAACTTAAGGATAGTGAGTTTGAGAAGGACTTGGTAATCGACGCTATCCCTAACCTGACTCCAGAGTCCAATTGTGGGAGAATAGTTAAGGAGACAGACTGTCTGCTGGCCAATATGCGAATAGCTTTCAAGGATATGCACGAGGAAATAAATATCAAGCTTCTTGCATCATTCAAAAGGCCGAGTATAGAATACATGCTTCTCAGGTCTGGTCACCGCACCTATAGCCTACAGAGCCCATAGAGAAGGTCCAGAGGAGGGCAACGGAAATGGCGCCAGAATTTGAGGGCTAAGCTACATGGGAAAGGCTAGAGGCATTATTTTTCTTTTTTTCTTTAAGAGATGAACGAAGTTAAGAATGGAGAATTCTTTGAGAGATGTAGGGGTAGAGGAACCAGAGGACATAACATGAAATTAAGAAACTTGTAAATAAGGATGTAAAGAAATACTTTTATATTATAAGATTTGGTGAGTGAATGGAACATTGACCGAGGACATGGTTAATGCAGACAGCTTACATAGATTTAAGAGGTTGTACGACAGTAGAGAGTGTGGAAGACATAGGGCCCCAAGAGTGTAAAACCTTCCTCGTACAGCATAAGATGGTAACTATAATTAGTTTGTGTGTGTGTGTGTGTGTGTGTGTGTGTGTGTGTGTACATAATAAAAGTGGAATTATCAGTCCGCCTTGAAAGCCTGTAGTAGTTACAACAGCGAGGGTGGCAACAGCAATGACGTCATGAATACTAGGCGCGAAGGAAGGCTTTCGTAATGTATGGAAGACTAAAATAATATTACTCTATCCTGAGGTAGAGGGACAAAGAGAAAGAATTTCGCTATGGATTTTGAGCGGGAGTTTCTTGCATTCACGTTACAGGCTTCATGGTAGTAAACATCTGATGCCGCAGCTCGAAAAACATAAAAAGAAAAAAAAATATAGGATACTACACTTCAAGGTTGACTTTGGCTCAACAGGATCCGGAGTCTGGCCATCCCGTGAGAGCGCCAGGAGCCACTGAGAACGGAACCATGGAGGATGGGGTTTAGAATACGTATATCCCATCACGTCCGTCCGGCCGAAAATAATCGAAGCTGTCCAACACTCTTGACCGCAATTTACGCTTGTTTTTCTATATGAATATTATAGCACTAATTACGTAATCTATAATTTGTTATAGGTATACTTCTCATGATTTAGAACTGCTAGCAATAGTTATAAAAGCGGTTGTGTCAGTTCTCATTGAGGGTAAAGGCGTTTAAATGGCCGCGGTGTTTTTAAACATTTAAATGCCTATTTACCAACATATTACTGATGTATCCGTGGGAATAATGCACTTTTGCACTGCTATGAAAATGCAGTAGACCTGGTGTTCCAGGCTCCGTACATTCAAGAAATTTATGCACAAACTTTGATTAACGGGAAATTAATGGCAAACCTCTCGTGTTACATGATACTGTATGCATTGTACAGATCACGTTAGGTAACCCACGGAAAATACTTCCAGAGTACACGGGGTGCGAGCGACGGTTTGGACGCACTTCGTTGCATTGAACGACTCAGAAAAACCTCCAACCCGAACCTCCTAACACACACACACACACACACACACACACACACACATATATATATATATATATATATATATATATATATATATATATATATATATATATATATATATGCTCGCCTTTCATGCGATAGCGAAGCAGCGTCAAGAACAGACGACTGAGTCCGCTTCAGCTCGTTAGTCGCCTTGTGGAACGCGCGGAAGACAAGGGATGTGTTTCTCTCTCTCTCTCTCTCTCTCTCTCTCTCTCTCTCTCTCTCTCTCTCTCTCTCTCTCTCTCTCTCTCTCTCTCTCAATCTATCTCTGTCTCTATCTATCAACAGAGCCTTTGCTTTACTCCTTTTCTCACACTGCATCCAAAGGAGCATTTTTTTCTTTTTAGCGTTAAGGCCAGACCACTTCGCTTGGACCTTGGGTCTGTTTGCTCTGTGTATCTAGGGAATGTCTGTGTATGTAACCATCAGTAGTATACTGTGGGTATGGCGGTAACAGGATGCACAAGCCTGTGTGTTAGTGTTGGGATTCAAAACTTTATAAAATGTTTGTACCCAGTGAGGAGGATTGTACTGTGTATTGTAACCGAAGTGCGATTTCACCCTCTCTCTCTCTCTCTCTCTCTCTCTCTCTCTCTCTCTCTCTCTCTCTCTCTCTCTCTCTCTTATGAAGATTTGAAATTTGAAGTGTACGAAAATCAAAAAAAAAAAAAAAAATCTACAATCTAGCAGCCTGCCAACAGCGAAGCGGCCGATCATACTTACGGCGAAGGTCTGCTGTTTCGTAATGGTGTGCTGGAAGTACATTTGTTGCATTCCACCCCACCCCCTCGGCAACATGCGGCCCCGCCGCATCCCAAGGACACTGCACATCGTCGACGAAAATACCACCTGTGTTAATAGTATATGTTCAGTGATGATGAGTGACTCTAAATCCTGGGTTTGTGCACGAGCGAAATTTTTTTTTGGAATGGCTTCATCGCAATGTGGAACCTTCTGGAACTGTGAGGTTGAGCACGGGATTGGCTTAGAGGTGACGTCATGGATGATCAGTCTGCCGCTCTTTGTTCTTCCTTCTTCTACACCACTCGACAACATGGAACTCACAGGACTATTCTTGACTCAGTTTTTCTGCGGTGAGAGCAACGCGCTTGTCCTACCTATTAGCCTAATCTTGCCATAAATACATACATAAAGTATAAGAGGTGGAGCCCACAAGTGTAGAACTCCATACTGTGCAGATGGCTGTATACACAGATAAACACATACACACCTGGGGATGTATATATTATTCAGGGATGTATAACTGGTGTCAAACATCCAGTGAAGTTCTTTATAGGGACCTCGAGTGTGAGTAAAATATAACAGAGACGTCATTATCGTAGAAGAGACCCTTCTTCATTCAAGAAATCTGGTGTGTAGTCAGCTGCTCTGGTCCTCACTCTGGTGTTTTCATAATAACTTCACGTATGTAGTACTACGTTACTAGGAAGAGTTGGGTAGCGTACAGCCTTGACTGGAAGTCAGGAATATTAAATGGATGTTACGTCATCATTTTATCGATGATGATTTCCTGTGGTTAAATATAGGTCGAGCTTGGCTAACCAGTGGATGTGTGTATTTGTTGCTCTTGCCGTACTAAAGGGGGGAAATTCAATTATGCATAAAACATAAAACGAACAGCTGAAGGGTTGCCAGTTTTCGATGATGATGTGTCCGTATTTTCCCCATAGATCAAAACGTACCTCTCTAGATTCCCGTGTATCCGGTAGCCAAACTACACCTTGTAAAATATGACTCACAGGGTCGGCAACAGACTCGGCGCCGTGCGGTCAGGCTTGTGTTAAATGATGTAACCGTACACCATTATTTGTTTGCATGTTGCGCTGTCAGTGCTCGTCCTCCTTTGCTATTTCCTTCTACGAATGTCTCATTCACAGTAACGTTTAAGAGCACGAAAAATGTTGTTGCTATATAGTTACGGTATAATTGCTGAAGAGGAATAGAATGTGAACGCCATCAAGCGCGGTAACGTATGTTCCTGTCTAGCGCAACAGATGTCATCATAATTGTGTCTTAACTCGTACTGTTGCCACCCGTTGTGATGCAAGTTCAGATGATGGTAAGGTGGATTTGTATTGTAATTAGATGCATTTTTGAGCAGGATGAGTCGTTCGTAGGGCAGGAATGATTAGTCTTATCACTATCAGGTTCACTCGCTTTCCACGAACTGCCTCCTGTACCCATTGACTTCTCGAGATGATGCTTCTAAATATTCTCATTCATTCCGCATTTTCTTGTGATGATTTGTATCATTTGATTTCATAATAAAGATTTTACGTTCAGCAATTTTGCCTTTCATCATTTTTTTTTATTTTGGCTCAGGCTTTTTTTTTTTTTTTTTTAGCAACTTTTCTCTATCTCAGTTTTTTCATGTTCTTTCAACAACCTGTTTTGACGGTACCTTTAGTGAAGTGGTCCACAACTGCCTCAATTCAACCGTACCATCGACAGTTTGACCCATGTATTGGCTCCTCTTGTAACTTCTGTTGGAGGTTAAGTTTTAAAAGTTCACTTCCCTAAAAGCTTTAATCCACCTTGCTTTTTCGGTAACAGTTATTATTATTACTATTATTATTATTATTATTATTATTATTATTATTATTATTATTATTATCATATTATTATTATTATTATTATTATTATTATTATCATAATTATTATTATTATTATTATTATTATCATCATTATTATTATTATTGTTATTATTATTATTGTTATTATTATTATACAAGCTCAGGACCGTTTCACAAAGGGCTCCTGCAGCTTCTACAGATCCCCGGTTGCGCTGCATTCATTGTTAGGGACAGGATGGTCTCTAAAGCGAGTTCTTTAACAAGACACAACAGGGGTTGTGTTGGCGGACAGTCATGGAAATATTACACGGGCGGTGGATCGACTCCTTAAACTGCCTGGCACACACGTTCAAGGTGAAGTTGATGAAGGGTGACACACAACACTCCCCCTCCTCCTGTGGTGCCGCTGGCTTGTGAGCGGTTGTGGTAGCCGCCGCCTTGGGCGCGCGAGGACGCTGACGACGATGAGTGTGGTGACCACCGATGCTGGAGGACTCGGTCTCCATGCCACCGGGTCAAGCTTGCCCTGGCGGTTGGCCTCCGTCTGCGTGAGGTTCACAGGCCGTTGGCCACAGTCCTCAAGTGGGATTCTGGGGAGGCTTGTTCGGTAGCTTCACCGACTGTGATGATCGTTCCTACTAATTCCTCCGTCACAAGAGAGAGAGAGAGAGAGAGAGAGAGAGAGAGAGAGAGAGAGAGAGAGAGAGAGAGAGAGAGAGAGACGTGCACTTAACTCCGTGTGGGTACGACGACCTGGGCACGTCTGACCTGATTAGCATATTAATCAGACACTCTCCGTCGGCCGGCGTCTGAAGCCAGTGCCTGCCACGGGGCCCCACACCCTCGGTTGTGTGTGTACTACAGTTGTCCTTTCCCTACGGAGGCATTTCCTGAAGGTCTGGTATGTCGGGGGTGTAACGGTCTGCAGACAGTTGGGTCCTGCGGTTGATAAAGATAACGAGTAGGGAGTTGGGAAGAACTTAGCGTAGAACAAATTGGTCTGATGGAGTCATTGCCACGCATCACGCGATGCTCCCAAGGTGTCCTAATGTCTTAAGTGCACAATGGAACCGCCAGTAACTCGTCACATTGACTGGCGAGTGTCGTCATGTCAAACGACACTGTGACTGGTCTCACGCCAGGGAGATGGTGGCTATTGTGCGGTCTTGCTCGATGTAAGCACGAGTGAGAGGGAAAGCAGGGGTTCTGTAAGATGTGAAAATTTAGGGTGCGAAGACTTGTTGTCATTGTGTAAAGATATGCAGTTAAAACAGCCTTCCCCGTTTGTGCAAAGAATGAATCACTAGCCTAGTGCATTTAAAACGCCCTCCTCGTTCCTGCGGAGAATGAACAACTAGCCTAGTTCCTGCGGAGAATAACTAGCCTAGGATTTTCAGAACTTACGAGTGCTGCTGTGGCGCTAGGCTGGACTACAAGGTTAACGAAGTAGAAGCGACAAATGAAAGATAAAATACAACTAATTTCTTAATTTGTTAATTTTTTACTATCGACACTCACTGGGTTGGGGGGTTCATCAGCGCCCCTCCACTCTCCTCATGCGTTACGAGGGTGATGTGATGACGGAGCCGAAGAAAGTCGTCTAGCAACAACCCATGCCGCCCCATCCCCCTTCTCCTCCGCCGTGGGCGGTCGTACATCGAACGATACGTTGCATAACGCTCTCTCCCCCCCCCCCCCACTCGGTCATATTGCCATACCGCTGTTTACAGTGTTTACTGTATGACACTCTGTATAGTGACTTCACAGACAACACAGTGAATTTAAGGTAATTTTGCGGTAAACGTTTACGACATGAAGTCTCACAACCTCTCGCGATTTTCCGACGGTTGGTGAGTTACTGCTACAAACTGGCGTGCTGTTGCGGCCGTCCCGGTCCACGGAACTGTTCGTCTCTGCCTCCGCCGTCATGTCGATTTCTTCAGGGAATGAGTCGACAACTTCTTGATGAGGGTTCAGGGACTCCCCACGAACGCCGTCCAGTTCTCCCTTCACCCGGGGGGCACCGAAACGATCTTCGCACACCACCACTATGTACGCACACCTGCCACGACCTGCGCACACCGCCACGATCTGCGCACACCGCTGCAGGCCGTCTCTCTGGTGCGCTGGGTCGTCGCGCCAGACAGGTTCGCTCAGCTTGGGCGGCCAAGTCCCTCTCCTCCCTCGCGAGGATTTCACCGCCACGCCTCCTCCCGTACCAGAGAGTTACCTCATGTCTGCTGCTCCTCGAAAACTTTCCGATTCCTATGCGCGGCGTAGTCTCGCCTCGTCCAGCCGCTGTTTGGAGTACCTTACAAGGACTCCAGGTGCACCTTCCGCAGTCCCCTCCCTCACATAGTGGTCGCAGGTCGTGCCCCAGTCATCATCATCGTCTGTTTACAAGCGTCTCTTGGGGTTCTCCTGAGTGGGTAACGGCCGCCGTGCGTGATCAGCCTGCAACAGTGTTTCTCTACCCGCTGGAGGGAATGGCCACTTGCTGGCGCTCTCTTCACTGGCGTTCTCTTCACTGGTGTCCCGTTGTGTTTACACGTCCAGCACGTCCCCACGTCCTGCAGTTTGCCGATGCCTGGTCGCGCCTCACCCCTCTTCTTTTGTCAGTCTTGTCAGAGTCACGTCTCTAGTGGCCGTCTGTGCCACAGTATCAGCACGATCCCCGGGACGTTGCTATGTCGCTTCTCGCCGTCTGACTCGGAATATAGCCGATCTTTCTTGCCTAGGTGATGACCAGCGTTGCTGGCAGTCAGCTCCAGCTGCTACTGTTCTTGTACTGTACTTTCTTGAGGGCTGATGATTACTACTCTAACTATACCCACTGCCAGGCGCAGCTGTTCACCTCATTAGTCTGCTGCTACAAGTGTGTATGTGTCAGCCTCTGGGACATCCGCTACCTCTGTTCGGTCAGGGATCGTAATTTCCCACTCAGCATTTTCATCAACCGTCAGACTCAGCTCCGAGTTTGACCCGTCCTCGGCCCATCTAGTCGTTGCTCCCGGTGCAGATTCTCATCTGACGTTCGGACATCTTTTACTTAACCACTGTGTTATTACGTTGTGATTGTGTCGTACGGCTGTGGGTTCCTGTTGTGGAAATATAGGCGTGGAGGTCGGTGTGAACAGTCATAAGGCTAATTCATACAGAACTTAAAAAATTACTGAGCTTTATTATTAGTATGTTGAATAGCGTATTGCTGGTCACAGTTTAACAGGGTAATCATGATCGGGCTCTCCACGGCTCTGTTTCACTGTCTCGTGGGTTACTTTGACAGGTCAGCGTAGATCCGGGGTACAGACACACCTCACTGTGCTCTGTGGATGTGACTGCACATTTCTCCACAGCGAACTCGTTACATCTCCTGGGATGCGGCAGACTGCCTCGCTCGCACGCCCTCAAGACACGCTCACTGTGGACGCGTCAGCGGGAAGGTTCACACCGCCTGACGCGCTCCAACCAGCGTTCAGGCTGTTTGGTTGTTTAGCCTTATTAGGTCTCTGGACCACCAGGTTCATTTGAGGCCATCAAGTTATAACCGTTAGCTGAAAAAGAAGAAAAATTGAACGCCACCGGTTGATCAAGATAATTATGATGGACAACATACACACTCAAAGCACATATGGTCCTAGTTTAGACGCCATTGGCAAACCAATGGTGTCTTAGCTACGTCTCCTCCCTGTATATCTATCTCATTTTTGTATCTCCCCTGACAATGTGATCATTACATGAAAGTGCACTTGGGAACTTATCGTGTTTCATTTTCTTCGTGGTTATCAGCATATATATATATATATATTTTTTTTTTTTTTTTTTTTTTTTTTTATACTTTGTCGCTGTCTCCCGCGTTTGCGAGGTAGCGCAAGGAAACAGACGAAAGAAATGGCCCAACCCCCCCCCCCCCCATACACATGTACATACACACGTCCACACACGCAAATATACATACCTACACAGCTTTCCATGGTTTACCCCAGACGCTTCACATGCCTTGATTCACTCCACTGACAGCACGTCAACCCCTGTATACCACATCGCTCCAATTCACTCTATTCCTTGCCCTCCTTTCACCCTCCTGCATGTTCAGGCCCCGATCACACAAAATCTTTTTCACTCCATCTTTCCACCTCCAATTTGGTCTCCCTCTTCTCCTCGTTCCCTCCACCTCCGACACATATATCCTCTTGGTCAATCTTTCCTCACTCATTCTCTCCATGTGCCCAAACCATTTCAAAACACCCTCTTCTGCTCTCTCAACCACGCTCTTTTTATTTCCACACATCTCTCTTACCCTTACGTTACTTACTCGATCAAACCACCTCACACCACACATTGTCCTCAAACATCTCATTTCCAGCACATCCATCCTCCTGCGCACAACTCTATCCATAGCCCACGCCTCGCAACCATACAACATTGTTGGAACCACTATTCCTTCAAACATACCCATTTTTGCTTTCCGAGATAATATATATATATATATATATATATATATATATATATATATACCCTGACTTGCATCAGGTACTTAGCTTATCAAGAGGAGGATGAACATCTGGGTTGACTGGAGAGACTGCCAGGTCCAACCTTCGATTGTAAGCGGGTTCGATCCCCCGTGCGGCCCATGAATGCTTCAGTGTCAGGAACGCCAACCGCTACATGGTGGAGGTGGCATTCATCTCTCTCCTTTTGAATATCATTTTACTCCATTCTCGAACTTTGCACCTTCAATGTTAGTTCCTGCCCTCTGTGTGGGCGACATGGATCGGCACAGACTTACTGTGAGGAAATGTCGGCATGAGAAGCAGTGATGGTTGGTTAGATAGAGTCATCCCGCATATTTCCCCGTGATCCGTGCCAGAGGGCCACACACACATCTTGATCAGGATTTAACCTTGCGGGTGCGGCAACTGTCCTGTCCCAGAGTACGTTTTCCATGGCCACCAGGAGCAGGACTTGAGGCAGTTCGCTTCCCTCGTATTAGAACCGACCGACTGTGCGTCCAGGAACATGGCGTCTGATCAGCATTTACTACCGAGGGAAATAATATCGCTTATCCCTCGGCGGATGATGGTTTACTTACTTCCTCGTAAAGAAAATGGATATAGCGTAAGTCACGTTCGTATACGAGAAGCTTCCACGACTCAGAACTGGTTATTTACATCGTGGAAAGCGCACGCCCGTTCTTCAAAGACGCGGAGATATATTGTTCGATATATTCCCCTTGATGTGTGTGGTGTCCACTCTGGGAGGCATTTGAGTCTAAGGAGACGAGACGGTTCTGTGAATGTCAGCGAGACGCAGCCAAGAGCACCAGTTGTGTATGTTGAACTGTGAGCGTTCTACTGGTGTACAGCCGTATGGGTAGTACACACACACACACACACACACACACACACACACACACACGCTGGCATTGGGACGGGCTTGGCAGTACCTCTGGCTCTGGAGTTGCCGGGCTTCGGTATGAGGCAAACTGGTTCCCCGGATCAACCCCTTCGCCACACTGACGTCATGGAAAAAGCGAATCTGCTGATGGGTGACCTGTCATGACGTCACGCCACACTTGATGACGTGTACGAGATTGTTGGTTTTACCCGCGGGTGGGAGAGGGTATGTTTGTGGTGACCCGCCACTGGGGCAAGAGAAACAAACGTAAGCTCAGTAATGATCGTTCCGCAACACGAGGTGTTGTGAATAGGACATGTGTTTGTACGGATCGTTTGACTCGTACGTTTACACCAGTAAATGGGTGCAGCTCTGCCGTATTTTACTCATTACGAAATCATTCTTGTGTATGTATCTGCCTCAGTCACGTTTTTCCGCACCTTCTTTCATCGTTATTCTTTCGTCCGTGCCGTCAGTCATTCTCGGTATATTATTAAGACCATATTGGATATAAATATTTGCATATGCTTCAAGGGCTGTCCCCGGTAAAGCATCTAAATATATTCAGTGTGTGTGTGTGTGTGTGTGTGTGTGTGTGTGTGTATGTTGACAACATAAACTGACTCACTTTAGTCATTATGAAGTCGTTGTTTTTGTATCCAGTTAATGTGTTTTTGAATTATGATACTGTAAGGGCCAGATTGAAATAAGATACAGAGCATCAGATTGGGAAGGAGCAGTGTGGTTTTAGAAGTGGCAGAGGATGTGTGGATCAGGTGTTTGCTTTGAAGAATGTGTGAGAAATACTTAGAAAAAGATGGATTTGCATGTAGCATTTTATTAAGGTTGACAAAGAGGGTATATGTGTCAGAGGTGGAGGGAACAAGGAGAAGCGGGAGACCAAATTGGACGTGGAAGGATGGAGAGAAAGATTTTGAGCTATCGGGGCCTGAACATGCAGGAGGGTGAAAGACGTGCACAGGAAACAGTGAATAGGAACGATGTAGTATACTGGGGTCCACTTGCTGTCAGTGGACTGAACCAGGACATGCGAAACGTCCGGGGTAAACCATGGAAAGGTCTGTGGAGCCTGGATGTGGAAAAGGAGCTGTGATTTCGGTACAATTACACATGACAGCTAGACAATGGATGTCTGTTCCTCGCGGTATCTCTTTAACGCGGGAAATGACGATCCTCCCCTCTCTCTCTCTCTCTCTCTCTCTTTTTTTTTTAAATTTTGCAAAAGAAGGAACAGAGAAGGGGGCCAGGTGAGGATATTCCCTCAATGGTCCAGTCCTCTGTTCTTAGCGCTACCTCGCTAACGCGGGAAATTGCGAATAGTATGAAAGAAATATATATATACATAGAGAGAGAGAGAGAGAGAGAGAGAGAGAGAGAGAGAGAGAGAGAGAGAGAGAGAGAGAGAGATTACATAGACATACATAGATACACAGACCACACAGACCCAAGGTCGAAGCGAGGTGGTCTTGCCTTAACGCTAAGAAAGAAAGAAAAAGATGCCTCCTTGTATAGCAAAGCAAAGGCTCTCTCCCCACCCTCCACTCTCTCCAGCAAACGCCGGCAGGGAAACAGGTAGAAGAAATACCTTGCAAGATTAATAAGCCTGTGGGAAATTTCAATAGGAAGGTCAAAGATATGGTAGAATGAACATGAATATGTCACGCATCCCATCACCAACGACATGCACCCCTTCACTTTTTGTTATAAAGACATTATCAAGGATAAACCTGAGCTCCAGCCTCGCGACTTACCATGACTGTGTCATTCCTGATGGTAGAGAATAATACAATAATTCTTAATTACTCCGTCAAAGGAGACGACGCGGGTTAATGATAGCATGTTACCGCAGCCTGGCCAGGGAGAGATCGGTGGTTGAGAAGTTAGCATGATATACCTCCACGTTATGATGATTAATTAAAGGAATCATTCATTACCGGAGAGTGACAATAATGATCAAACCTAATTTTGAAGATATTAAATGTGTTGCACTGAACAGCATGTTCTGGGAGCTTATTCCACGCATGAATAATGTTGGTAAAAAAATATTTCATGCAGTCCAGATTACCTCGGTGACCTTCAAGTTTTAATCCATTTCTCTCGTCGGTAATGCTGGTGCTACCGTAAAGAAATGTTCAGCAGTGACGTTGTTGAATCCTTTTAAATATTTTGAAACATTCGATTAATTTGCCCCCGGAGGCGCCTCCTGCTCAGGGAGAACAAGTTTAATTCTTGCAGTCTATCCTTATATAGTTTGTTACGCAAGGAGGGAATCAATTTAGTTGCTCTTGGCTGCGCTGCTTACAATTCAAGAATGGCCTTATTTAAGTGGGGGGGCCCAAAGCTGCACTGCGTATTCGAGGTGTGGTCTAACTAGACTTAAGTATAGTGGCAGTATCACATCCTTGCTTTTGTACGTAAAGTTTCTTTTTATAAATCCTAACATCCTATTTGCGTTCTTGGCAGCTTCATCGCAGTGTTGGGAGAATTTGAAGTTGCTGGAGACGGTGACCCCTAGATCTCTCACACAAGGGGTGTGTTTTATCTTGTGGCCCATCAGTTCATAATCAAATTTTTTGTATAGGTTTCCTACTTGTAACAGCTGACATTGATTGACGTGAATGGCATTTGCCATTTGCCAGACCATTCAGCGAATTTATTTAGATCCTCTTGTAAGCATAGCGCGCCTTCTTCAGATAATATGGCATTGCTGATCTTTGAATCCTCTACAAATCTGGATACTAAAGTTATTCAACCGTACGTCAATAGCGTTAACATGAATGATGAAAAGTATAGGGCCAAGTGCGGATCCCTTGGGGACCCCACTAGTAACGGGTGACAACGGTGATGATTCCCCATTCATTATGACTCTCTGCCTGCTATCATGTGACTAGGCTTCCAACAGAGAGAGAGAGAGAGAGAGAGAGAGAGAGAGAGAGAGAGAGAGAGAGAGAGAGAGAGAGAGAGAGAGAGAGAGAGAGAGGTTAGTTCCTGCGTGTCGTAGAAGGCGACAAAAGGGTGCAGGATCGTGTGGGCTGGAGCCCTCCCCTCTTTTTGTTTCTAATTTAGTTAAATCATAGCAGCAGGAGCCAGGCGCGTTGTGCTCACCCTCCTCGAAGGACAGGATGGGTTGTCTAAGTGTATGCGGATGTAACCAGGAGGGATGGGAAAATAGGTAGTACTTTGAGGAGTGGTTCTTGGATGTTCTAAGAGAAACGTAGCTGAAGGGGAAAGGGGAAGAATGGTTTGGGAATGTCGTAGGGACAAAGTTAGGGATTAGTGTGAAGGCGAGATCTAAGGAAGGGGCTACACTGCTGCTGAAGATGGAGTTGTCTATGTATGTGTGTGATGAAGTGAGCCTCTGACCGGTGTAGGTAAAAATGAATATGGGTCATTGGAGATTTTTAGTGCTTATTGCACGTGGAAGTGAAGGACTAAGGAAAAGAGACAAGTGTTTTGGGAGATGAGTGAGGGCGTCAGTAGTTTTGATCGAGGAGATCGAGTGCAAGTGACAGGAATGGACTGAAATGAACAGATAAAGATATGATTGGGTTGTTGAAGTGCTTTAATGCATACAAGACGAGTGGACCTGATGAAGACTTTCCATATGTGTTGACGGAGTGTGCAGAAACACTTGACGCGCCACTTGAAGTGTTCTGCAAAAGAGAAGGAAATACTAGGAAGTGAGCGTCACGTTCATGGCGTGGAAGAGAACAGATGTGTTTATTTGTGAGAGAATAGATTATGAAACTACACCGAACTACGTAGCAGAATTTCAGAAGAGTCTGGTTTCCAAACCTCGAGGTCACATGTCACTCCAATCCTCAACCTCAAAATCTTGGAACATCATTCGTCACTTGTTGAATTTCGCAACCATATCCTGCTGTGTCCTCCTTCTGACGTGCATAAGGACGACGGTTGAGTGACGGCGTCCGGGAGCACAGAGGTCCCCTTAAACCCTCAATCTCTTCTCCTTAAACAGCGAACCAACACAGGAGAACACGAGTCCTCGTTACCAGCTGACGATGTACGTCATGATGGCGCGATGGTGGCAGCCCTCACCAGCTGACGATGTACGTCATGATGACGTGGTGGTGGCAGCCCTCACCAGCTGACGATGTACGTCATGATGGCGCGATGGTGGCAGCCCTCACCAGCTGACGATGTACGTCATGATGACGTGGTGGTGGCAGCCCTCACCAGCTGACGATGTACGTCATGATGACGTGGTGGTGGCAGCCCTCACCAGCTGACGATGTACGTCATGATGACGTGGTGGTGGCAGCCCTCACCAGCTGACGATGTACGTCATGATGGCGCGATGGTGGCAGCCCTCACCAGCTGACAGTGTACGTCATGATGACGTGGTGGTGACAACCCTCACCAGCTGATGATGTACGTCATGATGACGTGGTGGTGGCAGCCCTCACCAGCTGACGATGTATGTCATGATGACGTGGTGGTGGCAGCCCTCACCAGCTGACGATGTACGTCATGATGACGTGGTGGTGACAGCCCTCACCAGCTGACGATGTACGTCATGATGACGTGGTGGTGACAGCCCTCACCAGCTGACGATGTACGTCGTGATGAATGAGGGTGGGGGGGGGTTCCCTCACCAGCTGGCCTCCAGCTATTGTTTATCGTCATGGGTTCGTGGTGGGGGCCATCTTGCAGGAAGTCCCCCAGGCGGTCTTTTTCTCCCAGGCTGGTGAGATCCGTGTTCACCCCCCCCCCCCCCCCCCCCCCCCCCCCCCCCCGTCTCACCGTGACTTGCACGCCCGACTGAAATGTACGTGCTCCCTGGGGATTTTGATATCTCTTGTTTTGCTTTGATTTGACTACACACACACACACACACACACACACACATTCAACTGAATGATGAATTCAAAATTGTTTTCACAGTGGAGGACACTATGGCACCCCCTGAAAAAGCTAATGAGATGGAATGAGGGGAAGGAGAGGGGTCCTGGAAAACCCCGAGATATCTGGAAGAGACGTCAGCAGAACACGAACGGGTCATGATCCATACAAGGTTCATTGTCACGACGACATTGTGCAATGTGTGCTCATTGTGTGGCTGGAGAAAGGCGGTAAATATGTGGCTGGAGAAAGGCGCTAGATGTATGGATGGAGAAAGGCAAAGTGGCAAGCGAGTACTGGATGGCAAATTTCACACACGTCCGTAAAGAAGGAGACCAGGAAGAAGCGTTCTGCCACAGCCCAGTCGTCCTCCAGGTCTTGTACGGCACCAGGAAAAAGGTAGTCAGGAAGCTGGTGCATGACTGCCTGAGTGAGAGACAACATCACTTCGGGGAAAGACCGTCATGTGCAACGAAGCTCACAGATGTTTTTTGATGAGAGACCGAGATGTGTTTCAGACCAAAGAGAAAGCTGCTTGGATTGTTTCTATATCCTATTGCTCTGCCGCCGCTCACAGGGAGAGCGAGGGGTCCACAGTAACCTCGCCTCTGACACTGGCACATGTCAGATCTTGGATGTGGATACCCAGGAAAGCCTTTGACACTGTCAGGTACGGGAGATTCATTCACGAAATGGAATCACCAGGCGAGAATATGAGGAAAACTCGATCGTTGGACGGATTGTCTTCACAGATTCGGGAACGAACGAAGGAGGTGTGGTCAGGGGTGGAGTGCCCGAGGGTGGCGGGAAAGGTCTCATGTGGGAAGAGAAAGGCGAAGTGGATTGCTTCACCTTACACGGGAAACCTAGACAAACTCCAGAGTTGGTCCGATACGTGTTTGATGAAACTCCACCGAATCTACACGTTAAGTAAATAAGGCTGAGGCTCAGTATGACACGAGAGGGGACATGCTGCAGAAATCCATACTTCAGAGGGAGTTGACACCGTCCTCAACCCCTCGCCAGAATCCCTCAATGAGGGGAAGAGTAGAGGCTTCAGGTTGGTTAGCTGCTGACAAGTATCACATCAGCATCCAAGTAGATGGAAGGGGAAACTTTGAGTAAGCTGTTCACGTTGTACGTTAGGCCAAAGCTAAATGCTTCTCGGGTGTGGTCACCGCCCTCCAGAGCAGCACAAAGAACTGGCAGAAAACGTGCAGAAGGCAACAACGAAATGTAGGAGAAGGCTAGAGGCCTTAAATTTGCCCATCATGGAAGAGAGAAGAGTGAGGGCTGACCTGATCACAACCTTTGAGATTCTAGATTGAGCTGGATGATGTTGATGGTCCTCAGCTGGTCGAAGGATGTAGGGATACAACCAGAGGATATAACATGAAATTAAAGAAGAAGCTCGTTAGAGAAGGATGTAAAGAAGGACTTTTGCTGTCCATGAGCGGTGGATAACGAATAAAATATGAGGAAATAGTACGTGTGGAGAGCAAGAGATGGGGACTACGAATGTAAAACTCTCTCTCCATGTATCCATGTATAGTATATATATATATATATATATATATTTTCACTTCCTTCGCATCATGTCCAGACAGCTACCGTAGTGATATCACTCGTTAAATCTGTTTGGAAAAAGTAGGAAAAAACAAACGTAATTTAATTGAAGGTTTCGTTAAGCTATGAGGGAAGTCCTGCGTGTGCTCACACAGGAGGGGAGGTGGGTGAGTGTACACGTGACGACTCCCCCTTAACGTTCGTGGGAGACGACGAGGATGTCTACACAGGGCTGGGCTTCGACACCCGTCGGTACAACAATCCTTCAGGACTCGGGAGGAACCCGGACCAGGGAAGTATCCTGGAGGATATGAGGGAGCGTTTCCTCCTCAGGAGCAGAGCGGTGGATGAGGAGAGAGAGAGAGAGAGAACCAGCTGGTCAGAGATCAGGTGGGTGCACGTCACGTTGGACGCTGAGAACTCTGTACAATAATAGGTGGAGGATTGAGACCCCAGGAATGTAATCCTCCCTCTTTCTATAGTGAAGTGTTACACACACACACACACACACACACACACACACACACACACACACACACACACACACACACACACACAGTCAAGCACACGTCCACGAGGCAGTGAGAGATACGCTTGTGAGAGATGGCAAAGTCTTGATAAATGGGGGACTTTTTAATTCTGAAATAAAAAATGAAATCTTCAGAAAGGACTTGACTCACATGGTTATGACCGAGGGTATGTTGAGACACAGAACATTAGAAGGTCTCTGCAGGAAAAAAATATGTTGGCCCTGGATTTGACTGAAAACAGTCTAGGCAAAGCCTGGCGTATTGTTACATCTTGTCTTGTCTGTAATTAAGATAACAAGAAAATCACAATATCAGGTCTGATACACCACTTAGGAACTGTGATCAAGTAACGCTTGATTATCATGACGTGGTTTATTGAGGACATATTGAGATCAAGGAAGAGCCTTTGTGGTAACTGTAACGCAGCAAAATGTTTCTCCAGGGACACAAACTGGGAAAGGAATTCGTGTTTCAGTATATCGAATATTGAGATGAAAAGATCCGTAAACATATTATACTCATTGGTATTCCCGACTCTCGTTTATCCTTCAGTAATGACTTCATCAGTTCCATCTCCTCGGTAAGTGTCATTTTAAACCACCAACAATATCAGGCACCATCTCCCCAGTGTGGTAGCTGAAGTCCAGATCGCTTTCTGTCGAAGACAATACCAGATGAACCCACGATTGATAGCTATGCCAGACGAACACAGTAGCTGATGAAAAGAAAAATGTATGATACAACCAAGAAGTGATTGGAGGAGAGGAGGCTAGGCTCTCGGAAGACCCGTCATCCGCCAACATTCACGTCGGGAGGTAAACACAACGCTTTATCTCTGCCTCCATGGCAGTGTCTCGTTGTTGTATGTACTCG
Source organism: Panulirus ornatus (assembly GCF_036320965.1). Lineage (NCBI taxonomy): Eukaryota > Metazoa > Arthropoda > Malacostraca > Decapoda > Palinuridae > Panulirus > Panulirus ornatus. The sequence continues at coordinate 3,496,662 of NC_092231.1, forward strand.
TAGGTAGGTAGGTAGGTAGGTAGCGCTGATCCAGGGACCTTCGTATTAGGTACCTTCAGCCCAGTCCCTACATTTGATGATGTATTTACCTATCGATTCTTGCAATTTGTTCTCCACCTTTGTTCGTTGTCTTCCGTAATTAGTATCCGTGTGGATTTTCTCGTCTGCGTTAACCATGGGTCTTGCTCCGCTGAGGAATAACTCACTGAACTCTACGTGTTAGACGAGCTTCCTCGGTCATTTTGATATGAGAGAAGGAAATTTTTTTTTATGAAAGTCAAAAGGTAGAATGAACATATGTCACGCATCTCATCACCAGCGACATACAACCCTTCACTTTATGTTATAAGGACAACACTAAGGTTGAGCTTAAGCTCCAGCCTCCCAACTTACCATGTGTATATTATTCCTGATGTTGAAGAATGATACAGTAAGTATTACTGACTCTCCCACAGCAGGCGATGTGGGTTAATCAATGTTGGCATGTTACCGCAGCCTGGCCAACGAGAGATCGGTGGTTGAGAAGGTAGCATGATATACCACTACGTTATGATGATTAATGAAAGGAATGATTCAGTGCCGAAGAGTGACAAGTGATGATCAAACCTAAGTTGGAAGATTTTAAGAGTATTCCTCTGAGCAATATGTTCTGGGAGCTTATTTCAAGCATCAGCAATGTCGTTGGAAAAGAAATATATTTCGTACATCCAGGTTATCTATGGGTATCACTTTGGTTTTTGCACCCGAGAGCTGGCTGCTTGTGTGCCCCCCACCACTAAGTAGACCACGCAAAACTTGGCAGGTTGCTGCGTCACATGAATACTGTGTGGCCGTCGGCAGCTCAAGGGTGGGCCGTTTTGACAACTGCTTCTCTCCCCTCACATCAAAGCTTTGAAGCTCCCTACCCTCTCATGTGTTTCCCAATAACTGCACAGGGCCTGGGACGTTTCAGAAGACAGGTTTCATACTTCCTCCAAAGTTCGTAAATACCTTTTCTTTTGCCCATTCATAATCCTTTCTGTACTTCAGTTAAGGCCTGGCCTTGGTGTGGACGTTTGTCCTTGACTGGAGCCTCCAGCATAAAAAAAAGAAGACTTGCGAGGCTTTTCACCGGTACCAGCCACACGCGTTCCAGCCAGACGCAGGTCACGCACCACCTCCAGAGATGACCTCACCGAGCATTCTAGGAACGGGAGTTGTAGCTACCTGACGATCCAGGGAGGTGCAGGAGGTGGGAGGCGGGATGTGGGTGTGTGTGTGTGTGGGTGGGTGGGTGGGTGGGTGGTAAGGTGTGTGTGTATGTGGGTGGGTGGGTGGTAGGGTGTGTGTGTGTGTGTGTGTGTGGGTGGGTGGTAGGGTGTGTGTGTGTGTGTGTGGTGGGTGGGTGGTAGGGTGTGTATGTATGTGGGTGGGTGGGTGGTAGTGTGTGTGTGTGTGTGTGTGTGTGTGTGTTTAAGGCTGGATGTATGGGAGGCTTGTAGTGTGGGGGGAGTGAGTGATGGTGTGTAGGAGGTGTACGAGGTGTACTTGGCGACCTGGGTGGTGGAAGAGTTTGCTAAGCCAGGGGGTTGGGGAGGGAGGTTCCCGGGGGTTGGGGAGGGGGGGGGGGTTCTTCAAGAGGGTAAGGTGCTCGGGCTTGTGGGGGTGGAGAGACGCGAAAGAGATCAGAGTCAAGTAGCAGCAGCTGCCTCCACACACACACACACACACACACAACGAAAAATTACAAACACAAGACAGTATTTGAGGACGCTCTTACCACTGGTGTCTCTTTCTCCTGCGTCGGCCAAACTTGCTTCTCTCTCTCTCTCTCTCTCTCTCTCTCTCTCTCTCTCTGCTCGGGAAGAGGGAAGAGGGAAGAGCAAGATAAAGATGGAAGTCAAGCGGAGGAGGGCTTGTAAAATGGCTGGAGGTGATGGGAGGCGACGAAGAGAGAGGGAGACACAGATAGGGTGGCGGTGGGAAGGCGGTGTGGGGGTGGGGGTAGGGGGGATGATTTTGACTTTGGCTACCATTGTAGATTGTCTGTTGTGCACACCAAGCCATCATGTCGTGGGCGCTGGCGCGGAAGAGGACACACAGTGTAGAATAGGGACTGGTGGGCCTCAGTGATTGAGGTGTGTGTGCGTGCATGTGTGTGTATGTGTGTGTGTGTGTGTGTGTGTGTGTGAGAGAGCCATCACCGTACCCTGAGAGTGGGAGTGATGTGAGGTGTTCACCCACGACTACAGTCTGCCAGCGCCCGCCCCGGGTGGACAGACCCAAAGCATCACTTACGAAACTGAGATGCCTTAGACCCAGAGGGGAAATATACAACTGTACGGATGTTTACCTCGCATATCTCTCTCTGTCTCTCTCTCTCTCTCTCTCTCTCTCTGTGTATGGGGCTATTCCCTCCGGTGAGTCTGCACTCAGGAACCTCCGGCCGTACCCCACCCCGAGGCTCGCCAAGCAGAATTCTCCACTTGTCTTCCGTATGTTCACAGAGCTCTCGAGAACAGCAGACGTTCCCACAGGGTTTCGTCTCGGGTCTCAGTGGGACACGTCCTCCTTGGGGGTGTGTGGCACCTCCTCCTGGGGGTGTGTGGCACCTCCTCCTGGGGGTGTGGGGCACGTCCTCCTGGGGGTGTGTGGCACCTCCTCCTGGGGGTGTGGGGCACGTCCTCCTGGGGGTGTGTGGCACCTCCTCCTGGGGGTGTGTGGCACCTCCTCCTGGGGGTGTGGGGCACCTCCTTGGTGCTGTTGCTAAGTCCCTCACGCCACCAGCTGCCCAAGATCCCGCACCACCACCCTCCTCCTCCTCCTCCTCCTCGTGCGACATTAGAAGGGCAACTACACACGACCTGGGAGTGGGAGGAGGGCCGTGCCGGCCGGCAGGAGTAGGTGGTGTCACTGCTGCAGTTGTCATTACCACTGAGGGAGTTACGTGCGGCCTCCTCGCCCCCTCACCAGCATCACACCAGAAAGCATTTCCGCAACCAACCAGCCGACCACCGCTCCTCGTCTCTGATGTAGTTGTCTCGGTCATTCTGGAACTACTTTACATAAATGGCCGGAAATATTAAATGATGACTATGATAAATCTTGTCTGATGGGAACGCTGACCACTTGGCCAAGCGGTTGGATAGCGTTCCCTACTTAACTCGCAAAAGTCCTGGGTTCGAATCCTTGCTGTTTGACGGTATTTTGTGTTCTATGGAAATGCTCGTTCATATGGGCCTTATTCGTTTGTATATATATATATATATATATATATATATATATATATATATATATATATATATATATGCACTTGGTCATGAGAAGAAAGATCTTGGGAGGCATGCGTTTTGGGAGCAGACGAGTGAGTGTGTTAGTAGCTTTCATGCACGAGACCGGATTATAGTGATGGGTGATTTGAATGCAAAGGTGAGTAATGTGGCAGTTGAGGGTATAATTGGTGTACATGGAGTGTTCAGTGTTGTAAATGAAAATGGTAAAGTTTGTAGATTTGTGTGCTGAAAAAGGACTGGTGATTGGAATACCTGGTTTAAAAAGAGAGATATACATAAGTATACTTATGTAAGTAGGAGAGATGGCCAGAGAGCGTTATTGGATCACGTGTTAATTGATAGGAGCGTGAAAGAGAGACTTTTGGATGTTAATGTGCTTAGAGGGGCAACTGGAGGGATGTCTGATCATTATCTTGTGGAGGCGAAGGTGAAGATTTGTAGAGGTTTTCAGAAAAGAAGAGAGAATGTTAGTGCGAAGAGAGTGGTGAGAGTAAGTGAGCTTCTCTCTTATGTTTTCTAATTTTCTCAGTATTATCCTACAATTAGGTGGGTGCTCAAACACCTGTTGTCCAAAGTTCTCCGTATATTTATTCAAGTTCTCGCCTTCACAGAGGCATCATTAGGAATCTACAAAAAGAGAAAAACTCCGTCACAAAACTTAGATAAGTAAAGTGGAAACAAAACATATAAACGCTTGGAATAAAAAAAAGCACAGCACTGCTCATGTGCTTTTTTTCCGATTATTTTAATATTTTGTTTGCGTTTTACATATCCAAGTTTTGTGTATGGTTGGTACGTGGTGGTGTATGGCATTTTGAACTGCGCTCCAAATCCATGCCGATGTTACCTCCGTCAGCGGTACGGGTTCTTACAGACCCCAGGTCGAGCGCACGGTCCTGTGGCTCACGCTTGCCGGAGCGACACGACGCGTTCGCTGAGGGAGCCTGGGTGCGCTTCACGTTCTGCAGAGCAGCAGTGTGTGGCTGGCGAGGCGGGGTTCATCGTCCTGACGTTAGTAACCTTCGTGAGGTGTCTGAGCGGATCGCACCGTTCATAATCTGGAAACACCGCTGCCCGCGTCTGACTCCTGCTGCTGTTGCTGCTGCTTCCCATAGCATATGGGTGTCGATTAAGCCTAGCCCACGAGGATCGACCGTTGTGATACCTTCTCTCCAACGCACGGCAGCTGTGGAATGATTTTCTTCCGTGTCTCACTCTTCCTGCAAACCTTTCACAGGTCTACAGATACAGATCAACTCTTGCTGTACGATTAGCGCATGTGTCTGTAGGTCCTGTCATGTCGGCTACTGTAAATATAAATGCCGTACGAATGTAGTCACTTATTTACCAAATGGCGTCCTAGCTGAGTCTCTCCCTCCGTTGTGCATCAGCTGACATGTTTTTCTTGTATCTCCCCCCTGATGATGTGATTATTACACGAAAGTGCACTTGGAAATTTAACGTGTTTCATTTCCCCGTGGATAAAAAGGAATATATTCTCACTCCGGCCTTTACACACAGACACACACACACACACACACACACACACACACACACACACACACACACACACACACACACACAACATCTTTTATTCATCAAAGGTCAGTCTTTCTCAAGTAAGCCTGTACGTCACGCTTGGGGTCGGCCAAGTGGTTTTATCGTGACGTTCTTCGTCATGCACTCAGGAATGAAGGAAAAAAATTTCAGTGTGGCAGAGTCTTGCCGCGTCACATACTATATATATAATAACTTGTTGATACGTCATTATGATTTATTCCGTGACGTCACGATCTCGTCATGTGACGACGATACGTGTGTGGGGTATCCCAGGCCTCGGGCATCACGTGAGACCCACCGCCCCTCACTCAGCCGACCCCCTGAAGATAAGTTTGTGGTGTGCGTGCGTGTGTGTGTGTGTGTGTGTGTATGAGAGAGAGAGAGAGAGAGAGAGAGAGAGAGAGAGAGAGAGAGAGAGAGAGAGAGAGAGAGAGAGAGAGAGAGAGAGAGAAGCAGGCTTCCGCTCCTCACGTAGAGAGCAGTGGCCGTGTTCATGCACCGGCAGGCAAGTAAGGGGAAGGGGAGGGAAGGGGGAGGGGGAAGATTTTATTTAGCCAGGAACTACAGGAGGAGGAGAGGGGGGGGGGGGACAGCGAATGAAATTCAAAGAAAAACGTCCCTTTTGGGGGAAAGTTTGCCAACAGGCAGCGACAACCTTCGTGTTGGACCACAATGACCCCAGCTTTTGTTTTTCTCTGGGGTATTGTGACGGACTCTCGTCATGGACGGATGTGCTGGACGAGGTCAGGCCTTGAATAAGGGAAAGAAAACGAGTAAGAAACAGTGTAAGGAAAGAGTGTGGCGAGAAGGAGCAAAGACAGAAGGATAGGTGTATGGCCAGTGTAGACAGGAGGCTAGCTGTATGGCAATGTAGACAGGAGGATAGGTTTATGGCCTTTGTAGACAGAAGGACAGTTGTATGGCCTGTGTAGACAGGGGAACAGGCGTATGGCCTGGGTAGGTAGGAGGATAGGTGTATGGCCTATGTAGACAGAGGGATAGGTGTATGGCCTATGTAGACAGAGGGATAGGTGTATGGTCTATGTAGACAGAGGGATAGGTGTATGGCCTATGTAGACAGAGGGATAGGTGTATGGTCTATGTAGACAGAGGGATAGGTGAATGGTCTACGTATGATTAAGGATGATGAGTCTATCCCGGTAGCTTGGTTCTATTGAGACAAAATACCACCAGGCGATCCTGACCAGGAGAGTGTGGAAATGCGTCCAGGCCGTGACAGGCGCCTCAACCCTCCCGAATGTCTGGTTCCGGCAGTCTGCCCACACCCAACCCAGCTGTTCATCCTCACCAAAAGAGGTAAGTGGATAGATTGGGTACCTGGCGTAAAGTAAATGTATGTGTTTTCCTCAGATGGTCGACGTTGCCAGTGTCACTATTTGTGGTTCCTCTTTCCTCTTGTCTGGTCAGTTTCCTCTTGTCGGCTGTCTGTGACCAGTTCGTCTGTCCCCGACGTGACTGGGGACTGTCCCCGGGCCATCTGGCGGACTCAGACTGTTTCACCCACCTCCATCCTTCCCGTGCGGACTTCCCCGGGGATTTCGTAGTGGCCTCCAGCGAGAACGGAAACTCGCGCGTATCGTCAGCCTGGTGACGCTCGACGCCGCTTCAAAGTCTTTTTCCTAACGTTCCTGGCAACCGTTTGCCCACACTCACAACACACCGTGCCGCAGTTGCCGAAAGAAACCCACCCCACCTCCTCCCGCACCACGGCTACACTTATCTACACCCATCACCCTCCACAACGCCCCCATCCACCTGACGAACCTTATGAGAAATCGTGTCTGACTTTCCGTAGGTAGGTAACTGCCTCTCCCTAGGCGATGCCTCTGTCTTTGTTGAACGTATAGTAGAGGTTCTTGGTTTTAGAATGGAGGCATACCGCCTCCTCCTCTTAGACTACGTCTCCTTCCTTCCGCCGACACGCCCGAAGCTTTCATCTCCGACCGAGAGCATTGCAAGTACGTTCATCGTGAGGCAAAGCTTTCCTTTATCAGAGGAAGTGTGACAACTTCCTTTCTCTTCTTCCATTGATTCGTCTCTCAAGACCTTAGCTAAATGTGTCTCTTGCTCAATATCCATCTTACAACCTCCCCTTAGCTCTTCCGTTCCACCAACACTGTACTGTGGCTGTCTCTCCTCTTGACTGACTAAACGGTCTTTTCTTGGTCCTCTCGTTTCCTCTGATTTCACCATGGACGACTTATTTCCCCTAACGACCCCCCCCCCCCCCCCCCACCACCACCACCGCTCTCCCCCCTGCCGCACCTTTCACTGACCTTCTGCTCCTCCCTTCCTACAGTCTCTTCTAGTCACAGTCCGAGAGGCACTCCACTTTCTGGCCGCAAGCAAGGCTGATGGAGCAGATGGCATCCCTCCTCACAGTGTGATGGCGTGCGTCTCCATACTTTCGCCCAAGCTTACTTGTTTTATTAGCTTCTGCTTATCTCCCTCTCTTGCTGTGACCTATCATGTCCCTCTGATTCTTTGACTCTATCCTCAACCCCTGATTCTCCTTCAGCATCTTGAGTCTCCGATCAACGGTATTGCTTCAGCAAGACGAGATCCACCGGTGATATCTTCTCTTGTCTTGCTAATTTTAGGTCATTACGTCAGAGTCATCCTCACTTTCTATTTCCTTGTCACCATCTGTGCCCTACGGGGTCCTGTCTAGTCGTCTGCGCTCTTCCACGGTTTTATCAGCGATTTCTTTTTTTTTTTTTTTACCAGATCACCAAGTGAATTCCTCCGCTGACGACTCAATACCGTGTTCCTCCGCATCTTTAAGATCTGATCCCCCTTCTCTTCTTCGACGTAGTTCTTGTCTCCCCGCTCCTGCGTCCATAAACTCAGACTTGGATGGCATTTTTTCCAGTCGTGCAGTCGCAACCAAAAGGAAGGCTAACTCCTCAAGAACCCAGTTGCCTCATTCTTCTCTAGCAACGTTCCCGTCTTCTTTGACGGCTCTGTAATTTCACCATTCACAGTACTACACATACGTGGCTTCACTGTAGCATATAGTCTGTCCTGGGAACCCAGATAACGCAAGTAACTGTGTGAAACTTGGAATCTTCATCAGATGCCGAAAATTCTCATCATCTGGACCTCCGTGGTGTAGCGGTTAGCGTTTCTGGCCGTGACGCATTCCGTGGTGTAGTGGTTAGCGTTTCTGGCCGTGACGCATCCACGGGCCGCCTAGACTCGAGTGCGTCGTCAAAGTGTTGCTCCTCTTTCCCTCTTCTGTTGATGTTACTTCGTTTTCTGCTCCCTGAAACTCTAGGCTGCATGCGCACCCCCGCCATGAGCCATCACTCGTGCGACCATATGCTGGACGCAGACATAGTGGAGACGGCTCTTGTGTTCTTGTGCATCTTACAGATCTTCGTCCTCCTCACGGCATGACCCTCAGGATATGATTAGATATTGTTTCAAGCCTTTAAGACTGGCTTTCACCTAGTATGGCTAAGGCTGTAGAACGTTTGCCAACTCGGTAGCAGACAGCTTGGATGTAGTACGACCTTAACCAAGGTGAGGTCGACCTCGCCCTGTACGCTGGAGAGGGACCTCATAACCCTGAGCCTAAGGCCAGTTCTTTCCCTCAGACGACAAATGTGTAAGGTTTAGCGACGTCCTCTGACCATACCAGACCTCCACCAGACGGTGGTGTTTGGATACCTACCAGAACTGCTGACTCTGCCGGGTCAGCTGAACCTGTGAGGGTAAACATCTTGAAGCCCAGCTTGTAGAACCCCAGACTGAGTGAGGTCTGGGGGCACCCTGGGTACCTGCCTGCTGATGGTGCCCGTGCACTACTATCGGCAGGTCGTCGGCACAGTGGAGGGCGTGAACCTCACAGTAATTTTAAAACGATGGACTCAAGAACACCTCCTGGCTGGGCGCCAAATTCAAGGACACGGTAATGGGAGGTGGGCCTCTGGGATTTCATTGTGGTTTGTCCGTTTGTGAGGTAATCGTTGGTCCGTCCAAGAAATATCCTCGTTACGCCATTACTGACTAATACCGCGTGGATGGCCCGTGCAGTGCCTGTTGGAAAGACTTCCCCAGGTCAGTGATTACAGCCAATACACTCCTGTGGTTGATGGGGCTGGAATGCGTGGCAAGGAAGGATTCCTGCCTTATCCACACCCGCAGTGTGTGCAAACGTCTGGGTGTCGTGGCTTTGCTTTCCACCTGAAGCGGCCCAGGACCCCCTTCCTCCGTCGCCCCACACAGACGGCGAGGTGTGGGTACCAGCCTCGACTTGTCTGGTTCCTTGGAATTCGGAATGTCTTGGGGTGTCAGACGCTTCCCCCAGGCCGGCCGGGAGCCCCCTGGTCCTGCGTTACTGATGTTCAGGAGAGCAGTGTGTCCTCCCGCGTGGCTGGAGCCGTTGTTGATGATAATGGTGTGAGTGATCTTGTCTTCCTCGGAGGTCGTGTCCCCTCCGCCTCTATCCCCCCCACGTGACACTTCTATGGTAAAAGGGAGACAGGCGTCTTGTGTCGTCTTTGTCGCTCACAGACAACGACGTACGCGTCGCTTCTGTCCGTCACTCAGTCTCTCCAGCTGCCCTGAGGGAGGCAGCTGGTGGGTGGCACCTCGACCAGCCAATACGTCAGCCAGGCAGCTTGCCTCATCGACTGGTCGTGAGCAAGTCGGCTGTTCTGTTAACCTGACACCCGTCGTCATCTCTCTAATCTGTGTCCACAGTTCAAGCTTAGTGTGCTGGGGTAAGTACTGAGCACCACCGTTCTAGCTACACCTTGCGTTGCAGGTCCCTAGGCTAGGTTGTGTTAATGTGGCCTGGGACGTCTAGTAGGAAAGTCCTGTTTGTGTACTAAAACTTTGGCCTCTCTTCGGCCCAGTAGCTTCGGTCTGGGCTAGCAGTAGGGATGCCTAAGTTTCCCTGGGGCATCGCAAGTTGGTGAAGCTTCTAGCTGAAGGGCTGAATTGATGTTATCATGTGCTCTTCATTTTCGAAACGCTACGACCTGGAGACAGAGAGAGAGAGAGAGAGAGAGAGAGAGAGAGAGAGAGAGAGAGAGAGAGAGAGAGAGAGAGAGAGAGAGAGAGATAACAGATTCCCCCACCAGCCCTGATGGTTTCTCCCATTACACAATCCCGGTACCAGTACTGAGAACCTGGTGGCAGGTCCTGGTACTGGCGGCTTGTGTGTGGCTGTGGTGGTGGTGTGACTTCCGTCGGTCAACAGCCGCCAGGTGAGCCACACGTGAGAACCTCCTGGTCAGCATAATGAGGCCGGGTGTTGGCTGTGAGGGTGAGGGTTAGGCAAGAAGAGCTGGGCTACGGGTGATTATTATATAGGCATAGGGCGAGATGCTTCCCTGGGCGAGGGTTTCTGAAGCAGGTGAACGAAGGTCGCTGTATAATGCTCTCTTGCGCAGGAGGTTCGAATCATGGGTGATTAATGAGCAGCGTTGAACCACTTTCCTAATGGCCCGATTAATCTCTCTGTCGTCATATTTCCTCATTGTTTTCTAAGGAGTTTGACGACGCTACCTCGTTAAACCCCAAGACGCGTTCGGGGCCCCTCAGTACGCCCGAGGCCTGCATGATATCAAGCGAGATGATGTCATGGTCATGATTATGATAGGCAAGCACTCCTGGACTCTACCGTTCTTCGTCATGCGCGCTTGAGGTCGCCCAAATCGTCTTGTAATGAAGGTTGAACACCATTCTTACCCGGGAAAACTATCTTGGTTGTCCTCGAACGTCGTGTTTATGGTTTCCTCTTCAAGGATGCGACAGCCGTTGCCTCTGGTGATGTCCTCCTGAGCTTGGGGAGTGGGTCTTACACGAACTAGATTTATTCATAGACACGGCGGTGAGAGCCTCATCAAACTGAATTTCCTTTTAGCCGTTTTGAAGAATAATTTCAGTCGTACATTGTGCCCTAAAGTATTGTGACCCGTGATGTGAGCTGGATTTTTTTTTTTTTTATCATGAAGGGACGTCTTATCAATGTTTGTCTGCTTGCTGGTACTGCGAAAGAATTCGTTCCTGTCGCGTTGGAACTCTTTATCTTCAACCTGTCGTTGAATTACCTCCGGTGGCTGATGAGTGTTGATAATACTCACGGTTTCTCTCGGGTATGGCAGTGTAGAGACACTGATTAAGAAATGCAGAGGAGGGGGGACAGGATGGAGCCCCCGAGAAGCACAGGTGTCGACAGGGAAAGACGGTCATGTTGATCCGTCACCATCGACATAAATGGACCGGGCCTGAGGGTCGGCTTAACAGTGTGGACACGAGAATGCAACATACTGCGTGGAAAAAAAAAAAACACGACACGCTGATCCCCAGATCCCATTATCATACGATGAGGTTCTTGAGACCTGAGACCACTAGGCAGGAGTGAGGACTGGTAACATTCCACACTTGGTCAACAACACACAAAAAAGAACCGAGAATATATCATCTGTAGTGAGGCCATTCTTCAAGCAGCAGTTCCCAGCATTCATTGACTTTGTAATGCACATGTTGCAGGCGGGAACACACAAGCAAGCTGAGCTTTGCCCGGCCCAGGGTTCTCGCATGAATCTTACTGATTCGAACGTCATTGGTCTAAAGAGATGAGCGAATCCTTTGGTCCCTCGGCTGTTGGGAATGAACAGGTCACGTACCCAACATACGGTGGTCACAGCTGAAGGAATCAGTGTGCACCACACCTCACTCTTTCCTCCTTCACTCTTGAAGGTTCGCATCATACTTTCCTCCTTCACCCTTGAAGGCTTACCTCATACTCTCCACCTTCACCCTTGAAGGCTTACGTCATACTTTCCTCCTTCACCCTTGAAGGCTTACGTCATACTTTCCTCCTTCACCCTTGAAGGTTCGCTGCACACATCAGCGGTTGGCAGACAGTGATGGTTGACACTGTCTGCCTCTCGTATATTGGCTAACGTTATCATTATTGTCGGTTCATCCTCACGCTGTCTCGTCCTCCTCATATGTGGCTGCTCCATTCCTGTTTGTAGTCGTCTCACCTTCCGCCATTTATGGTATGACAAGCTCGCGCGACCCGTGTCTTTCTTTTTTATATACACATTTATTCTTTTGAGTGAGAGTAATTACCGCGCACATGTACGGCCTGGCCAGGCCAGCAGTACGGAGTGGCCAGGCCTGCAGTACCACCTCATGACCTCATGATCGACAGCGAACAAGGACAAACGACCACGTCAACGACAGCAGCCCACATATAACGACCTCACCAGCGGCAAACTACGACGGCCCACGACGACCACATGTGCTTCGACCAGAGCGGATCACGAGCGAGCAGAGCGACAGGCGGTGCTGTGCAGCCTGGAGGGGAGGCGCTCAAGGCGTCAGCGGGCGCCAGGGAAGGGAAGGAGCAACCTTGTCAACCAAACAACAACAGTAAGCGGACGTGGCGCCACCTACCGAGAACCTCACACGGAACCCCGCTGACATTCCTGGGGGCGGCCTCGGAGACCCCAGCCCATGGAAGAGAAAAATAACATTTCCTGAGGCGGCGCATGTGAGGCTGGAGAAGGACGAGGAGGAGGCGTTCCAGATGCGTCAGTCTTTAGGTCCTCCGTCAGATGGTTGTATACGCTGTACACAGACGATAAGGTCGGTGACAGTATCTCTGGGAACGCTGACGGACGGGCGTTGGACGGTTAGGACGGGCGTTGGACGGTTAGGACGGGCGTTGGATGGTTAGGACGGGCGATGGACGGTTAGGACGGGCGTTGGACGGTTAGGACGGGCGTTGGACGGTTAGGACGGGCGGTGGACGGTTAGAGACATGCCAAATAAGCCCGTCTGGTGTAGTGGAGCAGGGGAATCGGGAGGGTAGGAGGAATTCGCGTGTGGTGTTTGATAACGTCCGACGCATTTCGCTCTTGACGGGTCTGGCGCGGTCCTCCGCAGGCTGGTGTGGCCTCCTGCTATGCTGCTGGTGGTGTGAGCGGTGTAGTGCGGGTCGAGCATATTAGGTGTGTGTGTGAGGTGGTAAAGAGACAAGCAGGAGGGAGGCTGGTGGCGTGGGCTCAGAAGGCTGCGTGAGATGTTTACACTCTCTCTCTCTCTCTCTCTCTCTCTCTCTCTCTCTCTCTCTCTCTCTCTCTCTCTCTCTCTCTCTCTCTCTCTCTCTCTGTACGAGTCATTTCCTAGTGTGCGCGAGAAGTCTGCGTCAATATATCCCGTCATCCTAATGTGTATGTGTGTGCGTGTGTCTGCTGGGAAATAACAGGATTACCACATGTGTGTGTGTGTGTGTGTGTGTGTGTGTGTGTGTGTGTGTGTGTGTGTGTGTGTGTGTGTGTCATTATTCATTTGTATAATACCCTGAAGTATGTCTACATCGTTAGGCTCCTCCTCTTACACTATCATGGGTGTCACTAGTATGATCCAATGTCACCACTTGTTCGTAATCTTCACTTGTTGTTTCTTGTTTTCTTTTCTCGTTTTTTTTATGTGACTTCTTCACTTATCTAATTCCACCGACTTACCACCTCATCGACTCTGATGCATTTACGTACGTCTCACCTTACTTAGATCTCTCTCTCTCTCTCTCTCTCTCTCTCTCTCTCTCTCTCTCTCTCTCTCTCTCTCTCTCTCTCTCTCTCTCTCTCTCTCTCTCCCCCTCTCTCTCTCTCTCTCTCTCTCTCTCTCTCTCTCTCTCTCTCTCTCTCTCTCTCTCTCTCTCTCTCTCTCTCTCTCTCTCTCTCTCTCTCTCTCTCCTTTCTTTGCAGATCTGGACAAAGTGTTCATCACCAACCGTGAACACCGATCCGGGACCTTGATCGCAGTTGGAGACATGTCTCTCGTATGTCTCTCGTCTCAGAGCACAGCCCGGTCCATGGCCGCTCTTCTGTGTAACCCACTTCTCTTATTTCAAGTACTTTCTTTTTCCTCTCCACTGTACCTATCTATATGTCTCTTCGGATATGGTGACCGGATATTCTATCCTTACGCTCTACTGCTGTGAAGTGTTTCCCCATTTGACGTGGGGTCTGTTCATGGGTCTGAACACAGTTTGAACGTTTACCAGCGGGTGATTTCCTGCCGAGCACCTCTCTCCTGGTCGTCCCATCATGATGACAGGCTGTGGAGGAGATCGTGTCAGCCTTCAGAGGTTCCTCTCCCACACGGATGAAGGTCATTTGTTTTGCAGAGTGATCGACGTGTCTGAACCTCTTTTTTTTTTCTTTTTTACATTGCGTCTCGTCGTCATCACTTTCCATTTGGTCAGATTGAACCACATCAGCCATGTTATCCGTTCCGCGCAGGATCGTATATAAGTTACCGCGCACCTGGACACTCCTCATACTGAACCCACGACTTCAGCATCTGCAAACATATTCGGGTATGATTTAAGTCTTTATGGCAAAAAAAAGAGGTTACGTAAATCATAAAAACGACAGCGGAGCCAAGACAGGAGGATCCTGCGGGATGCCGGTGATGACTTCGAACCTATTTTGAATAGACACATACGTCCTGATCCCTTTGTTCCTCTCTACTCAGACCATGTTCGATTTGTCGGAGGCATGTGGAATGTCACCTGGTCGTCCAAGAACACATTATCCACTTCTTCATCTCTTGTCTTGCTTAATGTTTGCCGAATCACAGAAATGTGAAAGCTTTGCCGTATATGTCGTCTCCCTTTGAACCCATGATGTTTTTGTCATGGCAAGTTTTTATTTTCCAATTAATCGTCCATTTGTTTGCCAGCTCTTATTTCCAGCGATTTTGATGCGCCCTTGCTCGTTAGAAATGTTGGCTTGTGTGGCGATGGATATTTCCAGTCTCTTTTCTTAGTAACAGATCTGGCATTTTCTCTCATCCCTTAGCGCAACACTCATCCTTCTTCCATTACTTTTCTGTCCAGCAAAACAAGTGTCCTATCAGGTGTTTCTGCACACTCCTCCGGGACACTGAATAATATCATCAGTTCTATAAACCTTACACAACACCAGAGTGTCTTTCCTCCTTCTCAAAATCTTCTTACTTACCAGAGTTTCCTTCGCCGTCCGATCTTATTTGTGTAGACTGGGTAACGTGTCCTTCACTGTGAATATACTTTGGAACTTTGAATTCAGCTCTTCGCGTACCTTCTCTTCCGCCTTCGCGACCTTTCCCCCTTAAATATCCGTCACTCTTTCTCCTTTACCTAGAATTATCTCTACTACTATGTGAAACATCTTGGAAATTATTACTTCCCTTGTTGTCATTTATTTTGTCTATGTTCTCTGTTCCTCCTTCCTTAAAGCATTGTGATCACTTCCTTCATTCTTATGTCTTTCAAATACTGGCTGGTCTTTGTGTCATCTGCATCATTTCCATAGTATGTCTCCATTTCCTCTAGCTTTTAGATGTCTAGTAGTTGTATGTGTCTCCTTTGTTAAGTCTTCTTCTTCCCATTTCCTGTCATTGGTCCCCAGGTACTAACTCCAACATCCTAGTGTACACAGACCCTCATGTAACTTCCCTCTGTTCGCTGACTGTAGAATCCAATTTCCTGTTCGTGATGCTAAAGACATCTGACACCTGCCTACTTGTCATCCTTGTGTCCATTGTGGGGATCTGGACTTTCTTCTGATACAATGGTAATATTCTTCAGTCGCCGTATGTAACCAATGTTCGGGCAGCAAGTGTTCACACCTCCCGAGTGACGTGACACCATTGATCATGGCTATTTTTAGGGCAGACGTCCACGACAACAAGATAAGGTATCATCTGGAAGGCGTCCGCTCCCATGCCTTCATCAGTGTGCTCACAGACTTGTCGATACATCCCACTTTTCCTGAACATATTCTGCGACTTTGGATCTTCGTGATTCTTCTCCCTGTGAATTCAGATATATCCATTCGATCTTTAATTATCAACCTCCCGTTATTAAATATATATTTTATTTTGTTTCTTTGCAAAGGCACTGTCACGTTGCCTCCTGCTCTGTCCACCGTTGTGTCTTTGTGGCTCATAGGACGTACGTATACAGTGAGGTTCCGATACGTTCATCCATCCATCTCTGAGGATCGTTGGGTCAACATAATCATACAGTTCTGGCCAGATTACTCATCCCCTGATGTGCTGTTTGGAAATGTCTTCATCCATCCATTTATTGCGACGCTTGGTTATGTTATCCTGGAAGGAAAAGTCGACCCTCCTCCTGCTGTGATTTCTCTCTCCGTTCTTGCTGTCACGTATCCTTCAGGAGAAACTAATGTACACCCTTCAAGAGAAGCTATTACATTATGTCCTTCAGGAGAAACTAATATATGTATATATATACACGCACCAACTGCCCCTCTCTCGCTCTCCTTCTTCTTTCCCACTTTACCTTCATCTGTCCCGACTCTTCACTTCTTTGCTTTTCTAAATATATATATATATATATATATATATATATATATATATATATATATATATATATATATATATATATATATATATATATAATTTTTTTTATATTTTATCTTATTAAACTTTGTCGCTGTCTCCCGCGTTAGCGAGGTAGCGCAAGGAAACGGACGAAAGAATGGCCCAACCCACCCACATACACGTATATACATACGCGTCCACCCACGCATATATACATACCTATACATTTCATCGTATACATGTATATACATCCACAGACATATACATATATACACATGTACATAATTTATACTGTCTGCCCTTATTCATTTCCGTTGCCACCCCGCCACACATGAAATGACAACCCCCTCCCCCCGCATGTGTGCGAGGTAGCGCTAGGAAAGGACAACAAAGGCCACATTCGTTCACACTCAATCTCTAGCTGTCATGTATACTGCACCAAAAGCACAGCTCCCTTTCCACATCCAGGCCCCACAAAACTTTCAATGGTTTACCCCAGACGCTTCACATGCCCTGGTTCAATCCATTGACAGCACGTCGACCCCGGTATACCACATAGTTCCAATTCACTCTATTCCTTGCACGCCTTTCACCCTCCTGCATGTTCAGGTCCCGATCACTCAAAATCTTTTTCACTCCATCTTTCCACCTCCAATTTGGTCTCCCACTTCTCGTTCCCTCCACCTCTGACCCATATATCCTTGTGAACCCGGACAGTATGACAGAGATGCTAGAACTGTACCGAGTGGTAAAGTACGTCAGGCACGACGCTGACTAAGGTCCCAGGAGCATCTGTACCCCAGTAGGCACAAATGAATGATGACCAACCAATCATGAACATGCAAATACATCAAACGGTGTTGACAGTGCGAAGGAACACACACGCACCCAGCGAAGTAGAAGTAGTGGTGCGGGAGGCACAAAGCCACAGCTCGGTAGCAGGATCGCCATATATAAATACATGGAGTCATACGAACCACAGGCCAAATAGTTTAGATTTTTGAACCGAAAATGCTGTTACAGATTTGCTTAACTCATGCTAGGTTTTCACTGTTCAATCCCTAAGCTATGAGTATTAAGACTCGCACTTGGCAGTGCTAAGTTCACAACTCTGTTTCTCTTCTAATGCAACGGAATTCAAACAGCAAGAGACCACTGGGTCCTTTCACGGCTTGTGTGTGATAGCGGATGATGTCATAATGATGTAAACATACTCTTCAGTACTATTACGAGCCCCTCCGGACTGACCGAGGATACTCATGGCGTCATTTAAACAAGAAGAGAAAGAAACTGCTAAAATGGCAGATGATGCGCGGGAGCCTAGCCTAGCCCAGCCCGCCTCCGCACCACCCACTTGATCACCCACTCCATCAGTCGGACATAAGGCGGACGCCTACATGTGGATATAATCATCATTCCGGCATGTTTAAATTTAGAGGATACATATCATTGGACTGAACAGAGGGCATCTTCTCACATGTATCTGGTATTTATCTGGCGATATAACATTCACCAGATGACCTAACCTTAAGGTTAGCGTGGTCCAGAAGCTTTTCCTGAAATGTCATTTGCAACTCGTATTCAGAATTATCAAAACGAATGATACGTTTTAAAGTTGCCTATGATAATGTGGCGATTTTAGCCTTTAATTCCTTGGCATTGTAGACCTCACTTAAGACTTGACTGGCAGTCAAGTTTTAAGCTGAACTGATTTACTGGTAATGTACGACTCACGAGGGATAATGTGGCGAAACATTCATCTTTCGGCAAGTAGAGATGAAGTCATTTTCTAATGAGTGGGATTGTGTAATGTAGGACACAACCCTACCGTCTGCAGTAATGCAGGCGCTTTGAATTCCACGCTGCTACTGTCGTCCCTAGCGACGTGTACGCTGGTAGCAAGAACGTCCGATGTTGTTAGCTCTAACCTGTTGTACTTAGCTGCAGCGTTCACGTAGGTCTGTTGTGATTATTGTCATTATCATTTCTAAATCTCTTACTGACTCCTTGTGATGCATATGATCATCGAAGCCGTTCGCTTTGACAATAATATTGACAAAGTCTGCCACCAGTCCTTCGAGTTGAATTTGTGATCACAAATAAGCAGAGGCGACGAGAGCTGCTGGACCTGGTGGAGAGTTGGCAAATGAGCTCCCCACCCTCACCCGAGCCCACCGGGAGACGGGTTAGAGAGGCTCGCATGACAGGGAAAGACGGCAACTGATGTTAATCTCCATAAGATCGATTACATATGATTCCCCTTATGGGATCATTAACTTTATCGATATTTTCAAATTTCTTCTCCCTTCTGCCGGGTCCAGCCCAGAGGCCCGGTTTCCCCACCATCTTGGCGAGCTTGGCAGTGAGTTGGGTGTGCACATCACTGATTTGAGACTGTTAAGAACTGTCTTTGTTCCTTATACCCTTACTTCCTACCTCAGGGATCCGTTCGATCGTTATGATGCTCCTGCAGCCCTCAGGAAGCTGGCCACGTCCACTGATCGGAACCATAAGTCATAAGGTGTTGTGATGTGCGTGCGTCTGTTTGCAGAGTGTGTGTAGGGCAGTTGAGTAGGAAGCTCTCGGTTTCCTCTGTATATGATGGTCGTCGCATCGTGGGCATGGAGGGTCATGGTGTATATATTTGTGGCGTTGATGGGACGGTTGGTGGACGTCCAGATCTTGGACGGGAGAGCGTGACTCCTGTTTTGCGTCGAGTGTGGTGTTTTTTTTTTTTTTTTTTTTTTTTTTTGGTTACGTTGGAAGCCCCAGTCACGGACTGAGAGGTCCACGTCAAGGGTTGAGTCTTAATTGAAATATACGATCGGGTAAAAGAAGAGGTTAAGGAAAAGTCTATTTGTGCGTTACGGGGCCAGAGTTTTTCACTCTGTGTTGCCTCATCTCTTGACCCTGCAGATATATAACATGACTTTACTCCTAATTATGTACGCACCCACCCACCTACCAATTCACACCCACTCTGACACACACACACACACACACACACACACACACACACACACACACACACACACCTTAAGCTATGTCAGGTGGGATAGAGTTTACATGTGAGTGGGAAGGACTGATTCTGAGTGCTTGTGGGGTTATTTTAATGTGCGTGTGTTATTATGATGTTATACTTATTGGGGGTGAAGGCACCCGGGAGTAGAGGCTACTGAAGTGTAAGGCAGGGGTAAGCCTATTTCTACTTATGGGTTGGTGGCTACTTATGATGTTGGAGGGATTTAGTTCCGATGAATAGTTGTTTATTTTAAGTTTTTTTAAGGCGCCAGTCACGGACAAAAGTCTACATCAAGGCCGGGCCTTAATTGAAATATAGAGAGGACTGGGAAAGGGGGCAGTGGGTGTAGGGAAAGGGAAAGTATTTACGAATTTAGGAGGAAGTGGAAAACCTGTCTTTTGAGATGTGCCAGGTCATGTTTATTGGGAAAGACATGAGAAGGTAGAGAATTCCAAAGCTTTGAGGTGTAGGGAAAGAAACAATTGTCAAAATGGTCCACCTTCGAGTTGCCGATGGCCACAGAGTAATCAGGGGACACAGCAGCTTGCCAGATATTGCGTGGTCTACCACATGGTGTGGACGCACAAGCATCCAGCTTCCGGGAGCAAAATCCAAAGTAATACCTATACAGAAGAGGGAAAGAGAACCAACATTGCGGCGTAAGGCAAGAGGATCAAGTTTGGAAGTTAGCCTAGGGCAGTTTATAAGTTGGACCACTTTCGACTCAACTCTGTCAAGTACGGATGCAGGGCTAGAACCACACCAGTTATGGGAGCAGTACTCCATACAAGGACGAATCAATCATTTGTATTAACTGCGCAACTGTTCAGAAGAAAAGAAGTTTCGACATCTGAACAGGACACCACAGCCAGTCCCACAGCCAGTCCACCACATCCAGGCCCCACAGATCTTTCCGTGGTTTACCCCGGACGCTTCACATACCCTGGTTCAGTCTATTGACAGCACGACGACCACCCCGGTTCCTAGTCACCCTATTCCGTGCACGCCTTTCACCCTTCTGTATGTTCAGGCTCCAAACGCTCAGGATCTTTTTCACTCAGTCCTTCCACCTCCAATTTGGTCTCCCACTTCTCCTTATTCCCTCCACTTCTGACACATATATCCTCTTTGTTAACCTTTCCTCACTCATTCTCTCCGTATATCCAGACCAAATAAACATCCTCTTCTGCTCTCTCAACCAGACTCCTTTTATTACCACACATCTCTCTTACCCTTTCATGGGGATATAGATAAGGCTGTACAAAGGAGGGTGGATGTGTTGGAAATGAAATGTTTGAAGACACTGTGTGGTGTGAGGTGGGTATGATCGAGCAAGTAATGAAAGGGTAAGAGAGATGTGTTCAAACAGCTAGGGTGCTGTTTGATGTGCAGTTTACGAATATACATGTCGTCGTTTATTGATAGTGAAGAATACAAAGTCAGCAGTCGAATGACGCACCCACCCCTCCCTCAACCCGGCCATGCACAGTGCATAGCACCATCCTGATACCACTCGCGGGACTGACGCGTCGGCCGGCGCACTGCGAATCGTCGTTGTTAACGGACTGAATAACCCGGATATCGGCTACAGTCAGGCTGGGAAGGTGCCGTCAGTCGTGCGCTGCAGCATGGAGGGCCTGGACAAATCATAGAATTAAGATCTATTTTCGCTTCGGTGATTTATGACAGCGATGCGTTGTTTCATCATCCAGCACGGCGCAACACTCGGAAATCAGTTACGGAAGAAAACGGCGCTCCTCCGCTCTAAAGCCTAGCTCTCCGTGGCCTGGCGGTGCCGGCGGCTGAGTCAGTGGCACGTAGCCTGGTTATCTATTTACTCGTGGAGGTGCGTCATCCATAACAAGCTTTAGTAAGCGTGGCGTCACTAGAGGCTCTCACATGCTCGTGAGCCAACGGCCAAGGTTACATCGCCTTGTGGTAGTCGTCTGGGAATCCATTTACGCAACGCATGGTTGATGTCTGCACAATTAGCCGAGAGAAATAACATGAGCCTTCTTATCTTGTCAGCTGTTCTCCTGGTCACCCCGACACAACCTACCTGTGAATGACATACACCCTCGCCAGTACTGCCGTCCTAGCCCTCCCTCCGTCACGGAACGTACACCGCTCACACTCACAGTAGGAACTACATAGGAGCGCTTAGCGTACCCCTACAGCGAACCATGACACACACACACACACACACACACACACACACACACACACTCACACACACACTTGTTCGCCGTTTCCCAAGAACAGGCGAACTGCCTCAGTTGCTCACATCCATTCTCTAGTTGTCATATATAATGCAGCGGAACCAGATCCTGGTCTCCACACTCAGGCTCCCCAGACCTTCCCATGTAGTTTCCCTAGACCGCCTTCCATGTCCTGGTGCAGTCCATGAGCAGCACGTCGCTCCCTGTATTCCATTTTGCTCCAGTTCGCTGTATCCCATGCAGGCCACGAACACTCAAGGTCTCTTTCACTCCATCTCTCTTTCCTTACGCTGCTCATTGCGGCCAGGACTTCAGCCCACTCACCCAGTCCTGTGGCTCATTTCAGCTTCAGCGATTCCTTTCGCTGCCATGTCCACTGGAACGCGGAACTGTAACTAGCACGAAGGGAAAGCGGTACCGAATATGAAACACCGCCATGGTCTCGTGGACAGGGAATGCCCGCTGGCGTGAAACATGACATTGATCCCAGGAACGCGCTAGGTAAACTGTGGGGGAAAGATAGTGTTAATCCCAGGAGCATGGAGCTTTTAACATACATGGAAGAGACATCATCATCGCATTGACCGCGGAACTGATCCCAAAAGATCGGAACCCCCGGAGCTCACTCGGGGCAGACCTCAACACCCAAGCCTTGGGTGGCAGCAAGGCGTGAAGTGTCGAGTCTAAATCTAAAGCTTCAGGACATATTTATACAACAATATACACTTGATGTGAGGCTTGTGCATCGCTGTGGACTACCCCAGGACTGGGGTGTCCTATCGTACGTATATATATATATATATATATATATATATATAGACAGGGCGTCGTCTGGTCTACCTGTTGTTTGAAATATTCTTGTGATGTTCGGACTTGGAACGGATGAGGGGGTTGGGAAACATGGCTGTCATCAAGGTGTTAGGTAAACATCCTCAGGGTGCGCTGTCTTACCCATGGTAGCGTCAAGCGACGCGAAGATCCGAAGGAATATTCCGTTTGGTGATGAAGATCCTTATCTTGTGTTTTGTCTACAGGGATGGCAATGAGGAGGATTCTGATCATCTGTTTCTCGCTAAGTGATTTTCTATAGTGTTCATTGTCTGACGCCACTTCGAAGAAACCTTCGGCTTAATTGGAAAGCGCAGAGCGCAAGCTGAACTCCTTCCAGGAATGTACCTAAAGAACTCGACTCTGGGCGAGGCAGTGATCGATATATGAGTGAACTCATGAGTATAAGGAAAGCAGACCTGGTGGCCTCTACCGTGAACTCGGTTCTTCTGCCCCTCCCTCATGGCTGCGGAGTGAGGTCATGCGAGGGAGAGGAAATGGGAGTGAACGATGGCACACACACACACACACACACACACACACACACACACACACACACGCCCGTATCCCTAGGTGGTACGGACCACACTCTCTGGGGACGTGAACGCCGGGAGCGGAGACGCGCACCGATATGAACACCCACACACACCTGCAGGCAGCCACCGAGCAGGGATGAGGTGTCACGCCCTGGACATCGAGGGGACTTAGTGAGGGCGGTGCAATGAGCCAACACTACGTTGGCTGTCAGATATTCCTCCCTGGAGCAGTTTCTTATCTTATTCTTCTGCCTCAAATACAGTTTTATTGCTGGCATTCAGTCCTCAGACAAGTTCTCTCTCTCTCTCTCTCTCTCTCTCTCTCTCTCTCTCTCTCTCTCTCTCTCTCTCTCTCTCTCTCTCTCTCTCTCTCTCACACACACACACACACACACACACACACACACACACACACACACACACACACTAACCCAGAATAGGTCAGAAATGTACCAAAGACTCTACAAGGCCACGACCAAAGGTCACCGCGAAGGGAGACGACCAGAGGATATCTACGTCTGCTGCTGGGCAAGTAGATGAGGAGGATTCTGAAGGTTTTTAGCATCTGAAGGATTGAAGATCAGAGAAGGAGTGAGGGACGACACAGATGGGGGGCATAGGTTCGAATCCTGATTACAGTAGTTGGTCCACTGTCAACCCAGCTCTTCATCCACCCAAGGAGTTGATCGATAAAATGAGTACTTGCCTCAGGCTAGGGTGTGTGTGTGTGTGTATGTGTATATATATATATATATATATATATATATATATATATATATATATATATATATATATATATATATATATATATATATATATATACATATACATATATATATATATATATATATATATATATATATATATATATATCCCTGGGGATAGGGGATTAAGAATACTTCCCACGTATTCCCTGCGTGTCGTAGAAGGCGACTAAAAGGGGAGGGAGCGGGAGGCTGGAAATCCTCCCCTCTCTTTTTTTTTTTTTTAAATTTTCCAAAGGAAGGAACAGAGGGGGGCCATGTGTGGATATTCCACAAAGGCCCAGTCCTCTGTTCTTAACGCTACCTCGCTAACGCGGGAAATGGCGAATAGTTTAAAAAGAAAGATATATATATATATATATATATATATATATATATATATATATATATATATATATATATATATATATATATAAAGGGAATAATCAAAGAGGGTAGTAATGTAGCCACAGATCACGTGAGTGTCAGCATGTGGTGGGTTGTGGAAGTTAAGGAACTACTGTAGGAGATCATCAGAAAACATGAACACAGAATCAAAGGCCACTTGAGGGAACTCACAAATAGCCAGAGGAATGCAAGTATCCTTCAAGGATTCACAGAATAAGGAAAAATTGAGGTTATTATACCAAAGTGAGTGGTGCATCATCACACCAAAGTGAGTGGTGCATCATCACACCAAAGTGAGTGGTGCATCATCACACCAAAGTGAGTGGTGCATCATCACACCAAAGTGAGTGGTGCATCATCACCCCAAAGTGAGTGGTGCATCATCACACCAAAGATCTGCCTCTCACACAGAGCCCAGAGGCTGTGGAGAGGACAGAAGGGGGATATGATTAGGAGTGATCTTAGAGCGTAGGAAGATAGGTCCTGGAGTGGACGGCGGATCAGTGGAACGAGGACAGACGTAGCAACTCAGAGAATGTAGGTATAGAGGGAGTGACGTACGACGCCACAAAGAGAGAAAGTCACTGAGATCTCTGGAGGGAGCGATGGAAGGGCTGATAAACCACTGAGTAATGTAGGCGAAATTGATGAATCTCGAAAGGTCAAGAGGGACAGGGAAGTAGAGGAACTGAAACTGAAATTCCAAATCATATTTCCAGTTGAAGTTAAGATTGCCACTAACCCCAGTACTATGATATTTGGAGGGGGCTTTCGATGTACAGGAACTGCTAGAATAGACAACTAAAGGATCTTGATCCTTATAAGACACACTGAGTGTATCCATATGTGCTACAGGAGTGTGTAGGTATACTCAACAAACCGCTTGAGAAGTTGTTCAAAGAATGTATGATGCCGTGGGAGTGGAATAGAGCGAATATGCCTACCTTCAACATAGGAGGTCAGAAAACTGCGCTAAACTGCAGAGCTGAGTCTCTGACGAGTGTCATCTGTTAAAGTGTGGAACAGTTTATCAGAAATCAAGCAGAGGCAACGTAGGTTCAGGGAAAGAGGAGGCTGTGTGTCGCATACTTCTCTTGACTTCTAAGAGAAAGTGAGCTCCGAGACACAGACGAAGTGGCGGATTGCATGTTTCTGAACTGCCACAATGCGTCTGACATTACCATGCTGTAGGGGTGGTAAAGAAGCTAGATTTTCAGGCAGGCATGAAGGAGGAAGGAGGTCGGGTGGAGGGTTATTGAATGGATATACAACTATCTCAGTTGAAGGGAAGAAAATACTCATGTCAGAGGTGCGTGTTGGGAAAGCGCTGGCGATGATCAGAAGCGTCCCGCAGACTGACCTGCCACAGCGTAAGAAGCTGACCCGAAGGCAACTCAGTGTCCACGATTCAGTGTTGATCGAAACTGATGTTATTTTTCCCCTTCATCGTAATGAGGTAGTGAGGGCGGCCGACTGGTGTACACCTCAGGATGTGAGGGAACTTGAGATAGACGGTGATCATCGTGTGAGGTGGCTGGCGATGGTTCCTCATGACGTTAAGATGAGAAGCTGGTGACAGTCGTCTCTCTCTCTCTCTCTCTCTCTCTCTCTCTCTCTCTCTCTCTCTCTCTCTCTCCTCTCTCTGGGGGAGGGGTCGGATTATAATGCCCTCTCGCAACCCCCTGACGTTGACGTGAAAATACCAGGGAATAATGAGGGGGATGAATTCCCACGATAAGATCACGCGTCTCGAAACCCACTGTTAAGAGGCAGCCAGACGGGGCAGGAGGCCTGTGGTTAGCTGGATTTCCTTCTGACGAGTAAAAAATGTGGCTGGGATCTTGTTTGCCCCGATCAACCACCCGTCAAATATATGCCAGTGGTATATATATATATATATATATATATATATATATATATATATATATATTATATATTATATATTATATATTATATATATATATATATATATATATATATATATATATATATATATATATATATATATATATATATATATATATATATATATATATATATATATAAGGTTTGATAATGCACAAGGCCGTCTGACTCCAGTGCGGACAGTGACATGATGATGCGGAAATTTTTCAAAGACTCGTTCTGAGAATTTTGTGCCTCCAAGAACGATTGTCTCCATGTGAGTGTAATCATTCCCAATTAGTCTATTTATAGCTTAAATCTCTTCCATCAGAACTTCTCCCTCCGTGGAAAGGGTAATTCCTCCCCCTCCCCCTAACTGCACTAGGCGAATCTCTCTCTCTCTCTCTCTCTCTCTCTCTCTCTCTCTCCCAATTGCACTAGGCTAATCCCTCCTCCCTCCCTCTAACTGCACTAGTCTAATTGCATCTTCATTGTTGACATTTTACAAGTGCTGTGGTTTCTCTTAGCTCTCTGAGAACTCGCAGGATATGAGCACCCACAATGCCACTCTTTCCTATTGTGAGTTCAAGTCTTATGAACTCTTAAGGGTGGACGATCTACTGGGTCTGCCGGGAGGTAAGGTCCGTGACTGACTCAGAAGGTCAGAGTTCCCTTTCCTTGATTTGCCTTCTTGTTTTTGCTCCCTTGCTGTTGTTTTTCCCTGGGGGAAAATATTGACGTAGGTGTCATGTCTTTTCTTAGTTTTCAAAGTTAACGGAACACTGTGACAAACAATGCTTTGGAGATGCTATGATAGGTAATACCCTCGCTCACTTACTATTTCAAATTCATGTATTGGATTCTTTGAAGAGAGTTCCCTCCTCAAACCTGTGCCTTCAGTTTACCGTTGAACAGATGGGAGGATCCAAGGGAATTTCTTGAGAAAGACTTAATAATGTCTTCGTTCTGTCTGTAACTTTCACAGTGGACGAGGAAGTCAGTAATCATTTGGCTCTTTTTAGACACTTTGATAACAAGATCAGACTGGGGTCTTGTGGTCAGAGTTTATGAGAAGCTTACTTAATTTGATGCATTTATTCATCGTTTCTCGAACCATTACGGTTCAGTCAAAATTTCTACTTTTATGGGTATGTTTCTCATGACCTTAAGAATTTGCGGTCCGGAATTCTTAAAGGAAGAAATTGACAATATTTATGATATGGTCTTTCACGTCCCCCAAAATTCGTAGTTACTGACCCTTTCATGATCGTCTCTATATTTCAATTAAGCCCCAGCCTTGATGTGGGCTACTGCCCGTGACTGGGAACCACAACGTAAAAAAAAAGAAATAAAAAGCGAATACGAGCAGAAGGGTCAACCCATAACACACTACAGTTACGTTTATTATCCTGTCTAGACGAAAAAATAATGTAACCACCGAATATTGTAGATGTAAGGCCATACTTGCTTCAAGACAACAAGCAATTATAGAAAAATTCCGTTGGTAGTGAATGAAAGGCAGTCGTTGGTCGATATGGATGGCGGCTGTAAATAATTATGATTATTTTTTTTCCTCTTGCTTGTTCCGCTGGATCCACTGGTTCTCAGACTGTTAGCTGGCCATGACGCTCAATGTCTCCATCCTATATTATATATAATTACATGCTGTATTACATGTAATTACGCTGTATTGAAACTTTTTTGAGCTTCGGATGTTAGATGCTGTCTTGGCCGTATGCCGCCGCGCGATACACACACGACGCACGAACGAGGATCATCCTTGCAAATGGCTTGAAATACACTCGAACGCTTGAGCGTCTGTGACTGTTTTTCAGCGAGTTTACCGAGTCATACGAATGCTTCACGTGTGTGTGTGTGTGTGTGTGTATAATTTACTGCAGGCATCGTTTATCTTTCCTTATCTGTTCGGAGTATTATTCCGTCTGCTACTGCATCCTTGCCTTTGAGAATGCCATCATCTTGCACCATGTCTTTGATATCGGTGGCAGCTCTACAATCGAGAATTTCCCGTAAGCTCTACAATTAAGCTATTTCCCCTATGAAAAATGATTTCATTTTACCCCACAAGTAATGCGTGTATGACGCAGGTCGTCTGGATTTGGGGATAATATACGACGCAGACCTTCCGTATTTCCGTATGGTACATGGCGTAGTACATGACGCAGGTCTTCTGGTATATGGCGTATGGTACATGGCGTAGTACATGACGCAGGTCTTCTGGTATATGGCGTATGGTACATGGCGTAGTACATGACGCAGGTCTTCTGGTATATGGCGTATGGTACATGGCGTAGTACATGACGCAGGTCTTCTGGTAATATGGCGTATGGTACATGGCGTAGTACATGACGCAGGTCTTCTGGTAATATGGCGTATGGTACATGGCGTAGTACATGACGCAGGTCTTCTGGTAATATGGCGTATGGTACATGGCGTAGATCTCCCGGATGTCAAGATAACGGAAGACGTAGATCTCCGAGATGACGATAATGACAGGCATATGATCGGGTCCGCCAACATCTGCAGGTAATGTTAATGGCTCCCGGCTCACCTGTGGTCCACACGTAGCTGACTGGCCAGAACAAGACCTCTGGAGGTCACCGTCGGAAGCCTGCCTGGGTCAGGGGTCGTCGTGACCATCCCCCTCACCTGTGGCTGGCCTTCTTGACCCTTGCGAAGAGTCAGTCTGTCGTGTTCTGCACGTGTGTGTATGTGCATAGACCACAGGTCCTAAGGGGGAATGAATGATCGAGGATAGACTGATGATGATGATGATGATAGACATGATGATGATAGACTGATGATGATGATGATGATGATGATGATGATAGACTGATGATGATGATGATGATAGACATGATGATGATGATGATGATGATAGACCGATGATGATGATGATAGACATGATGATAATGATGATAGACCGATGATGATGATGATGATAGACATGATGATGATGATGATGATAGACTGATGATGATGATGATAGACATGATGATGATGATGATAGACTGATGATGATGATGATGATAGACATGATGATGATGATGATGATGATAGACCGATGATGATGATGATAGACATGATGATGATGATGATAGACTGATGATGATGATGATGATAGACATGATGATGATGATGATAGACATGATGATGATGATGATAGACTGATGATGATGATGATGATAGACATGATGATGATGATGATGATGATAGACCGATGATGATGATGATAGACATGATGATGATGATGATAGACTGATGATGATGATGATGATAGACATGATGATGATGATGATGATAGACTGATGATGATGATGATAGACTGATGATGATGATGATAGACATGATGATGATGATGATAGACTGATGATGATGATGATAGACATGATGATGATGATGATAGACTGATGATGATGATGATAGACTGATGATGATGATGATGATAGACATGATGATGATGATGATAGACTGATGATGATGATGATGATGATAGACATGATGATGATGATGATGATAGACCGATGATGATGATGATGATAGACTGATGATGATGATGATGATAGACTGATGATGATGATGATAGACATGATGATGATGATGATAGACTGATGATGATGATGATGATAAACTGATGATGATGATGATAAACTGTTGGTGATGATGATAAACTGATGGTGATGATGATAGACTGATGGTGATGATGATAGACTGATGGTGATGATGATAGACTGATGATGATGATGATGATAAACTGATGGTGATGATGATAGACTGATGGTGATGATGATAGACTGATGGTGATGATGATAGACTGATGGTGATGATGATAGACTGATGGTGATGATGATAGACTGATGGTGAGGATGATAGACTGATGGTGATGATGATAGACTGATGGTGATGATGATAGACTGATGGTGATGATGATAGACTGATGGTGAGGATGATAGACTGATGGTGATGATGATAGACTGATGGTGAGGATGATAGACTGATGGTGAGGATGATAGACTGATGGTGAGGATGATAGACTGATGGTGAGGATGATAGAGTGGGTCATTACCAATAGGCAAGTAATGAACATGCTGCGCCATGAATGGGTGAAGCAATTCCCTCCTCTCATGGCACTAGAGTATGGAATGCTCTGGTGCAAGTAGATACGGAAGGAACACTCTGGAATACGAGGGTAGGTTAGCTGGCCCCGTCAGAATCTCTCTCTCTCTCTCTCTCTCTCTCTCTCTCTCTCTCTCTCTCTCTCTCTCTCTCTCTCTCTCTCTCTCTCTCTCTCTCTCTCTCTCTCTCGACGTGTGTCTTACATTCTTACCATCCTCAACATTCATGCCTCGTCAGGCTTCCCGGAACCGTAGCCAAGGCACAGTGGGAGATTTCCACATCTGTAGAATAATGACGGGAAGTTACTACCTTCCTCGGGATTTAATGAGCGATACTCAGCGGCTAAGGACTGGTGGGGAGGTGGGGTGTAGACAGGCCCCCCCAGTGGCTGCCAGGAGCGGCAGGAGGCTACTTCAAAGGGCGTTTCGCTTGTGTGGCGTGCACTGTGCGACACTCGTCGCAATATATATATATATATATATATATATATATATATATATATATATATATATATATATATATATACCGTGTAATCAGGCAGAATGCTTTCTTTAATACACTGTAAAAGACCAATGCGTATGTAAAAGTCACCAGCTCTATTATTTTCTCAGTTTTTCCCCACACGTTTTGCTTCATTAAAAAAAAAAAGAAACTGAATAGAATGAACTAAATTCATGGTACCTTTATTTCCGAAATGCACGAGACGTTTCGGGCACATGAACGCTGCTCATCTTCAGTCAAATTGATCATTTATGATGTAACAACAATACAGAGAACAGAACAGGAATGAATCACATCTTGAAGTGTTACAAACAAGAGCTTTGGCGTATATCATGATGATATATACATCCTGAAGACCCGCTTACTCATGCTTACTTTCTCGCGCCTGCAACCACCACCTCCTCGTACACACCAGCACTTGACGCTTCCTTAATACGGACCAGCACTTGACCTGCCCCTAATACATACAAGCACCAGACCTTGCCTCATACGTACCTGCACTTGATCTCCCATTCATACATGCCACCACTATCTCCACAGTGGTGGCCATTTCAGGACTCTTCCAACGATTGTGAGGGATAAGGGATGTGGTTTCGAGCCCCCCAGACCAACAGGGTACTCCACCCGGGGAGTGGCCAGACAAGCCCACAGGGCGTTTGCTCCTGTCTGAGAAATATGTGTGAGGCGCGGGCCATGGGTGGGTGGTTCCATGGAGCATTGGTGTAGTGTGACGCTCAGCCTCCCCTCAGGGAGGGAGGGAGGGATGTGGGTAGTTGGGATGGGGGGGGGGGGGGTGTGGTTATATACCCGGGTGGAGTCGATTTGCCGCCTGGGCGGAGCCCTCCATATTGTTGGCTCATATGGCGTACCCAGAAAATGCCAGCCACATATATGTGTGTGTGTGTGTGTGTGTGTGTGTGTGTTTTCCATTTATTTATATATGTGTGCGTTGTGAGATGTATGGATGATCGTCAGTTGTTTGTAAGTTCATACAGTCGGAACCCATAGCGGACGTCAGGTCTATCAGTTGAAGATCATTTGTGATGCGGAATGTGTAGCCAGTGTTGTGTATGGCATTTTAATGTTTATTTGTGTAAAATTTCAAAAGCATTGGATGCGGGATTTATAGCACGCGTCACACATACAAGGCAAAGAAAAATAACGAATGTTTTCGTACGTTGTATCTGTTGTTGTATTCAATGCCAGGAAGACAGACGTCTAATATACAAAAATACCTCTCTTATTCTTTGGGCGTTTTTCGCCATGTTTCACTGGATAGTAACGTTTGTCCACTTGGTCTAGGGTCTATAAAATCAAAATGTTAGAATAACATTTTATTCCTTCTTATTATAACCACTTTACTCTGTTACATAAATCATGAACAGCAATTAGTAGACTGTGCATCAGTGAAAATCAATAGAACAGAGTTAACATCGTGTACACGTAATACCAGTAGATCTCACTTACCTTGCCTGTTACTGCCAGTAATGATGCCAGATAAAAAAAAAATGTATTCAAGTATATCTCGTTCGGGAATCAAGGCTGTCATTCAGGTATGTATATCGTCGTACGGAAATTAAAATTATTTAAGTCGACTTCGTACAGGTGTCCCACAAATGTTGTACGTTCTGTGCCCACGAGAGGTAAGTGTTGCGTGTATGAAATACCTGGGAACGTCTCTCCTTCAGTCACCGTCCTGAGGGGAATGTATGAGGCTCAGCTTGCAAGACAGACCTTGTGTTCAGCATGTTGTAACCTCTTGACTGTAACATCACGTCCAACGCCCGACAGATCGAAGAACGCGTAAGGGACACACTCAAAGACATGGAGTGTTAACACATCTATGTGGCGTCATATAATGTCGAGTGTAGGCTTAGGCCTAGCCTGGAAGCCCAAGCCTAGCCTGTAGTACCGGGTCTTGTCTGAAGGTCATAGCTTATTCTGCAGGTCCAGGGCCATCCTTTAGGCATAGGCCTAGCCTGAAAACCCTGGCTCATAGGTAGGTGTACCTCCTGACGTGGAAACCCATCTCCTTAACTCCACGTACCAGTGCCTCGGGCGTTAGTATGTCTTATCGACAACTGAGGAGTTCCCCTCATCTCCGCTTGGAACGTGCCACGTCTCCACTCTTCCTCACGACCCTCTTCCGACCTTCCTTGCGTAACCTCCTGGTATATCCTGGCGTTACAGAGTTTCAAGGAACTGTTCTGTGTTAACTCCACCGAGACCTCCCGTAGCCCTCGTTTCTCCCGCTGTGGGCGAATGGAGGCCCCAGGGACCATATTTGCTGCTGCTGCTGCTGCTCCTGCAGACCTTCGCACACAGCTCATATCACTCCTCCAGTAGGTGACCAGAGTGATGAGGCATGTCCGTTGTGCACATACCTCGTGGACGTCTCATTATACATATATACGTGGGGGGCAGTTCCAAGTTTGACCAATGTTAGTTTACTCCTCACACTTCTCTTGCGATGTGCTGGTGATACACATTTTTTTTTCTCACCTCTGTGGTCTGTCCCGCGGCGATGAATCGCATGCGCATGAAGGAGGAAGGGTTGAGAGATAAGTTTTCAGAAGAAAAGACGACACCCAAAAGGGGAGATAACTATCATCACTGATGAGATACGAGGCATGCTAGAATCTCTCTCTCTCTCTCTCTCTCTCTCTCTCTCTCTCTCGGGAGGAGTCCCCAGAATCACACATTGGTACATCCACAACGTCTGAAATTAGAGGTACTGCCTGACGAAGGTGATGAACGAGCGCCAAAATACTTTGGGTTCCAGTCAAGGAAGCATCGTCTCCTCAAGAAAGAAAGATTGGAGAAGTTCATCCCGTACAGGGCTCGAGAGACAGATACCCCATCCCAGAGATGTGGGTTATTTAGAGGTACTCATATCTGAGGCAGAAACTCTTCATGGAAGGACTGAAAGGTTTTCCGGACGATTGACGCAGTCATACATAAGAGGGACGAATGTTATGTAAAAGTTCGTCTGTCAGGCATTCTCCCACTTTCAACCAGTGGGATTTCAAGAGAAAAAAAAAAAAAAAAGCGTATAAATCCTAGAATCCAGGACTTTAAGGTCGGGTTCCAGCAAGAAGCTGAGGTGGTTTTAGAACTTGAGAACTTTAGGTATAATACGAGGAGTGTGGCATAGCTGAAGGAGTCTCTGGCAGCAAGGTTGTGTTCCCCGAAGGTGTACTGTAGGAAGAAGATAGATATGTTTCCAGTTCAAGGACTGGATGTTTCTCGCATCTGCCCACTCTTGTAGAACTGGAGGTGCCTGCGGTGGTAGCAACGCACTGGTTCTCGTGGTTACTGGCCTCCGAGGGTGTAGTGAAGATGGCTTTTCCCTCACCTGTACGGGTCAGCTCAAAGGACAATAGGAGAGTGTAGTAAAGCCATGTTCTTCTCACCCTAGAGACCAGTGACCTTTCATCTGCCCGATAAGGGTCAGGCTGAAAGCATCTTCATTATGACATAAAAAATATTGACCTTTGACCTGAAACATGAGGTTTGGGTCAAGGACCTCTTCACTACACCTTCGACACCACCCGCATCTTCACTTTACAGGCCATCTTCACTTCTTCCTCATCTTCATTGATCCCCGAGACCACTACCCCTTGGTGAAGAGGAGTTTGACCCTACCCTTACTGGATAGGTCAAGTAAGTACATCCTCATGAAGCCAGGATTAGATTTTTCTTCTTTCCACATTGTGCTGCCATAGCGAAGTAGCGTCAGGAACAGAGAACGGACGGAACCTTAAGAGGCAAAATTCTTACTTGGTTCCTTCTTTTGGGAAGTGAAAACACAGGAAGGAAGGATTTGAACCCTTTCCCAGATTCCTTCCCTCGTACTCGCCTTCTGTGACACGCGTAAAATGCATAGGGAGCATTCTTTATCGAGAAAAGATAAATGACACAAGAACAGAAGGCAAAAAGTTTCTTTCCTACAGAGATAGACAGCTATGATGATATTGAACCTCTCTACGTCAAGCAAACAGCGAAGGTAAAGTGACCACCGTGGAAAGTGTCCGTCTGTACGTTCAAGTAGAATGCATGGAACTTAAGCCTGGATTTGAAGATTTCGTGCATTATTGTACTAAGTACTGTGCAGCAGATTTCCTCCGTGGTGTTTTAGTTTTTTATTTAATGTGGTCTTTGTGACGTGCCAGAACTTGATAATGGTTATTCAACACTTGGTTGCATGGGAAACATATCTAAAAATCCCATAGAATCATACGTTTTGGCTTTCCCTTTAAAAAGATGTCTAAAAACTTAATGCTATTCGCATAAAACACATATTCAGAAACTTAGAATTGACAAAATCTTATATTTCAGCTTCCTTTCAAAAGATACCTGAAAACAACTTCCTCTCAACCAAGCTAACAACATGAAAGTGTTTTGGGTGGCATGATTCGACAACTTTGGGTTACAGCAGAGTCGGGGGAGGAATGTGTCGAGCACAGTCGAGCTGGCAGGGACATGTTGCAGTGTCCAGCACAAATTTGGAGAAAAAATTGGTGAAAAAAATACTGTACAAATAGTAGAGCACATTCCTGAAGAAAGTCCGAGAAAGTTAGATTGTAGACGAACATGTTCTTTCTGTCTAGGCATAAAAACATAGCGGTTATTGTCCCTGGGGATAGGGGAGGAAGCTTATTTCCCACGTATTCCCTGCGTGTCGTCGAAGGCGACTAAAAGGGGAGGGAGCGGGGGGCCCTGGAAATCCTTCCCTCTCGTTTTTAATTTTCCAAAAGAAGGTACAGAGAAGAAGGCCTAGTGATGATATTCCCTCAAAGGCTCAGTCCTCTCTTCTAAACGCTACCTCGCTACCGCGGGAAATAGCGAATAGTAGAAACAAAAAAACAAGCAAAAAAAAAAAAAAAAATATATATATATATATATATATATATATATATATATATATATATATATATATATATATTTTATTTTATTTATTTTGCTTTGTCGCTGTCTCCCGCGTTTGCGAGGAAACAGACGAAAGAAATGGCCCAACCCACCCCTCTACACATGTATATACATACACGTCCCCACACGCAATTATACGTACCCATACATCTCAATGTACACATATATATACACACACAGACATATACATATATCCACATGCACACAATTCACACTGTCTGCCTTTATTCATTCCCATCGCCACCTCGCCACACATGGAACAACATCCCCCTCCCCCCTCATGTGTGCGAGGTAGCGCTAGGAAAAGACAACAAAGGCCCCATTCGTTCACACTCGGTCTCTAGCTGTCATGCAATAATGCCCGAAACCACAGCTCCCTTTCCACATCCATGCCCCACAGGAAGCAAGCACAAATGCATGATGCCGAAGAAAAAAGAAAACATATACATTCTTCTTTTCCTCCATACATAAGAACATAATGAAGAGAATAATATAGAAAACAGTTTCTTGCATAAACGAGATGCAATTCACCATATCATTCACTGATAAACTGAAAAATAACCGCATTAGAATGCAAGACATCCTTTAGAAATTAAAAAAAAAAAAATCCTTTTAAAGATTACTTAGTACAGGTGAAAGAGGGTTACCCATTGCCATACCAAATTATTGAGCATGATAATTTCCATTGAATTGAAATACACAGTCTTTTATACTCAATTTTATCAGTTCAGTGAAAACAGACTTTGAAACAGGTAAATGAATATCATCCAAAACATCAAATGAATATTCTCAAAGGTCATGGACTGAACTTTTGTGAAAAGTGAGGAAACATCAAATCTAACTAGTTTGAAATCAAAATTAACATCGATATTGTTAAGCGTGTTAACTAAGTCTACATTGTTCATGATATTAGAATTTGATATCTTGCCCACCAAAGGGCCTAATAAAGTAACTAACCATTTTGACAATTTGGATTCCTTAGGAAATGCCTTGATGAATAAGTGATGCCAAGATCTGTCCCACCCCAAATTGGATGGAATGAAAAAGAATTTGAGCGATCGGGGCCTGAACATACAGGCGTGCAAGGAATAGAGTAAATTGGAACTATGTGGTATACTGGGGTCGACGTGCTGTCAGTGGATTGAACCAGGGAATGAGAAGCGTCTGGGGTAAACCATGGAAACTTTTGTGGGGCCTGGTGGTGTGGAAAAGGAGCTGTGGTTTCGGTGCATTACACATGACAGGTAGTCCGAGTGTGAACGCATGTGGCCTTTGTCCTTTCCCAACGCTAACTCGTGCGCACGGTGGCAGATGAAATGGATGAAAGTAGCATGTATGAATATGTGCATGTGAGAGGGTTAGGGAAAATGATTTGGTAAACAGAGAAGAGGTAGTGAAAGCTTTGCGGAAGATGAAAGCCGGCAAGGCGGCAGGTTTGGATGGTATTGCAGTGGAATTTATTAAAAAAGGGGGTGACTGTATTATTGACTGGTTGGTAAGGTTATTTAATGTATGTATGACTCATGGTGAGGTGCCTGAGGATTGGCGGAATGCGTGCATAGTGCCATTGTACAAAGGCAAAGGGGATAAGAGTGAGTGCTCAAATTACAGAGGTATAAGTTTGTTGAGTATTCCTGGTAAATTATATGGGAGGGTATTGATTGAGAGGGTGAAAGCATGCACAGAGCATCAGATTGGGGAAGAGCAGTGTGGTTTCAGAAGTGGTAGAGGATGTGTGGA
Source organism: Panulirus ornatus (assembly GCF_036320965.1). Taxonomy (NCBI): domain Eukaryota; kingdom Metazoa; phylum Arthropoda; class Malacostraca; order Decapoda; family Palinuridae; genus Panulirus; species Panulirus ornatus. Next base: position 3,533,826 of record NC_092231.1, read on the forward strand.
TCAGGTGTTTGCTTTGAAGAATGTATGCGAGAAATACTTAGAAAAGCAAATGGATTTGTATGTAGAGTTGATAGAGATGCTCTGTGGAAGGTATTAAGAATATATGGTGTGGGTGGCAAGTTGTTAGAAGCAGTGAAAAGTTTTTATCGAGGATGCAAGGCATGTGTACGTGTAGAAAGGGAGGAAAGCGATTGATTCTCAGTGAATGTAGGTTTGCGGCAGGGGTGTGTGATGTCTCCATGGTTGTTTAATTTGTTTATGGATGGGGTTGTTAGGGAGGTGAATGCAAGAGTTTTGGAAAGAGGGGCAAGTATGAAGTCTGTTGGGGATGAGAGAGCTTGGGAAGCGAGTCAGTTGTTGTTCGCTGATGATACAGCGCTGGTGGCTGATTCATGCGAGAAACTGCAGAAGCTGGTGACTGAGTTTGGTAAAGTGTGTGAAAGAAGAAAGTTAAGAGTAAATGTGAATAAGAGCAAGGTTATTAGGTACAGTAGAGTTGAGGGTCAAGTCAATTGGGAGGTAAGTTTGAATGGAGAAAAAATGGAGGAAGTAAAGTGTTTTAGATATCTGGGAGTGGATCTGGCAGCGGATGGAACCATGGAAGCGGATCATAGGGTGGGGGAGGGGGCGAAAATTCTGGGAGCCTTGAAGAATGTGTGGAAGTCGAGACCATTATCTCGGAAAGCAAAAATGGGTATGTTTGAAGGAATAGTGGTTCCAGCAATGTTGTATGGTTGCGAGGCATGGGCTATGGATAGAGTTGTGCGCAGGAGGATGGATGTGCTGGAAATGAGATGTTTGAGGACAATGTGTGGTGTGAGGTGGTTTGATCGAGTAAGTAACGTAAGGGTAAGAGAGATGTGTGGAAATAAAAAGAGCGTGGTTGAGAGAGCAGAAGAGGGTGTTTTGAAATGGTTTGGGCACATGGAGAGAATGAGTGAGGAAAGATTGACCAAGAGGATATACGTGTCAGAGGTGGAGGGAACGAGGAGAAGTGGGAGACCAAATTGGAGGTGGAAAGATGGAGTGAAAACGATTTTGTGTGATCGGGGCCTGAACATGCAGGAGGGTGAAGGAGGGCAAGGAATAGAGTGAATTGGATTGATGTGGTATACCGGGGTTGACGTGCTGTCAGTGGATTGAATCAGGGCATGTGAAGCGTCTGGGGTAAACCATGGAAAGCTGTGTAGGTATGTATATTTGCGTGTGTGGACGTATGTATATACATGTGTATGGGGGTGGGTTGGGCCATTTCTTTCGTCTGTTTCCTTGCGCTACCTTGCAAACGCGGGAGACAGCGACAAAGAAAAAAAAAAAAAAGTATATGTATACAATGAAATGTATAGGCATGTGTATGTATGTGTGTGGGTGTTTATGTATATGCATGTGTATGGGTTGGACCATTCTTTCGTCTGTTTCCTTGCGCTACCACGCTAACGCAGAAGACAGCGACAAAGCAAAATAATAAAAAAAAAAAATTACAAATGCCCTGTTCTGTCTTAATTGTATCTCTGATGTCTGCTGCCCCTGGGAACTCCCATCAATGGAATGGCTGCAATAGAGTATTTATCCCTGCCCTTACATGCCTCTCACATACACCAATCCAAGCACTCTCCTACCATTTTTCTTCCTTCAGTACTTTCTACTCAGTCGCAGGGTCTTCTTCTCACAGTAACTCCTTTAATTGTAGTCATCCACACTTTGTAAATTCCTCTTCTTGCATTCTTTCCACATACCCAAACAACCTCAAAGCATTACATTTTACCCACTACCATTTCATTGTTTATTCCCTTTGCTTTCTCTGGTCTCATACACCCCCTCATTCATTTTTTCATTCCTTAATTTGATTATACATACCAAATATAGGTTTCAAATGATCCACTCCAGTAATTGGTTTCTTGAAATATATTGACGTGTTGAATTATGAAGAAATGTCGAAGAATGTCTTGTGCATTAAAGTATCCTCATATGTTGGTTTCATTTCATGAATCAGAAACAATTCAATTAAAAATAGTTTATTCTCTGTAACTTAAATATCCAGAATACAAAAGTACAATTAAAGATTTAGCTTAACCAATGACATCATAATTTCCATTCATGTAGTAAAAACAATGCATGCATACTTATGAAAAACTTGTTCATTCTAGCATAAAATAACACACTTGAAGTTAAAGTTGACAGTGCTAAGCCAACAATCTATGAAATATTGTCCTATTTCTCTTCAACAATCTTACAATTGATCAAGCATCTTCATTTTCCCATTTACACAATTCTCCTGAACAGATTAAAAACTCCTATCACACAGAGTGAATACATACATCACCCACCCCTTACATACACACAGTTATATATATTCAAAAGTATAAATAGAAAAATTCTGATTCAACAATTTTTCCTCTGTATTAAGTGTCCACTTTGGAAAGCTTAGCCCTGCCAAGATACCCTTTGCTCTTTATACTGCTTACAATACCAGCCTCTCACCAGTAGTAAAAGTTCACTTATCCTATAATCCATATTATTTGCATTAGTACTGTCACATTCTTCTTGTCATCCATTCTCAAAACTCAAACACCATTCACTGTCTTTGCTTTGGTCCTAAGTTGAGAGATCTCTGCTTCAGAAGTGGCTTCAGTCTTCTGCTTCAATATGCTGTCTCCTGCAGTTACTCCCCAGTTGTCTGGTTTTGACATGGAGGAACAATATGGTCGACCAGAGGAGGGTTTCAGCGTCTCCCAGTAGTTCCGGGTGGCTCTACAATGCAGGGAGAAATATTAACTATGGTTCACCTAATCACAACTTTATGTTGAAGATGTTTTCCTGAAGAACATGTTTCATAAAGACTTTGATGCTATGGAACAGTGATACTATCTCCACTGTACATCACTCCTGTCCATTAAGAACTACTAGATATGCTGCAACAGGTACATTATTTAGAAAAAAATATACATATTTTTTTTTTTTTTTTTTTTTTTTAAGAAAAAGCACAGTACAGTAATTAGAGGTACAACTTTGTTAATTCCATTCTCTCTAGACACTCAGTATTTACTCTGCATTCTCCAAAGCTTGCCATCTATTACTAGTGATTTTCTTTGCACCTAAAGGCATCATGCTGATTACTTTAGTAAGGAATCTCCTTAAGGATGCGAGGTATAGGTTATAAATAAAGCTGTGTGGAGAAGGGAAATGTTTGAGGACAATATGTGGTGTGAGGTGGTTTGATTAAGCAATGAAAGGTTAAGAAAGGTGTGGTAATAAAAAGTGTGGTTAAGAGAGCAGAGTGAGGAAAGGTTGATGAAGAGGATATATATTAGAGAAGTGGAGGGAACAAGAACAGGGAGACCATATTGGAAATGGAAGGATGGAGTGAAAAAGACTTTCAATGATTGGGGCCTGAACATGCAGGAGGGTGAAAGATGTGCATTAGATAAAGTGAAATGGAACCATGTGGTATACTGGGGTTAACATGATATCAGTGGATTGAACTAGGGCATGTGAAGCATCCAGGGTACACAACAGAAAGGTTTGTGGGGTCTGGTTGTGGGAAGGGAGATGTGGTTTTGGTGCAATGCATATGACAGCCAGAGTATGGCTGCGAGTGGATGCAGCCTTCCTTTATCCGTTTCTGGAACTACCTCACTGATGTGGGAAATGGCAATCAAGTATGAAAAGAGAAGGTTACATACATCCTTAGCAACCTTTTCTTCTAATAAAAGGAACAATAATAGCTAACTCAGCCCTTAGGCAAAACCTTCTGCTTGCATGCTAAATTCATACAAATGCCATCACACCTTGTCCGTACTTCAACATTTCAGCTGTAATCCCATCCATACTAGGTACCTTTCTTACTTTTAACCTCATTATAACCCTTTTCATCTTCCTTCCCGTTATAGGTCCCTGCACTTTTATCCTTGTATTCTTCATACTCATGCAAGTAACACCAGCCTCACCTTCACTCACATTCATCAGTTCTTCAAAATACTCTTTTAATCTTCCTTTCACTTTCTCCTTTTGATTAAGCAATCCCCTTTCTTAATTATCACATTTACATTTCCACTCATACATCTACCTCTTTCCTTTTTCACCTCCTTACTGTACAATTTCTGTAAACTTGTCACTCAACTTCTTTCAAAATCAATTTATTCTTTCTTTACTTTCCTTTATTGGCATTTTTGCATTCTGCTGACATTTTATATTCTTCCCTCCTTTGCTGAACTTTCATTGGTATATTCATTTCAAGCAATCTACCATACCCCTTTTTTTGTCTCTTTCAAAGCATTTCTAATTTTATCTATTCACCAAGCATTATCTCTTATTCTTACACGTCACAACCTTGCATCCATCTACTAACTGTACAACCATGAAGTCTTTCTCTAAACATCTTAAACATGTCCTTCACTCATGACAGCATCCCCACAATTACTACACTTTCATCTAAACTGTCACCCTTCTTTCATATGGTTGTCTTAAATCTAATCATTGTCTATAACTTACCATCCACATTAAGCAATACTTTCTTACTTAAAACAACCCACTTCATATCCTGGAAGACAAAAACTTGTACATTTTCTTATATGATTTAGTCTAGGTAGGACTTTGTTATGGCTTTACCTTGCTCTGACCCAAGGCTTAGTGTGCATCTTGAGACCACCTGCCCATGGTTCATGCTTCTCAGAGGCCTTAGGCAACATGCCTCGCTCAGTAGCTAACTCCTCAGCCACAGCACGGATATGGTAAGGCTCAAACCCACAACAACCTCCAATGTATCTCACACCAAGATTGTAGGCCTCCCGGGCATACCTATGCATTTCCCAACGAGTGCAGATCCGGGATTCCAAAGCTGTGGGTGGGAGAGATTGATATTTAGACATCAAAACATAAATTGCTCTAAGAGAAGCTGTAAAGAAAAAATGATATTTATATTTTTTTCATGTGTGCTTGCCATTTGCCACACAAGTGAGATACTATTACCACATGTCTCTTACCCTTTCATTACTTACTCGATCAAACCACCTCACACCACATACTGTCCTCAAAATTTTTCATTTCCAACACATCCACCCTCATCTGGACAACCCTATCTATAGCCCATGCCTCTCAACCAAATAACATTGTTGGAACCACTGTTCCTTCAAACATACCCATTTTCGCTATCCCAGCTAACGTTCTTGCCTTCCACACATTCATCAACGCTCCTAGAACCTTCACCCTCTTCCCCACCATGTGATTCACTTCCACTTCCATCCACTGCTAAATCCACTCCCAGATATCTAAAACACTTCACTTCCTCTAGGAACCAATCACTTTCCTCTCTTCCTACTTGTAAACATGCCTTACATCCTTGATAAAAACTTTTCACTGCTTCTAGCAACTTACCTACCACACTAAATCCTCTCAATACCTTCCACAGAGCATCTCTATCAATATCATATGCCTTCACCAGATCTATAAATGCTACATGCAAATACATATGTTTTTCTAAGAATTTCTCCCATACATTCTTCAAAGCAAACACCTGATCCACACATTCTCTACCACTTATGAAACCACAGTGCTCTTACCAAATCATTCTTCCTGACCCTCTTACTTTGCACACCACCTCGACCAAAACACCCTATGTCTGCCACTCTTATCAAACACGTTCAGCAAACCTTCAAAATACTCACTCCATCTCCTCACTTCACCACTACTTGTTATTACCTTCCCATTAGCCCCTTTCACTGATGTTCCCATTTGTTCTGTTGTCTTGCACACTTTATTTAGCTCTTTTCAAAACATCTTTTTATTCTCCCTAAAATTTAATGATACTCTCTCACACCAACTCTTGTTTGCTCTCTTTTTCACCTCTTGCACCTTTCTCTTGTCCTCCTGCCTCTCTCTTATATACATCTCCCAGTCATTCGCACTACTTCCCTGCAAAAATCATCCAAATGCCTCTCTTTTCTTTCACTAACAATCTTACTTCTTCATCCCACCACTCACTAAACTTTCTAATCTGCCCACCTCCACCCTTTCTCATGCCACATGCATCTTTTGCACAAGCCATCACTGCTTCCCTAAACACATCCCATTCCATCCCCCACTCTCCTTGCATCAGTTGCTCTCACCTTTTTCCATTCTGCACTCAATCTCTCCTGGTACTTCCTCACACAAGTCTCCTTTCCAAGCTCACTTACTCTCACCACTATTCACCCCAACATTCTCTTTTCTGAAAACATCTAGAAATCTTCACCTTCACAAGATAATGATCAGATATCCCTCCAGTTGCCCCTCTCAGTACATCAACATCCAAAAGTCTCCCTTTCACGAGAGCCTATCAACACGTAATCCAATAACGCTCTCTGGCCATCTCTCCTACTTACATACGTATACTTATGCATCTATCTCTTTTTAAAGAAGGTAATCCCAATCACCAGTCCTTTTTCAGCACACAAATCTACAAGCTCTTCAGCATTTCCATTTACAACACTGAACACCATGTACACCAATTATACCTTCAACTGCCACGTTACTCACCTTTGCATTCAAATCACACATCACTATAACCAGGTCTTGTGCATCAAAGCTGCTAACACTCACTCAGCTGCTCCCAAAACACTTCCCTCTCGTGATCTTTCTTCTCATGACCATATATATATATATATATATATATATATATATATATATATATATATATATATATATATATATAAATTATCCCTGGGGATAGGGGATTAAGAATACTTCCCACGTATTCCCTGCGTGTCGTAGAAGGCGACTAAAAGGGGAGGGAGCGGGGGGCTGGAAATCCTCCCCTCTTTTTTTTTTTTAAATTTTCCAAAAGAAGGAACAGAGGGGGCCAGTTGAGGATATTCCAAAAAAGGCCCAGTCCTCTGTTCTTAGCGCTACCTCGCTAACGCGGGAAATGGCGAATAGTTTAAAAGAAAAAAAAGAAAATATATATATAAATATATTTTTTTTTCTTTTAAACTATTCGCCATTTCCCGCGTTGGCGAGGTAGCATTAAGAACAGAGGACTGGGCCTTTGAGGGAATACCTCACCTGGCCCAATTCTCTGTTCCTTCTTTTGGAAAAAAAAAAAAAAAAAAAAAAAAAAAAAAAAAAAAAAAAACGAGAGGGGAGGATTTCCAGCCCCCCCGCTCCCTCCCCTTTTAGTCGCCTTCTACGACACGCAGGGAATACGTGGGAAGTATTCTCAATCCCCTATCCCCAGGGATATATATATATATATATATATATATATATATATATATATATATATTTTTTTTTTTTTTTGCTTTGTCGCTGTCTCCCGCGTTTGCGAGGTAGCGCAAGGAAACAGACGAAAGAAATGGCCCAACCCACCCCATACACATGTATATACATACGTCCACACACGCAAATATACATACCTACACAGCTTTCCATGGTTTACCCCTGACGCTTCACATGCCCTGATTCAATCCACTGACAGCACGTCAGCCCCGGTATACCACATCGCTCCAATTCACTCTATTCCTTGCCTTCCTTTCACCCTCCAGCATGTTCAGGCCCCGATCACACAAAATCTTTTTCACTCCATCTTTCCACCTCCAATTTGGTCTCCCTCTTCTCCTCGTTCCCTCCACCTCCGACACATATATCCTCTTGGTCAATCTTTCCTCACTCATTCTCTCCATGTGCCCAAACCATTTCAAAACACCCTCTTCTGCTCTCTCAACCACGCTCTTTTTATTTCCACACATCTCTCTTACCCTTACGTTACTTACTCGATCAAACCACCTCACACCACACATTGTCCTCAAACATCTCATTTCCAGCACATCCATCCTCCTGCGCACAACTCTATCCATAGTCCACGCCTCGCAACCATACAACATTGTTGGAACCACTATTCCTTCAAACATACCCATTTTTGCTTTCCGAGATAATGGTCTCGACTTCCACACATTCTTCAAGGCTCCCAGAATTTTCGCCCCCTCCCCCACTCTATGATCCACTTCCGCTTCCATCCGCTGCCAGATCCACTCCCAGATATCTAAAACACTTCACTTCCTCCAGTTTTTCTCCATTCAAACTCACCTCCCAATTGACTTGACCCTCAACCCTACTGTACCTAATAACCTTGCTCTTATTCACATTTACTCTTAACTTTCTTCTTTCACACACTTTACCAAACTCAGTCACCAGCTTCTGCAGTTTCTCACATGAATCAGCCACCAGCGCTGTATCATCAGCGAACAACAACTGACTCACTTCCCAAGCTCTCTCATCCCCAACAGACTTCATACTTGCCCCCCTTTCCAAAACTCTTGCATTCACCTCCCTAACAACCCCATCCATAAACAAATTAAACAACCATGGAGACATCACACACCCCTGCCGCAAACCTACATTCACTGAGAACCAATCACTTTCCTCTCTTCCTACACGTACACATGCCTTACATCCTCGATAAAAACTTTTCACTGCTTCTAACAACTTGCCTCCCATACCATATATTCTTAATACCTTCCACAGAGCATCTCTATCAACTCTACCATATGCCTTCTCCAGATCCATAAATGCTACATACAAATCCATTTGCTTTTCTAAGTATTTCTCACATACATTCTTCAAAGCAAAGACCTGATCCACACATCCTCTACCACTTCTGAAACCACACTGCTCTTCCCCAATCTGATGTTCTGTACATGCCTTCACCCTCTCAATCAATACCCTCCCATATAATTTACCAGGAATACTCAACAAACTTATACCTCTGTAATTTGAGCACTCACTCTTATCCCCTTTGCCTACAGCGCTGGTGGCTGATTCATGTGAGAAACTGCAGAAGCTGGTGACTGAGTTTGGTAAAGTGTGTGAAAGAAGAAAGTTAAGAGTAAATGTGAATAAGAGCAAGGTAATTAGGTACAGTAGGGTTGAGGGTCAAGTCAATTGGGAGGCAAGTTTGAATGGAGCAAAACTGGAGGAAGTAAAGTGTTTTAGATATCTGGGAGTGGATCTGGCAGCGGATGGAACCATAGAAGCGGAAGTGGATCATAGGGTGCGGGAGGGGGCAAAAATCCTGGGAGCCTTGAAGAATGTGTAGAAGTCGAGAACATTATCTCGGAAAGCAAAAATGGGTATGAAGGAATAGTGGTTCCAACAATGATGTATGGTTGTGAGGCATGGGCTATGGATAGAGTTGTGCACAGGAGGATGGATGTGCTGGAAATGAGATGTTTGAGGACAATGTGTGGTGTGAGGTGGTTGGATCGAGTAAGTAACGTAAGGGTAAGAGAGATGTGTGGAAATAAAAAGAGCGTGGTTGAGAGAGTAGAAGAGGGGGTTTTGAAATGGTTTGGGCACATGGAGAGAATGAGTGAGGAAAGATTGACCAAGAGGATATATGTGTTGGAGGTGGAGGGAACAAGAGAAGTGGGAGACCAAATTGGAGGTGGAAAGATGGAGTGAAAAAGATTTTGTGTGATCGGGGCCTGAACATGCAGGAGGGTGAAAGGACGGCAAGGAATAGAGTGAATTGGATCGATGTGGTATACCGGGGTTGACGTGCTGTCAGTGGATTGAATCAGGGCATGTGAAGCGTCTGGGGTAAACCATGGAAAGCTGTGTAGGTATGTATATTTGCGTGTGTGGGTGTATGTATATACATGTGTATGGGGGTGGGTTGGGCCATTTCTTTCATCTGTTTCCTTTGCGCTACCTCACAAACGTGGGAGACAGCGACAAAGCATAAGAAAAAAAAAAAAAAAATATATATATATATATGGCATATTTGATTACAATATGGATGAACTTAAACATCAGCAGAAGTACTGGAACAGGTAAGTGAATGCAACCAGGCAAAATTCTTTTCCCAACTGGGCGAGCTTTGAATTTAAGGGAAATGATCTTACCTTCCTATTGGTGACAATATTAGTCTTATCATCAATCAAGTTGTGTTTACATTCTTGTCTATTTTGTCTCAAGGGATCTTTTTCAGCATTATGATCTGGTAAAAATCCTGCGAGATGATCTGTTTTCATTCAAGCATGTTATAAAAGATCCAATAAACATATGAATCATCCTGTGTGTGTGAATTTATGATCCACAATAATTGTGCGAGGTTGGGGAGAAAAATGCTACCTCCATGTTCCCCGTGTCTTGTAGAAGGTGACTAAAGGGGACGAGAGTGGGGTCTGGACACCCTCCCCTTTTTTTAATTTCTAAAAGAGGAAACAAAAAAGAGTTTAGAGAGGAGTGCTCATCCTCCTTGAAGGCTCAGATTTAGCTGTCTGCATGTGTGGGGGTGTTACCATGATGAGAAAAAAAGGAGAAATAGGTAGCATGTTTAATGAAGGCGAAAGGTGTGCATGGAATAGAGCAAATTGGAACGATGTGGTATACCGGGGTCAACCTGCCGTCAATGGAATGAACCAGGGCAAGTGAAACGTCTGTGGTAAACCATGGGGCCTGGATGTGGATAGGGAGTTTTGGTTTTAGTGCATTAGTGTGAAAGAATGTGGCCTTTTTTGTTTATACATTTTTCATACAGCCAAGGATCTCTCATCACAAAGGACAGATCCAGGAAAGGCCAAACTTACAACAGTATTGCAAGAAATACATTACTGTGATACTGTATATCAATCTTTTTATAAAAGTGACAGCTCATGATAACCACCCAACAGACTTACCAAATGGAAACTCTGGCAGATCAATGAAACCCTGTTTGTGTGCATCTGGAGTAAGGTAGGCAAGTGGCTGGGCAATCAGGTGAACCTTGATGCTTGCAGCATCAAGAGCAGCCTTCATCTTCTTTAGTCCCTCCAGTGTCACAAATGGGTCAAAGTGGCAATTGATTCCCACTGTTGAAAGAAAACTGTGGTTATTTGATCAATGGCATTCAAAGGAGATAGGCAGTTTAGTCAGCAAAAGTCAAATATTCCATGCTCTTGGAAGCAAGCATCACAAATCAGCAAAACTTATTTACTACAATATTCCAAACTCTAGGTGTCCCTGATACTTCCATTACAGAAGCCTCTTTATCAACTTCAAATGCTAAGTGCACTTTTCAGCTTCAGAAACAAGGCTCTCAAGTCATCTTCAAGAAGGCAAACAACAAAGCATCTACTGTAAGTAAAATGAATAATAGGGGAAAATGTTCTGAACTCTTCATCTTCAGAAACTTGGGAAATCTAAATTCATACCTAGCATGATTATTTTTATTTTCCATAACCAATTGCAACTTCCCACATTAGCTAGATAGAGCCTGGAACAAAAGTATAAGGCTGCATTCGCTCACATCTATTTTCCAACTGTCACGTATAGTACACTGAAACCACAGCTCCATATCCACATTGGGGCTCCATAGACCTTTGTACAATTTACCCTGGCCTCTTCACATGCCCTCCTTCAGTACAATGACAGCATTTTGACCCCCTGTATACCACATCATTCCAATTCATTATTCCATGCATGCCTTTTACCCTCCTGTATGTTCAGGCCCAATCACTTACAATCATTTTCATTCCATCCATCCATCTCCAATTTGGTTTCCCCTTGTTCCCTTGGCTTATAACACATCCTCTTTGTTAACCATTCTTTGCTCATTTTTCCCATGCATGTCCAAAACATTTCAGCTCTCTCAACTACACTATATTGCCACACCTTTCTCATCCCTTTATTACTTGATCAAACCACCTCACACCACACTGTCCTTAAACACTTCATTTTCAACACATCCACCCTCTTCTACACATCTATACCCCATGCCTCACATCCAGTTAATACTGTTAGGACTACTGTCCCCTCACACTTTCCTACTTTTTCACACGAGCTATTTCCCACATAAGTGAGGAAGAGGAAGAAATAGGTATTTTTATTGTTTTGCAATTTTAGGACCTCTTTCATGGGGCTCCTGCAGCTTCAAGGCTGCACTAAAATCAGTAGGAAGGAAATGGATTCCTGTGAAACAAGAAGTTCTCTGGAGAGATTGTACAACTTTTCATCTACTGACAATGATACAGCCTTATCAAAGGAGACTTTCCACCTGTGGTATAACCTGAAGCACAGTCCCACAATACCTATCCTACGAGATAAACTCAGTATTGAAAATATTAATTAAAGATACTGATAAACAATTCATAACCTTACCTTTAGGAAATGTAACCTAGAAGTATATAGCAAACATACCTAAAGTGTAAGAAACTTGTTCATAACATCCAGGAAGTACGAGTACTTACCAACATGCGCACCAGCCTTTGCCATCTTGACAGCACATTCACCAGCAGGGATACCATGCAAGTCACCCTCAGGACCAATACACATGGAGGCCACAACTGGTAATCCTGACTTCAAGCACACTTCAATAGCCCATTCTATCTCCTCTACATGCTCAAAGTACTGTGGAGAAAGACTGCCATTAGTTTTCTTGTACGAGGAGTTCCACTTATGGAGGGAAGGAAGTTGTTATGTAAAAAAGGCAGTATGATTGGTATATTACTTTCTATTATATACAATACTTTCAAAAGTACTGTAGAGAAGAGTGAAAAACCAGCAAAAATGAAAAAAAAAATGCTTTCATTACCATTGTAAATTTTAAATACCAACATTATCTTCCCAGGCTTAACATATACTGCTCACCAATGCTTTTCTCATAACCCCAACTGAATGGACAACAAAACACATCATGGACACTAAACATATCCATTCACCATCACCTGTAGAGTTCCTTACGGAATTCCGGTGCTAAAACTAGTGGGTGGCTATTAGTTGAGAGCCCTTGCATAATGGCCATAAAACAGCTTACTGCAGTTATTATTCATTACAACTGTTATGCCACCCATGGTGCACGTATGCTGGGATAAGATTATCCTATTTTTTTTGGAAATAATCTGGAGCCTCCAGAAACAGATGAAGGTGTTCTGTGTAGAAATACATTTGTCTCTAAGTTAACAAATGAGAAAAGGGCCTCAAACATAATTTGAATGCAAAATTAGAATTATCTTTTAACACCTGGAAGTGTTAAAAGATTTTTTGGTTGGTGGATGTAGCTCAATGTAATAGCATAATGACCGTAACACCTGATAGGGCCAATGCCAAACCAACCAACCTACAAGCTTTCTCGAGGTCGAAATTTCCTTAACAGGTATTAGCTATTTTCTTTTTTTAAGTCCCTTCAATTTTTTGTAATTACTGACAATATCATTAGTGCTTAGAAAGATGTTCTATATAATGTGCAAAACAAGTATATCACTAACTCTGAAAACTTTTATTTCTGATGAAAATGTCAAACCAGAGGGTATTATGCTCTTCATAAAGGAAATATCATAGTGTCTTAAGATGCGACCTGTTGAGACTCATCCATACTAAGAAATTAGAAGTAGTTGACTCTGATCACCTAAGAAAGAATTTCTAAGTGAAAAAAATCATGATCTGTCACTGAAGGATCTTTCCTTTATCTATTTGACATGCTATACCGATCATTTTAAAAAACATTTTCCAACTCGAGAATATCATTAGCTTCTTATTCATCTTTTCGTTATTTACTTTAATTCTACTGTACTGAAGCCCCTTGCATCATGCCATCAAAATGTTTTAAGTTCTCCTGGTATGAGAGGTGCTAAGAAAAGCAGAAAAGAAGGCCATCATCACTGAGGTTAATAAGGATATGCTCAAATATTTTTTAAGAGGTGAACAGGTAATATAAAGTGTGACCTTGGAATTTGTGAATCTTTATGGGCCATCTGTGATAATGCAGAGATCAAAGAGACCATCAAGAGTGATACATTACTTACTGCATCTAAAACCACATATTCCTGAAATTTTATTATGGAGAAAATGTTAAGCACAAGAATCGAACACCAAACTCATGAAAATGTTCCCTTCAGCATGCATGGGTTACAAGCAAAGGCCCAGAATATACGAGACAACTTGATAGTGGAAGAAACAGTACCAAAGAGACTTCAATGAAGTTCTGGATGGTTCACAAATTTTAGAAAAGGCAACAGTTACCACAGCATCAAGATAACTGGTAAGGCTGCTTCCGCTAATGTCATTGCTACCAAAAAGTTCCTGGAAGCGTTCAAGACCATGATTGAAGAAGGCAGTTATTCTCCCAACCAGAATTTTAGAAAAGGACGAGACCAAATTATTATGGAAGAGAATGCTTTGGAGAACAAACATTTCCCATAAGATTTGATTGCAACTGGATTCAAGTTTGTCATCTTCCATTTCTGCTATTATAATTCATTTTACAGTATATATATCATAGTAGTCTCTCTTTCCTGGTATGTGTATACCGTTAGCTTTCACTGGTATGATTAGTAGTGCAGTAATGATGAAACTTGCAAATCTCCATTACTTACATTTTTGATTTACAAGACCTTTTTCAAGAATGTAACTATCACTATGATACAGTAGAACTATAACCATCTTAAATTAATCTTAAATCAAATACAAAACTACTGCTATCATACCTCTGCAATAAGAAAGTCTACTTTATTTTCAACGAAGACATCAACTTGTCGCTGGAATTCCTTCTGTGTGTTCTCCTTGCCTAGACCTGCAGAAAAAGATGTAAAATTCAAAAGAACAACAATAATTCTCGTGATCAAAGTGCTATACTACTTAGTCCTGTTCCTGTGTACCCAATATTTAATGTGATCTTTGATGTGCCTTTAAGATCGCAACAGTTTTGTTAGCATGGGGAACAGTTGCTAAGGGCCACAAGCTATATTTACATGAAAGAAAGGGCTAGAGTTATTAGTTACCTTCCATATGTTCAAGGAATCATGTCTGCCACAGCAAAGGAGTAAACTCCCGTTAGAATTTACATGTTATTTTGCACACAAAAGTTTCCCAATTCATTGCAAAATGGATATTGACAGGAATACTTTGCTTGTACAAACTAAAAAGTATTTAAACATTGTACTGATTAAACATATTAGAAAACTGCAATAGCACACATTTGTATCTGGCAGCAATGACTGGGTGCCATTAGACCCCACGACACTGTTCAGCATCACATTAAAATAAGGCTGCGACAGGAAAATTAAGATCTTCTTTCCTTACAGTTTATCTCCCCCCACCTGCACTGAGGGAAGGGAATTGTTTTTTGTCTGCAGTGATAGGTGACAGGATTAATAAACAGAAGTTTAATCCAATAACATCTCTAAATATAACATTAGGCTTGCATATTTTGGTAACTCATTACAGGAGCTGTTATATCAGGACAACCAGTGGTGCCCACTTGAGAGAACAAGATATACTTAACCACGGAATCTAATAGATAATCAGTACTGGAAGCAGGCATGAAATGTTCAGTAAACACAATGGAAAATAAAAAAAGCATGTCAGAAATACCAATTACTGTACCAGTTCTTCACAGTTTTTGTCTGTACATTCTATGGATTTTTTTTTTCGTGTGCAGTTGTTAACGAGATGCCATTCACAAGAAAATGGGTATCGTTACTATTGCTATTCTGTAAACCTAAAACTCCTGCAGATAGGCTCCTTTGGTGCAATTACAAATTATGACTACTGCCAGTCTGCTGACAACGATACAGCCTTGTTGAAGCTAACCTTTCTTGCAGTTTTATCACTTTTCAAGCAAAATCCACAGACACCAGAAAATT
Organism: Panulirus ornatus; assembly: GCF_036320965.1. NCBI lineage: Eukaryota > Metazoa > Arthropoda > Malacostraca > Decapoda > Palinuridae > Panulirus > Panulirus ornatus. The sequence goes on from NC_092231.1 coordinate 3,549,419, forward strand.
GGTATACAGAGTTGAGTAGATCGAAAGACTAGTAAGAAGCAAGCTGGTAAACTGGTTTCATTATGCGAGAAAATTGCTAATCAAATTGTATGACAGATAAAGGTATATTGACAAGCAAGTTTGCAGATATTTACTAACCAGAGAGATAAGTAGGAGTTTGCGAGAGGCCACCAGCCACCAAACCATTGCCTTCCTCGGCTACCTCCCTTGCCAGGTGGCAGGCTGCATCATTGATTCCCCGGCACTGTAAACAAAGAACTCAATATAAGACTACTAAACTGAAGTAAATCTAAGAAAACAATAAATATAAAAATATAAAGTAAAAAGATTAACATATGCAAAAGTGGACTACAGTGTCTTTCTCCCTTTTTGTTTTACTCGTTTTCTAAAATTATTAAGGGGTGGTCGAAGGCACCGCCTTTTCAATTTTCACGGCTAAAGATTACCTATTACCTAAACAATATTTTGTCCAATGCTCAGTTTCTCTTGCCAGTATACTTGGTTCCACAGAACACTGATCTTGACATTAATATCCAATTATACAGTCAACAAGCAATACCCAATGTGTTTCATGTCCGACTTTGTACTTAACACCTTTCCCAGACCATATCACACATTATGGAAATATAAAGCCTTCTGATATAAGCTTTTTCATTGGCACACTGTATGTACATGAAAAATTTCTCCTTCCCAACATATGTAGGACATGGGGTTATGGTCAAATACTTTTTTGGAATAAATGCTGGTCATCAGCTCAAGCATTCATCTTTTATCATTAGTAGTAGTTGTACTGGTAGTAGTGTGATTACCATTTGTATTACAAGTGTGTAACGGTGGAATGGTGTACATGAAGGAGGAACATAAGGATAGGGTCAAGTGGAGACTTTTACCGTGGAGGGAACGGGCATTAGAGATAGATATAGTGTGCAATTACCAAATTGTCTAATTATTTATACAGTATAGGGAGGGAATTTTTTGCTGGTGGGGCCCTATCTTGATTATCTACTATCTTACATCTTAACTTCCATATGCTGTCCACATTCACCAACTTGTTACACCATTCCAACAAAGATAAAGTTTTACAAAGTACAATTTCTACTGTGCAACTCTGTTCAGGAATCATTTAACAATAAACAATGGCCTTCATCTTGTAATGTTCTCTTGGTTAACAGCAGCCACTAGATATTCCAATTTTCCCAGCCTCTGTTTTATTTAAATACCTGGCTAATTTCCATTAAGAAGGTGTGGAAAAATTCTGTTATCCTCAGTACCCATACAGCCACCATTATAAGAGCATGGTTTTTCACCAGATCATGCATACAGTGACCCCACAGAAAATATGTAGTTTGTTGGATGATCTAAGCTCTTAGATGGAATACTTATAATATATATCAGTTGGTAAGGAGAGTGAAGAACAACACGAGAACTGGAGAAATAAGTAACAGAATTTAGCAAGATTATAAAAAAGAAGGGGGAGATGTTCCCAGTGAATTCTCACTTATCAAAACTGCAGAAGTTAGTAACCGAGTTTGGAATGGGAAAAGTGTGTGAAAGGAGAAAAATGAGAGTAAATGCAAGTAAGAGCAAGGTTATTAGGTTTAACAGGGTTGAGAAGCAAGTTAGTTGGGATGTAAATTTGAATGGAGAAAAATTGGAGGAAGTGAAGTGTTTAAGATGTCTTGGAGTGGACTTGACAGCAAATGAAACCATGGAAGCAAAAGCGAGTTGGGGTGTGTGTGTGTGTCTGGGAGCAATGAAGAATGTGTGGAAAGAGAAAACTTTATCTTATGGATGCAAGGCATGGGCTATAGACAGGGTTGTACAGAAGAGGGTGGATGTGTTGCAAATAAAATGAGAGGACAATATGTGGTGCTAGGTGCAAGGGTAAGAGAGATGTGTGGTAATAAAAAGAGTGATTGAGAGAGCAGAAGAGGGCGTGTTGAAATGGTTTGAGCACATGGAATGAACGAGTGAAGAAAGGTTGACAAAGAGGATACACGAGTCAGAGGTGGAGGGAACAAGAAGTGGACGACCAAACTGGAGGTGGAAGGATGGAGTGAAAAGATTTTGAGCAACTGGGGCCTGAACATGTAGGGTGGGTGTGTGTGTGTGTGCACCTGCGAGTCATGCACAGAATAAAGCAAAATGGAACAATGTGGTATACTGGGGTCAACCTGCTGTCAATGGATTGAACCAGGGAATGTGAAATGTCTAGGGTAAACCGATGAAAGGTCTGTGGGTCCTGGATGTGGATAGGGAGCTGTGGATTCATTGCATCACACATGACAGCTACAGACATGTGTGCGAGTGGATGTGGCCTTTTTTCCATCTGTTTCCTGGCATTACCTTGCTGACACGGGGTGGTGATGCTGTTTCCTGTGAGGTGGGATGGCACCAGGAATGGATGAAGGCAAGCAAGTATGAATATGGACGTTTGTAAATCTGTATGTATATAATGTATGCAAGTACGTTTTGATATGTATATGTACCTGTATAAAAGTGGTTGGGTCTTTCTTAGTTTCCTGGCGCTACCTCAGGATGTGGGAAATGGCAATAAGGTATAATTAATGGAATGAATAGTTTTCTCAAGAGGTAATCCTTGAGTAATGAAGGACTTTTGTAAAGATATGACTAGTAAAGACCTATAATATTTCAAAAGAAACAACATTCTGGTATTCTCCCCATACGTGCCAACCACTTGATCTCGTATGTAGAAAGGAATCTATAATACTACATAAATTCATGTTCAACATGCTGTGCCAATGTAAGAAGAGTATATATGAAACAAGTAGAGTTTCCATCCTAAAAAAAAAAGCATTCCAAATTTTTTCCATAATCCTTCACATTGAATTTTGGTGTAAAAAATAATATTTTCCAAGATATTTCCATTATTTACAACCAGCACTGTGCCTGTTTATAAAAATAAAGAGTACAATAAAAAAGCAACCTCAATAGGAAAACATTTCAATCTGTAAAGCATCATTCATAACCTCTCTGGGCAATCACTTAACATGGAACCAGGCCAACAAAAGACAATAATATATTCAATTCGAAGTACTGAAGTTTGTTATTTTCTACAGGTAATCTGTTTCACAAATAAAATTAAAGATTTTTTGGTGCACTGTAATAGAATTTACATGATTAAATATAGAACCAACATTAAGCAAAGGAAAATAGTTGTGAATGGCGAGGGAAGGAACATAAAAAGGTTAAAACTGTATGAAAAGGTTACAAGATGGGAACAAGTGTAATACTCTTTCAGAAACAAAAACAGTGCCGAACTCACACAAACATATTGCACATCTTAATTTATTATGCATTTGATAGTCATCAAAAAACCTTGAGAATGCAATACAAGAGAAAAGACATAATATTTAAACAGTTTTCAATATGAAGTAAAAAGTACATGGAGACAAAGTTGCCCCTGATGGTATTTCATGATTATCCAAAGCATTACTATATTGAAAAGAATATTGAAAGAATATATCAAGGGTACCTGATATGGTCTTATCAGAGAGGGTTCAGGGAATCTAAATTCACAACCGATTTTTACAAGGTAAAAAGATAAAATTTGCATGCTGTATATTGTTAAGCAAACAAGGAATATACACATGATAATCATAAAATTCTGGCAACCAGAAGGCCTTTATAAACAAGCATGTCACAATAGGAGACGATGGTACACTGGCTTAGGTAGGAAGTGCCATGGTTATTTTAAGATTTACAAGTAACAGAATTGCACCTTACCGTGTACTTCTTGCTGGACTCATTACCCCTATTGGAAAGTTTGTCATCAGATGCATAGAAGGTGAAAGCCTGCATGACATCAGCTCCTGCACGCAAGAACTCCCGATGAAGTTGGCGTACTGTTGGGGGAAAGTTAAAAATGGGTCCAGTCAAAGGACAGCTGAAGTCAAACATGAAAAACATCCTATCACTAGGTCATGCAGGTAGAAGGCAGTCACTTCAATATTTTCATTTGATAAAATCTTTACAATATTAATTTTTTTTAAACAAACCATATCTTAACATTACACTACTTCAAATCTTCCTCCCATACTGAAAAATTATAAAACTGATTTCTTTGTGAAACACAGTTGAAGTCTCCTGAAAAACCGATTGTTCACCTTACTGATTTATTATAAGAATGTACCAAGACTTGATTGAGCCTGAGGCTCAACTAACTACCTGTTTCTACATTTCCAATTTTCTATTCATCACCCCATACTCGAAAACCCTAAGAAACCCTACACAAATTTTAAAACCCATCCCTTCTCTACACATTTTCTTTGGAAAAAGTCAGGAGTGTTTCACAAGTTTGGGGCTGGATTAGTGAATTAAGTTTGGATCTTTAATGTTTGTTGCTGTGGTTCTTGTGATTCGGTGTGTTGCAAAAGCAGTGCCAGTTTTCAGTTTCTTTCAACTTGCTTTATGAGGGAGTTATTTAGAGTTAAGCCTTGTTCTCCAATTTCAGTTCATGGTGACAGGTTTTGTCTGAGCTAGATTCTTTGCATTACGAGGTGCGTGAATTGTGGGAAGAAGTTTCTAATTTTCCAAAAGAAGGAACATAGAAGGGGGCCAAGTGAGGATATTCCCTCAAAGGCTCAGTCCTCTGTTCTTGATGCTACCTCACTAATGCAGGAAATGGCAAATAGTATGAAAAAAAGCGTCTGGGGTAAACCATGAAAAGTTTTGTGGGGCCTGGATGTGGAAAGGGAGCTGTGGTTTTGGTGCATTACACATGGCAGCTAGAGACTGAGTGTGAACGAGTGTCGTTTTCTGGCGCTACCTCACCCGCTTGCGGGGGGATGGGGGGGTGTCATTTCATGTGTGGAGGGGTGGCGGCAGGAATGGACGAAGGCAGCGTGTATGAATATGTACACTCTCAATTAACACCTTCCCATACAATTTCCCAGGAATACTCAACAACTTATACCTCTGTAATTGGAGCACTCGCCTTTATCCCCTTTGCCTTTGTACAATGTCACTAGGCATGCATTCTGCCAATCCTCAGGCAATTCACCATGAACCATACATACATTAAATATCCTTATCAACCAATCAACAACACAGTCACCCCCTTTTTTAAGTAAATTCCACTGCAATACCATCCAAATCCGCCGCCTTGCCGACTTTCATTTTCCGCAAAGCTTTCACGACCTCTTCTCCGTTTACCAAATCATTCTCCCTGACCCTCTCACTTCGCACACCACCTCGACCAAAACACTCTATATCTGCCAGTCTATCATCAGACACATTCAACAAACCTTCAAAGTACTCACTCCATCTCCTCACTTCACCACTATTTGTTATTACCTCCTTATTTGTCCCCTTCACCGATGTTCCCATTTGTTCTTTTGTCTTACGCACTTTATTTATCTCCTTCCAAAACAACATTTCATCATCCCTTTTTTGTCTATAGTATTGTATTATTATGACCTATCCTACCACTAGTGAAGTAAGACGGAGAATTAGTGAAAAGTATGATTTATATAACTCTGGAAAAGTGCACAAGTAACGAGTCAATGGGACTCTCAGCACATGCTTAGGAAGTGCTCCTTTCCACCTCACTCTCCACTTAAGCCCCCTCCACCTTCTTTCCTAAATCAGGACCCGCTTCACCAGCAGTAACCTCTTCCCCAACATAAACTATACAGTACCCACCTGCTTCAGGGTTTTCCACTGTCGCCTCTGGGGTCCAGGGGCCAGCCTTGACGTAGCCTCGCTTCTCCAGAGCAAACACAAACCCTCCATCACCGATAACTACTCCTTCATTCAGGCGTTGCAAGAGACCCTGAGGACCATGATTCATTAGTGCAAATGTTGGTAAAAGGAAGGCATTTGTAAGTATGCAAGAGAATGTATGTCTGCATATCCAAGTGAAAGTGTGTATTTACATGTATGTAACCATGATTGTGTGCAAACAGTACACAGAGTATATGTAAACGCACTTATGAATAGTGTAATAACTTATTTGACATTAAAGGGAGCTCTCTCATTGGGCCCCTTGTTTTGAACTTTATCATACTGTTTAACCTTTGTACATTATCAGCATTCACAATTTCATCACCGTTTATTCCAGCAAGTAAATTAATCTTGGGTGGGAAAAAAATCAATCAGGACTTTACAGGAGTAGGTAGGCCTGAGAGAAGAGAGAAAGACGAGAGGAAGAGAATTTCACGGTTTAACTGTTTGAGGGAAAGAGGCATAACAGACAATCCTCGAGTGGCTGGATTCTAACAAAACTTGTGGGAAACAGCAGGTAGGTGGACGCCTCAAGCACAAAACTTTTAGGGGCGCTGGTCAAAGACAGACCACAATAAAAGCAGCCAAAATAATACCTGTTGAACACATAGTAGCATCATTGCAATATACTGAGAGGGACGACTGTAGATGATGCCATGAGAACTGGGAGACGGAAAGCTATTGAAATTCACCTTTGGTTTATAGAGAGGGAGGAAGAGCCTCATATGTATGCAATTATTTACTATCTTCTCCATAAATGTTCTCGTTTTCATGATTTAGTATATGGTTGAGTGCGTTTACTATTTTTATTTTATGGAGTCATGAGTTTTACTTGTTGCCTTGTTTTTCAGCATGATTTTACTTTTATGTATTTATTTTTACTTTTATGTATTTATTACTTTTATGAAATATGGTATATCGAACGTAATCGATTTATAAAATTTTTCAGATGTAATGAAATACGCTTAGGTTTACATTTCCAGCGTTCTTGTATGTACTACACAGCTTATAAATGCCAGGAATCTAAGCCGGCAATATATACGAATATCATAGCCGACATACAATAGTGATCTCCCCAATCTTTGATTTAGTTTCAGGTTAACTGACCAAAAACATGTCAAGCAGCCTTTGTAAAGTACTTATACTGACTGTTTAGTCTAATGAATACCAGCGCAGTATCTGGTCCCATTACAAATGATGCATCTCGTCATTTACTTATAAAAGTCAACAAACAAGCAAGTATTTATTATACAACAATGTAGACCATGCAGAGGGAAAGTAGAATTAGATTACTGACATCAAGTCTCCCGATAAGCGAGAGGCGTGGCACGCTTGGCAACGCCAGAGAAAACGTAAGCATGAGGTGGCCGGCCGGTCAGGAATGCACGATGCAACATTGCCATGGATGTTGGGAGGCAGGTTGCAACACCTGTGCAATGCTCTACAGTACTACACTATATATATATATATATATATATATATATATATATATATATATATATATATATATATATATATATATATACATATATATATATATATATACACATACATATATATATATATACACATACATATATATATATATACATACATATATATATACATTTTATTCCTAAAAGTTTTTATCGAGGATGTAAGGCATGTGTACGTGTAGGAAGAGAGGAAAGTGATTGGTTCTCAGTGAATGTAGGTTTGCGGCAGGGGTGTGTGATGTCGCCATGGTTGTTTAATTTGTTTATGGATGGGGTTGTTAGGGAGGTGAATGCAAGAGTTTTGGAAAGAGGGGCAAGTATGAAGTCTGTTGGGGATGAGAGAGCTTGGGAAGCGAGTCAGTTGTTGTTCGCTGATGATACAGCGCTGGTGGCTGATTCATGTGAGAAACTGCAGAAGCTGGTGACTGAGTTTGGTAAAAAGTGTGAAAGAAGAAAGTTAAGAGTAAATGTGAATAAGAGCAAGGTTATTAGGTACAGTAGGGTTGAGGGTCAAGTCAATCGGGAGGTAAGTTTGGAGAAAAATTGGAGGAATTAAAGTGTTTTAGATATCTGGGAAGGGATCTGGCAGCGGATGGAACCATGGAAGCGGAAATGGATCATAGGGTGGGGGAGGGGGCGAAAATCCTGGGAGCCTTGAAGAATGTGTGGAAGTCGAGAACATTATCTCGGAAAGCAAAAATGGGTATGTTTGAAGGAATAGTGCTTCCAACATTGTATGGTTGCGAAGCGTGGGCTATGGATAGAGTTGTGCGCAGGAGGATGGATGTGCTGGAAATGAGATGTTTGAGGACAATGTGTGGTGTGAGGTGGTTTGATCGAGTAAGTAACGTAAGGGTAAGAGAGCTGTGTGGAAATAAAAAGAGCGTGGTTGAGAGAGCAGAAGAGGGTGTTTTGAAATGGTTTGGGCACATGGAGAGAATGAGTGAGGAAAGATTGACCAAGAGGATACATGTGTCGGAGGTGGAGGGAACGAGAAGTGGGAGACCAAATTGGAGGTGGAAAGATGGAGTGAAAAAGATTTTGTGTGATCGAGGCCTGAACATGCAGGAGTGTGAAAGGAGGGCAAGGAATAGAGTGAATTGGATCGATGTGGTATACCGGGGTTGACGTGCTGTCAGTGGATTGAATTAGGGCATGTGAAGCGTCTGGGGTAAACCATGGAAAGCTGTGTAGGTATGTATATTTGCGTGTGTGGACGTATGTATATACATGTGTAATGGGGTGGGTTGGTCCATTTCTTTCGTCTGTTTCCTTGCGCTACCTCGCAAACGCGGGAGACAGCGACAAAGCAAATATATATATATATATATATATATATATATATATATATATATATATATATATATATATATATATATATATAATCCCTGGGGATAGGGGATTAAGAATAGTTCCCACGTATTCCCTGCGTGTCGTAGAAGGCGACTAAAAGGGGAGGGAGCGGGGGGCTGGAAATATATTGTGTGGGAGGAAAGTTGTTAGAAGCAGTGAAAAGTTTTTATCGAGGATGTAAGGCATGTGTACGTGTAGGAAGAGAGGAAAGTGATTGGTTCTCAGTGAATATATATATATATATATATATATATATATATATATATATATATATATATATATATATATATATATATATATACTATTCGCCATCACCCGCGTTAGCGAGGTAGCGTTAAGAACAGAGGACTGAGCGTTTCAGGGAGAAATCTTCACCTGGACCCCTTCTCTGTTCCCTCTTTTGGAAAGTTAAAAATGAGAGGGGAGGATTTCCAGAACCCCGCTCCCTCCCATTTTAGTCGCCTTTTCCGACATGCAGGGAATACGTGGGAAGTATTCTTTCTCCCCTATCCGCAGGGAGATATATATATATATATATATATATATATATATATATATATATATATATATATATATATATTTGAGCGATCGAGGCCTGAACATGCAGGAGGGTAAAAGGCGTGCAAGGAATAGAGTGAATTGGAACGATGTGATATACCGGGGTCGACGTGCTGTCAGTGGATTGAACCAAGGCATGTGAAGCGTCTGGGGTAAACCATGGAAAGTTGTTTGGGGCCTGGACGTGGAAAGGGAGCTGTGGTTTCGGTGCATTATACATGACAGCTAAAGAATGGGTGTGAACGAATGTGGCCTTTGTTATCTTTTCCTAGCGCTACCTCGCGCGCGTGCGGGGGTTGTCATTTCATGTGTAGGGGTGGCGACGAAAATGAATAAAGGCAACAAGTGTGAATTATATATATTTCATACTATTCGCCATTTCCCATCGTCACCTGGCCCACTTCTCTGTTCCTTCTTTTGGAAAAAAAAAAAAAAAAACGAGAGGGGGAGGATTTCCAGCCCCCGCTCCCTTCCCTTTTAGTCGTCTTCCACGACACGCAGGGAATACGTGGAAAGCACTCTCTCCCCCGTCCCCAGGGATAATATATATATATATATATATATATATATATATATATATATATATATATATATATATATATATATATATTTACTTCCCACGTATTCCCTGCGTGTCGTAGAAGGCGACTAAAATGGAAGGGAGCGGGGGGGCTGGAAATCCTCCCCTCTCGTTTTTTTTTTTCTTTTAATTTTCCAAAAGAAGGAACAGAGAAGGGGGCCAGGTGAGAATATTCCCTCAAAGGCCCAGTCCTCTGTTCTTAACACTACCTCGCTATCGCGGGAAATGGCGAATAGTATGAAAAATATATATATATATATATATATATATATATATATATATATATATATATATATATATATATATACTACCATTGGGGCGGCTGCATTAGACGCGTACGAGATCTGTTGGGTACGAAGACCCATCTGTGTAAGTGAAGACTAGACTCCTCACACGCATAGTCAGCCCTTAGCGAGGTCAGTGGGTGCACGAACTCTGCCGGATCAGACTCTTACGTAAAATCCTCAGCGGCACCCGCGTTGTTGTCATAGTGAGAGTACGCAAAAAAAGAAAAAAAACGAAACGGGCGGTGTGAAGCTGTCTGAACTTCGAATGTTAAGTCACTTATATTGACTAACACCTGCGTAGTTCAATGCAAGTATTGTAGTTCATCACGAGAACGGCGACCAATTTTTGAGGAGTGATTAACTTAAAAACAAAGAATGTATAATCTATAACTCAAAAAGAGGGAGGTGGGGTTGTCGATCCAATCTCCCTCCAACCTCAACACGCCACTGCAAAAGCAAACGAACTTCATCCCATTATTCCCTCTCTACTGAGCTTAATCGTTTACTTAAGTTTTTGAAGTTTATAGTCCTAGCTAACGAGCTTTCAGATTTTTTTTTTATAACTACTTACCTCTATCAATGTTTAAACCTGTCTCCTTGCTGCCCAACACTGGTATAAAGTATACATATTGACAAGCATGTGATAAGGTGTCTTTATAGGATTGGTATTCATAGATGCTCTGAAGTAAATACAGTGTTCGGTGCCCCAAAACATTATTATTATTGGTTAGCAATACGAGCTAGCAGATCTCAATTACTGGAGATCAGTAGGGTAAGAAAGGGGGGAATAAGACCTTGTCATAACCAGAGTCAGGATTAAAGATCAGTTTTCTTGGAGGAAGACCAGTCTGAAGAAAAATGGGAAGTTACGTGTCACTCAGAATTGCTTGAAATGGAAGTATGGAAAAAGAAATTATACCTCTTTTATATCAGTGTAAAAAAAAAAAAAACTTAAACCTATAAGAAACGCAGTTAAATAGTGGTGGACAAAATTCATCATTAAACGGCGGAAGTCAAGTTCAGTCTTGCTGGCACGGAGTTAAATGGCTATATTTAGTGGTAGTTGGCAACCGAGTGGCGTCCTCCCTCCTCTGCCAGGCCCGGAGCCACAGCAGCAGTGGCTCCAAGTTTGAATCTCGTATCACAACCGACTCCCCTTTGCCTTGTATAGTCTTACAGTCTAAACAGGGTAACTGACGAGTCGTACTTACATGATACTAAAGTGAATATCAGGTTCAAACATTCCTTACAGATTGGTGCTTCCTAGATTGATACAGGGCGTAATTCGAGCGACTCGTTCAACTTGACACCGACAAGCTACCACATAATAGTAACCTACAACGTCCCATACCGCTTCATTTTCAGAGCTGTACATCAGAGGTAAAACCAATCTTTCAGGGTGTCATTATAGATTACTTGTACAGTGCTTTCCGCGGTCTGAACATGACATGGGAACGTGTCACCGTGAAAATGAAATCTGAACCACTTGCCTCATAGTAGCCATCGCTTTGCAGGTTTAACTTCAGTTTTCATGGGAAGAATATTCAGTTGTCACATACAAAACTTCATTCTCCGATGCAAACCAGGCATTAAATGGATAAAAGTTGCCATACAGATTGTCGCGAACCGTCAAACAAGAAAATATATAGGATTTTCTTTACTATATTATTTATAATTCTTGAACATGGCTGTTAAATGTTATGCCACCTAGTTCACCATAGTAAACTCGTACTTCACATTTTAAACCTAACGCGCCTTGCCTTCCAACCCCAACAGAGGCCTATTTCCTCACCGCCGGTTCGGACATACTCCTCCACACCTTATCACAGAAACTATGCCACCACTAGAGGCTAACAGCGAGACACCCACCTTCTTTGGTGCCATGGCGGTTACTGCGCTGCTTTTCTAGCTGATCCGTTCGGCTAAGGTTGGTACGAGTGAGAGATGGAAAATTTGTCATGCGGCTGTATTTATACCCGGAGACTGCCCCCCCCACGCGAACCCCCCCCAAATAACCCCTCCCCTCGCCAAATGTCACTTGATAATATTCTTTACATGATTTGCGTTGCGTTTTATTTTGTTTCGATCGTAGTCATTTGGTCAGTTACTTTTCGTTTGCAGTTCATTTATTGATTCAGAGTGTTTGTATCGTATCCCTTATGTAAAGTTGATGTAGGAAAAGAAAACGAAATATTCCATGTATGACGAACTTATTTGTTCTTTCCGTTGGCATTATCGTAACACGGTGCTAAAAGTTGTGTAAATTAACAAAACATAGACAACGTAAGTAGACAGACTTCCTCCACTTGTGCTTAGGGGTCAGAATGCATGCAAATATTGTCGTATATATTAGTTTGGCATGGATTGATCGTTAGCAATAATTAGAATAAGCACACACATATACATTGTCGAAGATATAGGCGGCACTGGAGCCAGCAAGCTTATGCAGAGTATAATGGAGTACGAGAAGAGTATAAAGTGGGAAACATGAACAAAGAAAATCTGAAGCGAATATTGTGCGCAGTGGAGTTGAAAATCCAAAACTGTTCCATACATATATCAGGTGACTGTTGTCAGGTAGGAACAGCTAATCAGGCTAAGGAATTGGGGGGGGGGGGGGGGAATCGACATGATGTATGAGTTTGTCAGGAAACGATAACAAGCTCGCAAATGTTTACACAAAGGAAGGCATTGATACCCCAGCAGCAGTGAGGCGTGATAGCGAGCAGGGTTTGCAAATCGTTGAGATATCTAGACGATATTTACATAGTATTTAAAAGGATTTGACCCGTACGAGGCTCATGGCCCTGATGAATTTTCATCATAACTCTTAAAGGGCAGTGCAGGTATACGCTTGATAAACTACAGGGTGCCATGGGGAGAGGCATAGTGACAGGGGAATAGAAGCGGGCAAACTCATAACATTTAACAGGGAAGGAGTTGGGGACACAGGCGCTAAAGTAACGGACTGGTACTATGTACTATGATATCTTCTTCAAAATCAAATTCATTGAAAGTAGACACTCATATGTGATGGTGGTTCTAGTGAGGCGTAATCTAAGCATCTAGCTGGGAGCTGGGGCTGAGAGAGAGAGAGAATCAGGGGTCGACATGACCTGTAAGCCGCCCGAAAGCGCCACTAACACACGTCCTACCCCATCGAGGATTGGACGATGGGTACACCTGTGTGTATTACGTCAAGACAAGAAGCATACGTAAGAGATATGCCTATAAAAGTGTAACACCCTCTCCTCCTCGTAACGTTCAGATGATATTAGTGATCACATACTCATTATCTCGAGACGGACTAATTTAGCTGTTGCGAAGTGGTGACAAAATTAGTTTTAGGTATTATTTTGCGAGCCCCTCCAGAAGGGTGTAGTTGGTAAATATGCACCAGTAGTGTGGGAGAGAGTAAGGAGGCAGATTAATCAGAAGAATGATTCAATAATCTATTCTTGTACGAGAGATTGGCGAGGTACGATACCTTAAACCAGCAGAGGAAGGCCCTGCTCCTGCATCAGGTCAAGGCTACGCTTGCGATGCTGAGCGTAGTCCAATGCTGAGACCTGTGCTTTAACCAGGCTTTAGTTACGTAGCTTACAGTGGAGAATGAAACGAGGGAGACGTTTGAAAACTGTAATATGACCTGAGCAACTACAGTACCACACTCTATCTCCACCTCGATACTGACAGACCTATACTGTCCATATATACAGTCGCCTCCTACGACACGCGAGAAATACGTGGGAAGTATTCTTTCTCCCCTGTCCCCCAGCTACCTCGCTGAAAAGGAGGGGGGGGGGGGGGTGCTATTTCCTGTGTGGCGGGGTAGCAACAGGAATGGATGAAGGCAAGTATGAATATGTACATGTGTATATATGTATATGTCTTTGTATGTATATGTGCGTCTATGGACGTTCGATCCTGGCTGTTGGACGTTTGGATGTTCTATGAAGGTGCGCGTTTCTATGCACTTTGTTCGTATATACATATATATATATATATATATATATATATATATATATATATATATATATATATATATATATATATATATTTTTTTTTTTTTTTTTTTTTTTTTTAACTATTCGCCATTTCCCGCGGTAGCGAGGTAGCGTTAGGAACAGAGGACTGGGCCTTTTTTGGAATATCCTCACCTGGCCCCCTCTGTTCCTTCTTTTGGAAAATTTAAAAGAAAAGAGAGGGGAGGATTTCCAGCCCCCCGCTCCCTCCCCTTTTAGTCGCCTTCTACGACACGCAGGGAAAACGTGGGAAGTATTCTTAATCCCCTATCCCCAGGGATAGGGGATTATATATATATATATATATATATATATATATATATATATATATATATATATATATATATATGTGTGTGTGTGTGTGTGTGTGTGTGTTACTGTAGTAACTATTGAATTTTTTTTTACGTTACAGTTTTTTGTCTTGAGTTTAGAGGTTTAGAGATTCGTAAGGTCATCTATATTGTTTTACATAATCACTTGAGTTTGACAGTGCGACCGTTAGCTACAGCGAGTGGAATCCTCAAAGATACGCAGTGGGACGACCATTATTTGTAATCTTTGTAAATAAATTCTCAGAAAGACCTGAATCATAGGTGTGTAAATAGCATTCTTGTTGCAATTCAACGTGATAAGAGGGGGAAGGGGGTGGTTGAGTACAGTCCGGGCATCGAATAGTATATAGGGCTACGTAGGTGGTAACTATTAGAAGCAGCCTATGAAAGAGAACCGCGAGTGTACTTAATGTCTAGCCTATCCCGAAAACAGCCCAGTAGAAGGGTAGCAATCCAGCCATTCCTTGCTCGTTGTCAAGACTACTCTCAAGTGCATGAACGAGGCAGTGTTCAAGAAGATATTTAAGACAGTGCATTCAACCCTTGGCAGACCAGTTTAGCCTCCCAGCATGACGTCAGCACACAATGATGCTCAAAAAAAAAGATGCAGCGAGAAAAAAAAAAAAAACTGCGAGTTCAGATGGCGCTGAGAGAAGTGCTTGAACTGTGTATTTCCTAAGAGTTACGATGATGTTTACTTCCTAAGAGTTACGATGATGTTTACTTCCTAAGAGTTACGATGATGTTTTCTTCCTAAGTGTTACGATGAATCATGTTTACTTCCTACGAGTTACGATGATGTTTACTTCCTAGGAGTTACGATGATGTTTACTTCCTAGGAGTTACGATGATGTTTACTTCCTACGAGTTACGATGATGTTTACTTCCTAAGAGTTACAATGATGTTTACTTCCTAGGAGTTACGATAATGTTTACTTCCTACGAGTTACGAGAATGTTTACTTCCTACTACGATGGTTTACTTCCTAAGTTACAATGATTTTTACTTCCCAGGGGTTACGTGTAGCATAGTGCTAAAGGTCGAGAGGGCTAGGCTTATTGATGTTTCATGGTAAAACTCCGTAGAAACTGGCCGCCGCTCCTTGAGTGTGATATCGAACGTGAGGAGCATCGTAATGAGTTTGATGCGGCGCCAGATATTAAGATTCACAATAATTCCCCATGAGAAATGCTCAACACTCGAGTAATACAGTACAACCTCGAAGGTACTTTTTGTTTTGTTGGCGTCTGCTGTCCTTTGTATTCCGAAAGGGATTAAAAGGCCTCTTGAGGAAACCCAGTGATGAGTGTTTACACCGCGACCAGTCGTCATTCTCAGCGAGGCTGTGTCATGTCAGCGGACGGAAAGGAGTACAGTCTCCTCAGTGACCTTTTCTCTTCAAAGGAGTTGACAGTCAACATCGAAGTTTCAGATGGCTCATTTAGAGAATCCTTGGTTATTTACATAAATAGGTGTAGCCGCTTGCATGAGGTTGCGCCGCGAGTGAAAAGTCATCTTTGCCGAGACTATATCACTGAGATGAAGTCTTGCAAAAGAACTTCTCATTCCAAAGGTGTCCACATTTCCCTGTTACTAAGCAGCGCAACCTCTGGAAAGACGTGTCATATATATATATATATATATATATATATATATATATATATATATATATATATATATATATATATATATATATATACAGAGAGAGAGAGAGAGAGAGAGAGAGAGAGATTCCCA
Organism: Panulirus ornatus; assembly: GCF_036320965.1. Lineage (NCBI taxonomy): Eukaryota > Metazoa > Arthropoda > Malacostraca > Decapoda > Palinuridae > Panulirus > Panulirus ornatus. The sequence goes on from NC_092231.1 coordinate 3,565,511, forward strand.
GCTGTCGATAGATACCCACTTGGGTTTCTTGAAACTGTGGTAATCTTATCAATGTTAAAGGAAAAATCTGTTCGTCGCTTTGTGACAAATAGCTTCAGATTGTGTCAACAAGGCTGGGAACATTAGATAGCTTGAGCATAAACTCATTATTAATTCTATGTGAATTTCCTGTTCACCTAAGTCTCCATCGAAGAACCCATCACACACTTAAGGAGGAAGTGACCCGATCTCAGTTTTAACTTAGTTCTACCCATAAACACTTTCATTGACTTAATAGAACAGTGTGTTTCCCATAATGTTTTCCAAGATGCTGAGGGTAATTTTTTTTTCGTATAGACTGAAATTTGGTCTAGCCATGGGAAAAATCCCTTTAGTCTCCCTTTCTCAGTAATTTAGAAACGGAGATCCTAACTTTTGTCAGTGACCATCCAAAAATTTGGCATAGTTATGTTGATTGTGTGTGGTCTCTGTAGCCATTTTACCAAGGTTTGTAACGTTTTCTTTAATGCGTTAAACAACATTCACCCCACTGTCAAATTCAAGATTGAATGGGAACATGAAGACAAATGTGCCAGTTCTTGATGTGATGATGATTAGGGATTCTGATCACTGATACAAGTTCTACAGGAAGTCTACCAATGCTGAGATTCATATTCATTATTTCTTAGATATATATAATTGTTCTATATAAAAAAAAAATGTCTACAATTATGAATGTAACCATATAAGATGTACTTTCAAACATCTATGTTATCCCAGGTGATTTGTGAAGAAGATTTCCTTGGAAAGCCAGGAAGACATTTTATAAACCTTGTAACAAAAATGTGGACAAGTATGGTAAATTTAAATGTTCTGTTCTTCCCTATCCTCCTAACTTCACTGTCTGCCCGAAATGTGTGTATTGTAAAGTTTCCATAAACAATCAGAAATCCTGCTGAATTGCGATAAACCTCTCTCTCTCTCACACACACACACACACACACACACACACACACATTGTATATATATATATATATATATTATCCCTGGGGATAGGGGAGAAAGAATACTTCCCACGTATTCCCTGCGTGTCGTAGAAGGCGACTAAAAGGGGAGGGAGCGGGGGGCTGGAAATCCTCCCCTCTCGTTTTTTTTTTTTTTTCCAAAAGAAGGAACAGAGAGGTGGGCCAGGTGAGGATATTCCCTCAAAGGCCCAGTCCTCTGTTCTTGGCGCTACCTCGCTAGCGCGGGAAATGGCGAGTAGTATGAAAGAAAGAATATATATATATATATATATATATATATATATATATATATATATATATATATATATATATATATATATATATATATATATATGAGTTTGGTAAAGTGTGTGAAAGAAGAAAGCTGAGAGTAAATGTGAATAAGAACAAAGTTATTAGGTTCAGTAGGGTTGAGGGACAAGTCAATTGGGAGGTAAGTTTGAATGGAGAAAAACTGGATGAAGTGGTTTTAGATATCTGGGAGTGCATTTAGCAGCGGATGGAACCATGGAAGCGGAAGTGAGTCACAGGATGGGGGAGGGGGCGAAGGTTCTGGGAGCGTTGAAGAATGTGTGTAAGGCGAGAACGTTATCACGGAGAGCAAAAATGGGTATGTATGAAGGAATAGTGGTTCCAACAATGTTTTATGGTTGCGAGGCATGGGCTATAGATAGGGTTGTGCGGAGGAGGGTGGATGTGTTGGGAATGAGATTTTTGAGGACAATATGTGGTGTGATGTTGGTTTGATCGAGTAAGTAATGAAAGGGTAAGAGAGATGTGTGGTAATAAAAAGACTGTGGTTGAGAGAGCAGAAGAGGGTGTATTGAAATGTTTGTTCACATGGAGAGAATGAGCGAGGAAAGATTGACAAAGAGGATATGTGTCAGAGGTGAAGGGAACAAGGAGATGTGGGAGACCAGATTGGTGGTGGAAGGATGGAGTGAAAAAGATTTTGAGCGATCGGGGCCTGAACATACAGGATGGTGAAAGGCGTGCAATGGATAGAGTGAATTGGAACGATGTGGTATACCGGGGTCGACGTGCTGTCAGTGGATTGAACCAGGGCATGTGAAACGTCTGGGGTAAACCATGGAAAGTTTTGTTGGGCCTGGATGTGGAAAGGGAGCTGTGGTTTCGGGGCATTACACTTGACAGCTAGAGACTGAGTGTGAACGAATGTGGCCTTTGTTGTCTTTTCCTCGCGCTACCTCGCGCGCGTGCTGGGGAAGGGGAGGGGGTGCCATTTCATATGTGGTTGGGTGGCGACGAAATGGATGAAGGCAGCAAGTATGAATAGGTACATGTGTGTATATGTGTGTGTATGTATATGTATGTATACGTTGAAATGTATACGTATGTATATGTGAGTGTGGACGTGTGTGTATATACATGTGTATGTGGGTGGGTTGGGCCATTTTTTCGTCTGTTTCCTTGCGCTACCTCGCTAACGCGGGAGACAGCGACAAAGCAATATATATATATATATATATATATATATATATATATATATATATATATATATATATATATATATATATATGATCCCAGTTGAAGACACACATTTGGCCGATCCCAAGGGAACATGAAAAGTTGGAATAGGTGTCGGTAATAACATGAGAAGGAAAACGGCATATTGATTTTTTCTGTTATAATCGAATAAAATTGTATGATGTTTGTCAAAAAAATTCATAGCCTGGGAAGAATTTGCTCATCAAGACACAACTGTGTTTTGAATATTTAATCTAGCTCACGCGAAGTGGACTATCCTACACAGATAACTGAGAAGGATTAGGAAAGCATAGACTTTCCGAATCAGATGGTAGACTAAAATAAACATTGATTGCCAGTTTCGCTCTTTTTTGCGATGACACAAAAGTTAGGACTACGTAACCTTCTTAACTGTACTTGTGTTGTTCTTCCTATCTGACACATATCAGTTATTAACCTCGTACTTAGAATCTATCATGTTTCTTTATTCCTGGCAAATCCCTTTAAGTTGCGAAAAACACAAGATTTCTAGGTTGTATGGTTCCATTGGTTATAACTTCCCAACTACTAAGCTGCACTAAATTTGAGATTTAGTGGTCAAAGCCGTCGTGTTAGATAGGCAGTGGTGAAGCGTTCAAGGCTAGGCTAATTAACTGTCCTCGTCATCGTACCGATTCTCGCGCTTCTGGCAAGCGGCCGTACCCAAGCTCCTCCCCCAGCGATAGTACCAGCGCAGGTTGGCACTTTGTTCAGACAGACTGATTCCGTCCAGACAAATACACCACTGAAACTGCCCTCAGGCTTGTTCTACCTTTTACGTCTCCTGTGTTTTCGATCATTTAATATTATACTCAAAGCAAAAATGAGATTGTTGTTTAAGGCTGCCCGGGATGGTGCTGCGATGCGCCGGTTACTGAAGTACAGAAGAGGAGAACTTCGAGGTTTATGTACCTCGTACACTTGTCACAACAGTGTGATGTAAGTACAAGGTTGTTCATTTGTTACTTTTGTTAACAATTTACATGTACGTACCATAAGTAAGGAAAGTCAGTAGATAAAAAGAAAGCATTGTGAAAGCACTGTGTAAAATTGTTATTGTTTTGCAGTCGAAAGTGGGGGAGTTGGCTGTGGCGTATTTTTGCTTCGCTCACAGCCAAGTGGCGGTCTCCCACATGTGCTGGGGTTAGCCACGTGGATTTACGCGTGCCTTCTGTATATCTTTCACCAGTTTTTCAAAGAAATATGAGTTGATACATCAACTTCATATAATATTCAGCATCGTTACCGGGAAAGGTTCCGTATAAAATGAAGGTGTCTTCACGGCAGCGACGCGAGATAATCAAATGTCAAGTGACGACGATTAGACGGAGGAGTTGTCTATATCGATCCAGTAATATCCAGTTATATCTGGTCCCGAGTTGTTGTGTTTGAGCACGTGATTTGGTCGGCCAGTGATAAGATAATCGGTATAACGTTCGCTACAATGTAAGGATTTCTTAATTCTGTTGTGGGTGCCTTGAATACTGCGCGGTTGAATCCTCATGCCACTGACCTTGCCTTCCAGCCTTGCTTCTTTGAACAGACGAGATAACTTTTTCCCCCCCCCTTGTATTTGTATCTGTGTAGTACTTGTTTTTGAGAGAATCATTTGATTTTGTTGGGATCTAAGCTTGTATGTGGTAGCGATTACCTAATTGTGCTGTTACGAGAAGGTAGTTCAGCACTTGTGGGGGTCACCGTATCAGATGTTCTCTGCTCTCACACTCTTTTTTTAAACTTCTTGCATAGTATGTATTCAAAGGATGGTTTACTCCTTTCAGCTACAACTTTTTGAGTTACTTCGTTTCCAAGGTCGGAATATTGATTCGCTGGTAATGCATCAGATTGCCCTTTTGCATCTAAACTACAAACATTGGCTCTTGGATGATTCTGTTCCGCAATGCTGTTGTAGTATGCAGAGAAGACAAACAGTTACAGAGCTTTTATATATTACCGAATGGTATTACAAGGCGACAGTAATGAGAGTTCTGTATATGTAGGATTAATAGGTAGAACACTTATAAAACCTCAGCTAACCTGGTCAAGTAGCCGAAATGTATTATAGAAATAAGCCAACGTTAGATTGGTATGTTGCTTCCCCGGGTTGGTATCAGGTGGACACGCAAGTATGTGGGGAGGTTGAGAAGTGGTGGGACTGTCGCTCGCTCATCAGCGGCCATCAGTCCGTCAGTTTCTCGATGTGATCAGTGTTTGTTGTGAAATATATTTCGACTGGAGTTTTTAACATTAAGATAAATCTCGACTGCTATGTTACCTATTTTATATCTTTTACAAGTGTTTACTATTACATTAAGTAACCCTTTCAAAGAGGAAATGCCAAAATATCAATATAATTTTAAGATTTATAATTTTTGAAAGCGAAATTTTTACAAGTGTTTACTGTTACATTAATAAACCCTTTCAAAGAGGAAATGCAAAAATATCAATGAAGTTTTAAGATTGAAATCTTGACACAGAAACATACGGAACTTAAGCTTCCTTAGTAATTGTTGTGATCATTGACAGATACAACACTGAACGAACGCTCTAGTTATCACGCTATACAAAATTACTCTCTTAGGCACCAACAACGACCTGCCTGATTTGGTAACACGTTTCTCTTGGCTTAGGGTTACCACGTATGTTTCAAGGTTCACAGTTGTTCCTTGGTGGAGACGTGTCAGAGCTACGATACTGTGTCTGAAGCATCGGTATTGACCTTCACCTGAGGGTCCTAAGGGTTATTTGATGGTGTTTAGGTAATGCCATCTTCTGGAGTGACCTCGCAAGCTTGGCTCTTTAGCCTCTTCCCACGTCTTGATATCGCTGATTGGCTGTTGTACCCTTACTGTATCGCCCACCAACACTGGCCTCACGTAGCCGAGCGTCGCGACGCAGCAGGAGCACACGTTTATCTTCCAATCTTTCTCTCTCCTGAGCATATCAGTCTGGTGGGTTCAGACGTCCCCTCGCTGAGGGTATAAGGGTGTGTACGTGCGCATTCCCCAGAGTCGATGCATCAGGCTTAATGTATTCAGGTTTCTTGAGGTGTCTTGTGGATGTTCAGGAGTCCGAGATGCAAATCTTCATCAACATCAAATTTCTCTTCATCGTTGATTTTTGTAGTCTTGACAGCGGTTTCAGCTGCACCCTTTGCTTGGGAATGGCTAGGGCTAGGAGTCTCGTGGTTTCAGCTGCACCATTTGCTTGGAAATGGCTAGGGCTAGGAGTCTCGTGGTTTGAAAAAAGTTCCAAGCCATCGGGAAGGACTTGAAATTGGTGTGAGGAGAATCGGGTACTCCATGTCGAAGAAAGTGTCGTTCATGTGATCACACCTGATGTTTCTCTTATGTTGTCCATTTCCATGAAGTGGATGTAGTCATCCAGTGTCACCTGATGATAAAGGTATCCATCCCTACCTTTTCCAGTGGTCGTCGTCCCGGCACTTCATGCTGATACAGAGGTTCTGCAGGTTGTCTGTGGAGGCAGGTGTGATGCGCAAAAATCCCACTTGATTCAATGAATTCGCGAATCTCGCCCGCCAGGCCAGAAAATAAGGTCACGAGCCCTGCCAAGACATGAATTTACACCCGCGTGTCTTGCATGTGTCATTTCTTTCATCTCCTAAGGCACAGAGGAAGGTATGACAACTCGTTTTCCTCATAAGAATTATGCCATCTTGAACAGTCATCTCGTCCCAGGGGTTAGAATAACGGGTTAAGCAGGTTGGGAAGCGGGCCTTCTCCGTGACCCACACACTTACAGTGGTTTTCTTTCAGTTGCCTGAGACTCGGGTTCCTCTCTGTTTGCACTCTTGATTTCGTGAAGACGTCATGTTTTACTAGGAGATTCAAGAAAAGCTGTTCAGTGTGCTGTTCCCCAGAGCAGGAAAAGCTGTTCAGTGTCCAGTTCCCCAGCCGGCTCATCTACAACTGGGGGCCTAGGGTGGAGCATCAGCAATTGGAAGATCTTTGCCAGGTATAGAATCTAACTTATTGTGGAAATCTTGTGGACGAAGCAGTGTGGATTATAGTGGCCTAGTAGCTCTTGAACAAAGATTTACAAATGATACCACAGGTTTGTGGCCTGTGCAGACCCTAACTGATCTGCCAGGAGGTGTAAAGATATTTTTATGATCCATTCACATAGCGAGCATTTCTTTTCCAATTTGTGCATGATTTTTACCAGCTGGAGACTTTGATCGGCTAGCAAAGGAGACTTTGATCGGCTAGCAAAGGGAATTGGATTACCATTTTGCATGAGAACGGATCCCAGTCTATTGTTAGTGGCATCGTTTTCTAGAGGAATATCCTCAGAGGGATCATGAAATGGCCAATACAGGGGGGAATAACGTTCGAGATGAGACTATGTTCCTCTCAGGTTTTCCCTGCATGGATTACAGTGTCATTAACATGTACACACTCCGCTCGCGAGACCTCTCAGAGCTTCATGGAGCCGCTCTTGAAAGAGTAATGAGAGTTCAAGGAAGAGCCTTAACTAGGAGCCTAAATGATACCTAACGAAACAACTCTGGAAACTGGTAGACGGATGGAGGTGGACGAGACAGCATCCTGATGCATAGGTCACCTTTACAGAAGACACGGGGCTGAACGTCATCTCAGAGGATGTCCTCAAGTGCTGGCAGTGTATAATGATGATGACTGAGCCTAATGTCTCCACTCTCCTTAGATGACGCAACAATTTGGCTGATCCAACAGCCACTGCATCACCATAGTTATCCTCCACATTAACTACACTGATGCCATCAAATATGTAGAATCTGAGTTACAAATAAGAGCCCCATCGGATTGCTGGCCTTCACTTCTGAAAGAGGCATAAAGTCTTCCTTGAAGACGACAGATTCAACAGAGTATTATTTTCATGTTAGCTGAGATGGCGTGGGCAACTGAGGCCTCGATCAAGTCCGTCTCTTTAACGCTCTCTCTCTCTCTCTCTCTCTCTCTCTCTCTCTCTCTCTCTCTCTCTCTCTATATATATATATATATATATATATATATATATATATATATATATAATACTGTAGCACCAAGCAGGTACCCATTGTATCGACCAACCCCTAGCTAGAGTGGATGAACAGCTGGGTTGACTGTGGACTGACTGCCGCGACTAGGATTCGAACGCATGAGCTTTAACCTTGGCGACCCGTGAATGCATCATGGCCAGGAACGCTAACCGCTATTTTCTGTACAAATTAGATCCAGGTATTGTGGAGAAATTTGCAAAAAAGTTTTTTCAACTTTTCACGAGTTTATGATGTGTTATGTAAGTCGACCTTGTGTCATGTAAGTCGACCTTGTGTCTGATTCTGAATGCATTCCCTCTTTTGTATCTATTTTCTCACTCAATAGTCATCTGGAGATGTGGTAATGCACCTGCTTGCCCGATGCCGAAATGTTGGTTCACTTTCCCTCTCTGTTGGTATTGCTTTGGATTTATGCTCCCGAGAGCTGGCTGCTTGTGTTCCCCCCCACCATTAACTACACACGCAGTACACGGCAAGCTGCTGTATTTTATGATCACTGTGTGGCCATTGACAACTTAAGTCTGGATGCCACTGACTGTACAGGATGGGATTGTTCGGGCAGTTTGTTATTAGAAACTACTCCGTAGAAACTACAATTTGAGTGGCGTCGTCTGTCCATGTTCATGTGCCCTACTGAGGGTAGAAGATCATGGCCATTTGTGGTAGGATTATTTGTGTATGACTTTAGTAGGATTTATGGATTATCAGTCGACAGAGATGTACATAGCTGAGAGCAGCTGCCAGTTGTCTCAGATTTGAAGGGCTGATCTACGTTGAGGGCGAGAGGAGTGGTGGCTGTGGTATGCGATCCGGAGTTAACAAGGCGAGGCTGTGCATATTTGTGTAGGCTGCCTTTAGTGGGGTTGTGTGCACTGTCAGGTGTCTGTCTTTGACGTGATGGACTATTCTCCTTCACTGGCCGGCCCAACAGTAAGTCTACAGAGTTTTGGTAATTATGGGCAGGACTTTGTTTGTCTTATGGTGTGCTGTCACTCCTGGTACGTTCCGTTTCACTGAGTCTCTGCTGTCAGGAGCCACTGGGGATCCTCTCCTGTCTCATATTGTTTACCAGTATGATCATTATTTTGGTCTACATTTTTGATGCTTCAGAAGAGATATCTCGCAGTGGGCTTTTTATGGCCTGTGTTCGTGAGGTTGATCTTTGTTATTGCTTACTGGATCAGCTTTGTTCCTTGTGAATAAATAGATAAATAAAGAGCAGTTTACTGAATTCCGGCAGTCTTTCAGGCTGAAAATATGCAGTTGAGCAGATACATAATAAAGGGTCATAATACTTACTAGTTAAACTAATTAATCTTAATAGAGCTTAAGATCAAGACGGGACTGAATACTTCTGCGCTTTGGGTAAGCAGAGGAGTGGAATCTTGTCAACATAGTGTAGAAAAGCATTTTGGCTTCAACAACATGCATTCACTGGTGATCAACTGAAGGTTACGTGGTGTAAAGTTAAGTATCGGCTGAATTGCATTAGTATTGTGTTGACGTCCTTCATGTAACGGATAGTGAACATACAGTGATGGCAATTTTCCCGTTGGTTGTGTTACTGTAATATAGTAGTTAACGTACATATAACTATGGGATCCGAAGCTGTTTACTTGCTTAGCTGTGCACTTGTTCATAGAGTGTTTATAATAATCACAGTTGTAGGTAAACGAGCACTGGTTGGTACGGGATAATTGTCGTGACGGACGTCGGTCAGTGGAGGTTAGGCTTGGAGTTTATGTTAGGTGATCGCGCCTCTGACTTTCATGGAACTTTATTGCTCAGAGCCTGAGAATATGTCAGTCATGTTGTTTACACAAGCGACTCCAGCTTCGACTTCGTACGTTTCGAGAGATTGATGTACTCGTTCACCAGTGAGGGTATGTAATGATTATTAATATATATATATATATATATATATATATATATATATATATATATATATATATATATATATATATATATATATATATAATCAAAATTACTGAAGGTAGACACTCATTTGGGAAGTTGGTAGGTCCAATCAGGCGAAATTCAAGTATCATCCTTAGAGAGAGAGAGAGAGAGAGAGAGAGAGAGAGAGAGAGAGAGAGAGAGAGACTTTAGGTCGGCATGTTGACCTGTGGACGGCTGAAGAACGCCACTGACATACGTGGCAGGGGTCACACCCCATCCAGTGGTGGACGAGACATGTCAGAAATGTTGTTGGATGTTTACAGTTGCTGCGTCTGAGGCAATTTATTTTTTTTTTTCTTTGGTTGATCTAGTTCAGATCCCAGCGAACATAACTGTAAATTCCAGATTGATGACTCGAGATTTGTTCTTTGACTGCACATATATATTTTTCTGTACCTTGGAGGCTCTAGCCACAGACAGAAGTCCACAACAAAGTCGGGCCTTAATTGAAATATAGAAAGGATTATGACGGGGGGGGGGGGGGGGAGAAGAAGAGACAAGGGAACGTATTTCCGAATTTTGGAGGAAGTGAAAAACCAGTCTGTTAATATGGAATAGGTCATAGTTAATGGGAAAGACATGAGAGGTCAGAGTGTTTCAGAGTGTCAAGGTAAAGGGAAAGAAAAATATAACGGGCAACGGCCACATAGTAATCATGTGACGCTGCAGCTTGCCGGGTACTTCCATCATGTTGTTCTCGCTATAGTGTTGCCACACTGATGGCATACTTGTGGCCTTAGAGGGAATATCCTCTCTTGGCCCCCTTCTCAGTTCCCTCGTGTGTGTGTGTTTGTGTGTGTGTTATGTGTGTGTGTGTGTGTGTGTGTGTGTGTATGTTTGTGTGTGTGTGTGTGTGTGTGTGTGTGTGTGTGTGTAATTATATTTGCTTATTTGTACATTGCGGGGAGAGAGGTGTACACCCGTGGGGCGTCATCTCTTGAACTGTGCCATCAAGTAGCCTTTGAAAACTATGTAAACAGTTAGCATGCAGTCTCACTGGTCCGTCCGCTTCCTCCGTCCACCACCCCTGACTCTAAACCAGAACGTAACATCCTTTCTAACGAGTTTTCTTCTCTTTTTTCTTTTTTTGCCCAGCTTTTTGTCACGACGACGGTCCGTCCGGGTGCTGCATCTCACCAAGTGCTGTCCACTGTCAGCATCGTCCACTTGAAGGCTATTATCAGAGTCCACACCACCTCCACCTTCCCCCCCGCTCCTCCTCCTCCTCCTCTGTGGTGGGAACTTTGTACCCCTCGTTCTCGAACTGTGTGACTCACTCCCCTTGAGGCCAGGTACAACGCCTTACTGGTTGCTGTTCTCCGTACCCTCTCTCGACCAGTGCCTCTTTAGGCTCGGCGACCAGACTTGCGAGGCAGAAACCAGTTTTGGGTTTAACGTATACAGTGAATGATTGACCGAACATCTCCTTCATCCATATACTTGAATACGATTCTCCTATTTGCCAGCAGACAGTTTGGCCTCTTTCAATTCTCCAGGCGATAGATTTAAGTACGAAGTCGACCCGCTAGGTCTCTCTCTCTCTCTCTCTCTCTCTCTCTCTCTCTCTCTCTCTCTCTCTCTCTCTCTCTCTCTCTCTCTCTCTCACGGAGATTACTGTGATCCATTGCCCCTTTTGGTTAAAATCCCCCGTTTCCGCTCTGTCCCATCCTCATTACCTTGCAAAAGTATTGGGATTGAGTCTCATCATCCACTTATCTGACCAAGTTTGGAGTTTGTCTAGGGTCCAATCCCCTGGTGTGTGTGTGTGTGTGTGTGTGTGTGTGTGTGTTTGCGTTTCCTTTTTACTTTTTTTTGCGTGTGTGAGACTAAGAGTTTGGGTAGATGTGAAACATACATATGTGTGAACGTTAGTTTGAAAGAATGCGTGTCAGTGTAGGCGTTTATGATCCTGTGAGTTTTCGACATTTGCCGTTGTAAGTCTCACGTTGTAGATAAGTTACACACCAGCATGAATACAGGCCATGAAATCCTTCGCTCTGTAGGTTTTTGTCGGGATGTCTTGACGACGTTTGGCCCTGAGTGCGTCCTCAGGCTGCCTGCGGTCCTGGCTGGCTCCGCCGGCCTTTTGCGGGTTGCGGACGACGACCCAGTTGACGCGTAGCAACAGCTCCTCCGTCCTGGCCGCGGAAAACTGGTTTTTACTGGCATTTCTTGGCGGTTTTCCCATTAGGTACTTTCCGTCTGTTATCTTGGTATCTATGGACTGGCTGTTGACACTCGACTGAGCTTTTTATGTACATTTTACGAATCATATAAGTGATATTTGACACTTAACGGTGAAGAGCAGGTGGTCTCATTTGACTCGGCGTGGACGCCCTTGTTTCCAACAGGGTTCAGAAGTGTAATATATTCCGCTTAGAGCCGCTTGGAGCTCTGCGCTTAGTACCTCCACACCCTTTGGGCTTGGGTATACTGTTACTTGTTCAATGGCTATTATATGATTCAGACCCAGTCGACGAATGAGATTTGTTTACATCAACAGTGCTAGGTTAGGTTAAGGTATGTAAGCTAGGTTTCTTAGATTTGTTTAGGTTCGTTTGGTTAGATTTGGTTAGGTTAGGTTAGGTTGGGTATAAACCAGGAGGTTGTGTTGCCCCCTCACCGCTAACACCACCAAGAAGTATGGCGTTGCATCTTTAGGCTAGATTAGACACATGTAACAAGTCTTGTCGTTGTTTAGCACTTGACCAACGATAAACTGATCGTCATCAAACAATACCAAATGAGCAACTTACACCGAGCCTATTGGGCATGGAGGTACTTGGTCAAGGAGCTCCATGATTATGAGCACAGTAGGCTTTTGAATACCCTCGTGTCGTTGTTGTCCTGCATGGTATACTGAGCATCGGTTTAGTTTTTGTGCGAATGCAGTCTGCCGCCGGGGTCTGTGACCTTTGTAACTCCTTTGTGCTACTACATACAGGATGGACGTGCGTGAGGTGCACAACAAACCAGCCGCTGACAGGTGGCACGAATCCTGTGTAAACGGGAACGGAGTGAACAAATCAGATAGGAAAAAGAGCCCATAAACTCCCGTAGAGCTTGGCAGTAGAGGCCGTTGACAGGGTGTTAGGCGACACGCCCCTGATGAACTTGATGATAAGCGTTGGCTGCCGGCCCCTTGCTTGAGAGTGAGAGGGTGGGCTGTGTGCTTGTGCCTTGGCTTACGTCAAAGAGGAGGCGGAGTAGCCACGAGTGGACGCCTCAGATAGGCGAGACTAGCGTCAGGGTTGGTGGAGGTCGTACAACCAGACCCACGGAAAGGATTCTCCGGGGATACTGGGGGGAATTCTTTGGGGTCCGGGGCTCTAGGGAGGGGAGGAGGGTGGGTGGTGGAGGGCAGGAGCTGGGAAGAATGGAGATGAGATTTGAAAGTATTGATGAAGTAACAGATGAAATGATAGAAATAAGCAATAAGCGTGAATTTTGTAGAGATTATCATTGTTACTATCTTTCCTGTTACATTCCCCCCCCCCCCCCAGCTCCATTCTTTTGGGGGAAATGACAACCCCCTGGACCCTCGTCGGCTCTTAACTACCCGGGGTCGTCCATAACACATTGGATCACCTTTTTACCAACTCTTATCATGACGTTATCATATCTGATTCCAAAGTTGCCCTCTCATCGACTGTCTTATATCAGCATATTATGTTACTGTCAGCCGCATACATAGTCTACGTAACACCTCTAAAGGGAGGGGATTTTGTCATGGATTTCCTCAAGATTCCGGCTTCTCATGATCTTATGATAGAATTACCCAACAGGTTTGGTTTAATGGCCAGACAAGCCTCTCTCAGGCCATAGGTCGACCTCAGACTGGTATATCGAGTAATGGAGCAAGACGCCAAGGCTTGGAAGGGTTAATTTTACCCAAAGATGTGGAATCACCAGGCAGGCAGCTCAACCAGCAAGTGTAATGCGAGATTCCAATATACCACTACACACACTCCTGTGGTCATCACAAGAGCAGAGCCAGACGTTGTGGTATTGTAAGAGCCAGGATTAGGGTGGGATAGGGAGGTGTACAGATGTATCTGGCAGGCACAATGTGATCGTACAGAAACACAGGTCGGTCTCGGATACATGTTGGAACATTTAAACACGCGTTAACACAGCGCACCAAAACAATTCCATCATGCCCGACTTTCTGTTTTCATGTTTTATGAACTCTATGAATATTTCGTTAACGACACTGAATAACTTCAGAATATTCTACTCCTGTACTTCAAAATATTCTGCTCCTGTACTTCAGAATATTCTGCTCCTATACTTCAGAATATTCTGCTCCTGTACTACGGTTGTGCAAACCTCTGAACTTAATTTATGTAATTAACCGTATCCGTAATGCGGTATAACTTGTTTACTGATTTCCACATACCTGTATGTTAACCCGACCTGTCATGTGTCTTATATAGTATTCTCCTGTCTGTCTGTGCAAGGACTCTAGCCCTAATGTTTCCGTCTTTGCCTGGAATAGTTCAGGGTATTCTTTAGCTCAAAAAACTATTTGATTCAAAATTGAAAGGTAAAATATTGAAGCACTTCTATACTTGAAGTAATCATGGAAAATATATCATATTGCTCTTTTACACCGATACATACCCAATAAATACGATGCAATGGAGCAGAAAATATTTAAAATTAGCTTCATTTAACTGCTTCATTGAATGTCAAAAAGACGACTAAACGATATTTTAACACCAGATTTGTATTCAGCATGAAAAATACTTCTTATAATGAGTTTTTAAAGGAAATGTATTTTTCAGAGAAAAATGCCAAAAATTGAAGGTATTATTAGTTCAGGGTATTTTTTAGCTCAAAAAACTTTTTGTTTCAAAATTGAAGTTATCATGGAAAATATATCATATTGCTCTTTTACACCGATACATACCCAATAAATACGATGCATTGGAGCAGAAAATATTTGAAATTGACTTCATTTAATTGCTTAATTGAATATCATAAAGACGACTAAACGATATTTTAACACCAGATTTGTATTCAGCATGAAAAATACTTCTTATAATGAGTTTTTAAAGGAAATCTATTTTCTGAGAAAAATGCCAAAAATTGAAGGTATTAGTTCAGGGTATTTTTTAGCTCAAAAAACTTTTTGTTTCAAAATTGAAAGATAAAGTATTCAAACACTTCTATACTTGAAGTTATCATGGAAAATATATCATATTGCTCTTTTACACCGATACATACCCAATAAATACGATGCATTGGAGCAGAAAATATTTGAAATTGACTTCATTTAACTGCCCAATTCAATATCAAAAACGACTAAACGATATTTTAACACCAGATTTGTATTCAGCATGAAAAATACTTCTTATGATGAGTTTTTAAAGGAAATCTATTTTTCTGAGAAAAATGCCAAAAATTGAAGGTATTAGTTCAGGGTATTTTTTAGCTCAAAAAACTTTTTGTTTCAAAATTGAAAGATAAAGTATTCAAACACTTCTATACTTGAAGTAATCATGGAAAATATATCATATTGCTCTTTTACACCGATACATACCCAATAAATACGATGCAATGGAGCAGAAAATATTTAAAATTGACTTCATTTAACTGCTTAATTGAATGTCAAAAAGACGACTAAACGATATTTTAACACCAGATTTGTATTCAGCATGAAAAATACTTCTTATAATGAGTTTTTAAAGGAAATCTATTTTTCTGAGAAATATGCCAAAAATTGAAGGTATTTTTTAGCTCAAAAAACTTTTTGTTTCAAAATTGAAAGATAAAGTATTCAAACACTTCTATACTTGAAGTTATCATGGAAAATATATCATATTGCTCTTTTACACCGATACATACCCAATAAATACGATGCATTGGAGCAGAAAATATTTGAAATTGACTTCATTTAACTGCTTAATTGAATAGTCAAAAATACGACTAAACGATATTTTAACACCAGATTTGTATTCAGCATGAAAAATACTTCTTATAATGAGTTTTTAAAGAAATCTATTTTTCTGAGAAATATGCCAAAAATTGAAGGTATTAGTTCAGGGTATTTTTTAGCTCAAAAAACTTTTTGTTTCAAAATTGAAAGATAAAGTATTCAAACACTTCTATACTTGAAGTTATCATGGAAAATATATCATATTGCTCTTTTACACCGATACATACCCAATAAATACGATGCAATGGAGCAGAAAATATTTGAAATTGACTTCATTTAACTGCTTAATTGAATGTCAAAAAGACGACTAAACGATATTTTAACACCAGATTTGTATTCAGCATGAAAAATACTTCTTATAATGAGTTTTTAAAGGAAATCTATTTTTCTGAGAAAAATGCCAAAAATTGAAGGTATTTTTTAGCTCAAAAAACTTTTTGTTTCAAAATTGAAAGATAAAGTATTCAAACACTTCTATACTTGAAGTAATCATGGAAAATATATCATATTGCTCTTTTACACCGATACATACCCAATAAATACGATGCAATGGAGCAGAAAATATTTGAAATTGACTTCATTTAACTGCTTAATTGAATGTCAAAAAGACGACTAAACGATATTTTAACACCAGATTTGTATTCAGCATGAAAAATACTTCTTATAATGAGTTTTTAAAGGAAATCTATTTTTCAGCGAAAAATGCCAAAAATTGAAGGTATTAGTTCAGGGTATTTTTTAGCTCAAAAAACTTTTTGTTTCAAAATTGAAAGATAAAGTATTCAAACACTTCTATACATGAAGTAATCATGGAAAATATATCATATTGCTCTTTTACACCGATACATACCCAATAAATACGATGCAATGGAGCAGAAAATATTTGAAATTGACTTCATTTAACTGCTTAATTGAATGTCAAAAAGACGACTAAACGATATTTTAACACCAGATTTGTATTCAGCATGAAAAATACTTCTTATAATGAGTTTTTAAAGGAAATCTATTTTTCAGAGAAAAATGCCAAAAATTGAAGGTATTAGTTCAGGGTATTTTTTAGCTCAAAAAACTTTTTGTTTCAAAATTGAAAGATAAAGTATTCAAACACTTCTATACTTGAAGTTATCATGGAAAATATATCATATTGCTCTTTTACACCGATACATACCCAATAAATACGATGCATTGGAGCAGAAAATATTTGAAATTGACTTCATTTAACTGCTTAATTGAATATCATAAAGACGACTAAACGATATTTTAACACCAGATTTGTATTCAGCATGAAAAATACTTCTTATGATGAGTTTTTAAAAGAAATCTATTTTTCAGAGAAAAATGCCAAAAATTGAAGGTATTAGTTCAGGGTAATTTTTAGCTCAAAAAACTTTTTGTTTCAAAATTGAAAGATAAAGTATTCAAACACTTCTATACTTGAAGTAATCATGGAAAATATATCATATTGCTCTTTTACACCGATACATACCCAATAAATACGATGCAATAGAGCAGAAAATATTTAAAATTGACTTCATTTAACTGCTTAATTGAATGTCAAAAAGACGACTAAACGATATTTTAACACCAGATTTGTATTCAGCATGAAAAATACTTCTTATAATGAGTTTTTAAAGGAAATCTATTTTTCAGAGAAAAATGCCAAAAATTGAAGGTATTAGTTCAGGGTATTTTTTAGCTCAAAAAACTTTTTGTTTCAAAATTGAAAGATAAAGTATTCAAACACTTCTATACATGAAGTTATCATGGAAAATATATCATATTGCTCTTTTACACCGATACATACCCAATAAATACGATGCATTGGAGCAGAAAATATTTGAAATTGACTTCATTTAACTGCTTAATTGAATATCATAAATACGACTAAACGATATTTTAACACCAGATTTGTATTCAGCATGAAAAATACTTCTTATGATGAGTTTTTAAAAGAAATCTATTTTTCTGAGAAAAATGCCAAAAATTGAAGGTATTAGTTCAGGGTATTTTTTAGCTCAAAAAACTTTTTGTTTCAAAATTGAAAGATAAAGTATTCAAACACTTCTATACTTCAAGTAATCATGGAAAATATATCATATTACTCTTTTACACCGATACATACCCAATAAATACGATGCAATGGAGCAGAAAATATTTGAAATTGACTTCATTTAACTGCTTAATTGAATATCATAAATACGACTAAACGATATTTTAACACCAGATTTGTATTCAGCATGAAAAATACTTCTTATGATGAGTTTTTAAAAGAAATCTATTTTTCTGAGAAAAATGCCAAATATTGAAGGTATTAGTTCAGGGTAATTTTTAGCTCAAAAATTTTTTTGTTTCAAAATTGAAAGATAGAGTATTCAAACACTTCTATACTTGAAATAATCATGGAAAATATATCATATTGCTCTTTTACACCGATACATACCCAATAAATACGATGCAATAGAGCAGAAAGTATTTGAAATTGACTTCATTTAACTGCTTAATTGAATGTCATAAAGACGATTAAACGATATTTTAACACCAGATTTGTATTCAGCATGAAAAATACTTCTTATAATGAGTTTTTAAAGGAAATCTATTTTTCGGAGAAAAATGCCAAAAATTGAAGGTATTAGTTCAGGGTATTTTTTAGCTCAAAAAACTTTTTGTTTCAAAATTGAAAGATAAAGTATTCAAACACTTCTATACTTGAAGTAATCATGGAAAATATATCATATTGCTCTTTTACACCGATACATACCCAATAAATACGATGCAATGGAGCAGAAAATATTTGAAATTGACTTCATTTAACTGCTTAATTGAATGTCAAAAAGACGACTAAACGATATTTTAACACCAGATTTGTATTCAGCATGAAAAATACTTCTTATAATGAGTTTTTAAAGAAATCTATTTTTCTGAGAAAAATGCCAAAAATTGAAGGTATTAGTTCAGGGTATTTTTTAGCTCAAAAAACTTTTTGTTTCAAAATTGAAAGATAAAGTATTCAAACACTTCTATACATGAAGTTATCATGGAAAATATATCATATTGCTCTTTTACACCGATACATACCCAATAAATACGATGCATTGGAGCAGAAAATATTTGAAATTGACTTCATTTAACTGCTTAATTGAATATCATAAATACGACTAAACGATATTTTAACACCAGATTTGTATTCAGCATGAAAAATACTTCTTATGATGAGTTTTTAAAGAAATCTATTTTTCTGAGAAAAATGCCAAAAATTGAAGGTATTAGTTCAGGGTATTTTTTAGCTCAAAAAACTTTTTGTTTCAAAATTGAAAGATAAAGTATTCAAACACTTCTATACATGAAGTTATCATGGAAAATATATCATATTGCTCTTTTACACCGATACATACCCAATAAATACGATGCATTGGAGCAGAAAATTTTGAAATTGACTTCATTTAACTGCTTAATTGAATATCATAAATACGAATAAACGATATTTTAACACCAGATTTGTATTCAGCATGAAAAATACTTCTTATGATGAGTTTTTAAAAGAAATCTATTTTTCTGAGAAAAATGCCAAAAATTGAAGGTATTAGTTCAGGGTAATTTTTAAGTCAAAAAACTTTTTGTTTCAAAATTGAAAGATAAAGTATTCAAACACTTCTATACTTGAAGTAATCATGGAAAATATATCATATTGCTCTTTTACACCGATACATACCCAATAAATACGATGCAATAGAGCAGAAAATATTTAAAATTGACTTCATTTAACTGCTTAATTGAATGTCAAAAAGACGACTAAACGATATTTTAACACCAGATTTGTATTCAGCATGAAAAATACTTCTTATAATGAGTTTTTAAAGGAAATCTATTTTTCAGCGAAAAATGCCAAAAATTGAAGGTATTAGTTCAGGGTATTTTTTAGCTCAAAAAACTTTTTGTTTCAAAATTGAAAGATAAAGTATTCAAACACTTCTATACATGAAGTTATCATGGAAAATATATCATATTGCTCTTTTACACCGATACATACCCAATAAATACGATGCATTGGAGCAGAAAATATTTGAAATTGACTTCATTTAACTGCTTAATTGAATATCATAAATACGACTAAACGATATTTTAACACCAGATTTGTATTCAGCATGAAAAATACTTCTTATGATGAGTTTTTAAAAGAAATCTATTTTTCTGAGAAAAATGCCAAAAATTGAAGGTATTAGTTCAGGGTATTTTTTAGCTCAAAAAACTTTTTGTTTCAAAATTGAAAGATAAAGTATTCAAACACTTCTATACATGAAGTTATCATGGAAAATATATCATATTGCTCTTTTACACCGATACATACCCAATAAATACGATGCATTGGAGCAGAAAATATTTGAAATTGACTTCATTTAACTGCTTAATTGAATATCATAAATACGAATAAACGATATTTTAACACCAGATTTGTATTCAGCATGAAAAATACTTCTTATGATGAGTTTTTAAAAGAAATCTATTTTTCTGAGAAAAATGCCAAAAATTGAAGGTATTAGTTCAGGGTAATTTTTAGCTCAAAAAACTTTTTGTTTCAAAATTGAAAGATAAAGTATTCAAACACTTCTATACTTGAAGTAATCATGGAAAATATATCATATTGCTCTTTTACACCGATACATACCCAATAAATACGATGCAATAGAGCAGAAAATATTTAAAATTGACTTCATTTAACTGCTTAATTGAATGTCAAAAAGACGACTAAACGATATTTTAACACCAGATTTGTATTCAGCATGAAAAATACTTCTTATAATGAGTTTTTAAAGGAAATCTATTTTTCAGCGAAAAATGCCAAAAATTGAAGGTATTAGTTCAGGGTATTTTTTAGCTCAAAAAACTTTTTGTTTCAAAATTGAAAGATAAAGTATTCAAACACTTCTATACTTGAAGTTATCATGGAAAATATATCATATTGCTCTTTTACACCGATACATACCCAATAAATACGATGCAATGGAGCAGAAAATATTTGAAATTGACTTCATTTAACTGCTTAATTGAATGTCAAAAATACGACTAAACGATATTTTAACACCAGATTTGTATTCAGCATGAAAAATACTTCTTATAATGAGTTTTTAAAAGAAATGTATTTTTCAGAGAAAAATGCCAAAAATTGAAGGTATTAGTTCAGGGTATTTTTTAGCTCAAAAAACTTTTTGTTTCAAAATTGAAAGATAAAGTATTCAAACACTTCTATACTTGAAGTAATCATGGAAAATATATCATATTGCTCTTTTACACCGATACATACCCAATAAATACGATGCAATAGAGCAGAAAATATTTTAAATTAACTTCATTTAACTGCTTAATTGAATGTCAAAAAGACGACTAAACGATATTTTAACACCAGATTTGTATTCAGCATGAAAAATACTTCTTATAATGAGTTTTTAAAGGAAATCTATTTTTCTGAGAAAAATGCCAAAAATTGAGTTCAGGGTATTTTTTAGCTCAAAAAACTTTTTGTTTCAAAATTGAAAGATAAAGTATTCAAACACTTCTATACATGAAGTTATCATGGAAAATATATCATATTGCTCTTTTCCACCGATACATACCCAATAAATACGATGCATTGGAGCAGAAAATATTTGAAATTGACTTCATTTAACTGCTTAATTGAATATCATAAATACGAATAAACGATATTTTAACACCAGATTTGTATTCAGCATGAAAAATACTTCTTATGATGAGTTTTTAAAAGAAATCTATTTTTCTCAGGGTAATTTTTAGCTCAAAAAACTTTTTGTTTCAAAATTGAAAGATAATGTATTCAAACACTTCTATACTTGAAGTAATCATGTAAAATATATCATATTGCTCTTTTACACCGATACATACCCAATAAATTCGATGCAATGGAGCAGAAAATATTTAAAATTGACTTTCTTTAACTGCTTAATTGAATGTGAAAAAGACGACTAAACGATATTTTAACACCAGATTTGTATTCAGCATGAAAAATACTTCTTATAATAAGTTTTTAAAGGAAATCTATTTTTCTGAGAAATATGCCATAAATTGCATGGTATTTTTTAGCTCAAAAAACTTTTTGTTTCAAAATTGAGAGAAAGTATTCAAACACTACTATACTTGAAGTTATCATGGAAAATATATCATATTGCTCTTTTACACCGATACATACCCAATAAATACGATTCAATGGAATAGAAAATATTTGAAATCTAATGTCAAAAAGACGACTAAACGATATTTTAACACCAGATTTGTATTCGGAATGAAAAATACTTATAATGAGTTTTTATAGGAAATCTATTTTTTCAGAGAAAAATGCCAAAAATTGAAGGCATTAGTTCAGGGTATTTTTTAGCTCAAAAAACTTTTTGTTTCAGAATTGAGAGATAAAGTATTCAAACACTACTATACTTGAAGTAATCATGGAAAATATATCATATTGCTCTTTTACACCGATACGTACCCAATAAATACGATTCAATGGAACAGAAAATATTTCAAATTTACTTCATTTAACTACTTAATTGAATGTCAAAAAGACGACTAAACGATATTTTAGCACCAGATTTGTATTCAGCATGAAAAATACTTCTTATAATGAGTTTTTAAAGGAAATCTATTTTTCAGCGAAAAATGCCAAAAATTGAAGGTATTAGTTCAGGGTATTTTTTAGCTCAAAAAACTTTTTGTTTCAAAATTGAAAGATAAAGTATTCAAACACTTCTATACATGAAGTTATCATGGAAAATATATCATATTGCTCTTTTACACCGATACATACCCAATAAATACGATGCATTGGAGCAGAAAATATTTGAAATTGACTTCATTTAACTGCTTAATTGAATATCATAAATACGAATAAACGATATTTTAACACCAGATTTGTATTCAGCATGAAAAATACTTCTTATGATGAGTTTTTAAAAGAAATCTATTTTTCTGAGAAAAATGCCAAAAATTGAAGGTATTAGTTCAGGGTAATTTTTAAGTCAAAAAACTTTTTGTTTCAAAATTGAAAGATAAAGTATTCAAACACTTCTATACTTGAAGTAATCATGGAAAATATATCATATTGCTCTTTTACACCGATACATACCCAATAAATACGATGCAATAGAGCAGAAAATATTTAAAATTGATTTCATTTAACTGCTTAATTGAATGTCAAAAAGACGACTAAACGATATTTTAACACCGGATTTGTATTCAGCATGAAAAATACTTCTTATAATGAGTTTTTAAAGGAAATCTATTTTTCAGCGAAAAATGCCAAAAATTGAAGGTATTTTTTAGCTCAAAAAACTTTTTGTTTCAAAATTGAAAGATAAAGTATTCAAACACTTCTATACATGAAGTTATCATGGAAAATATATCATATTGCTCTTTTACACCGATACATCCCCAATAAATACGATGCATTGGAGCAGAAAATATTTGAAATTGACTTCATTTAACTGCTTAATTGAATATCATAAATACGACTAAACGATATTTTAACACCAGATTTGTATTCAGCATGAAAAATACTTCTTATGATGAGTTTTTAAAAGAAATCTATTTTTCTGAGAAAAATGCCAAAAATTGAAGGTATTAGTTCAGGGTATTTTTTAGCTCAAAAAACTTTTTGTTTCAAAATTGAAAGATAAAGTATTCAAACACTTCTATACATGAAGTTATCATGGAAAATATATCATATTGCTCTTTTACACCGATACATGGAAAATATATCATATTGCTCTTTTACACCGATACATACCCAATAAATACGATGCATTGGAGCAGAAAATATTTGAAATTGACTTCATTTAACTGCTTAATTGAATATCATAAATACGACTAAACGATATTTTAACACCAGATTTGTATTCAGCATGAAAAATACTTCTTATGATGAGTTTTTAAAAGAAATCTATTTTTCTGAGAAAAATGCCAAAAATTGAAGGTATTAGTTCAGGGTAATTTTTAAGTCAAAAAACTTTTTGTTTCAAAATTGAAAGATAAAGTATTCAAACACTTCTATACTTGAAGTAATCATGGAAAATATATCATATTGCTCTTTTACACCGATACATACCCAATAAATACGATGCAATAGAGCAGAAAGTATTTAAAATTGACTTCATTTAACTGCTTAATTGAATGTCAAAAAGACGATTAAACGATATTTTAACACCAGATTTGTATTCAGCATGAAAAATACTTCTTATAATGAGTTTTTAAAGGAAATCTATTTTTCAGCGAAAAATGCCAAAAATTGAAGGTATTAGTTCAGGGTATTTTTTAGCTCAAAAAACTTTTTGTTTCAAAATTGAGAGATAAAGTATTCAAACGCTTGTATACTTGAAGTAATCATGGAAAATATATCGTTTTGCTCTTTTACACCGATACATACCCAATAAATACGATGCAATGGAGTAGAAAATATTTTAAATCAACTTCATTTAACTGCTTAATTGAATGTCAAAAAAAGACGACTAAACGATATTTTAACACCAGAGTTGTATGCAGCATGAAAAATACTTCTTATAATGAGTTTTTAAAGGAAATCTATTTTTCAGCGAAAAATGCCAAAAATTGAAGGTATTAGTTCAGGGTATTTTTTAACTCAAATAACCTTTTGTTTCAAAATTGAAAGATAAAGTATTCAAACACTTCTATACTTGAAGTTATCATGGAAAATATATCATATTGCTCTTTTACATCGATACATACCCAATAAATACGATTCAATGGAACAGAAAATATTTGAAATTGACTTCATTTAACTACTTAATTGAATGTCAAAAAGACGACTAATCGATATTTTAACAACAGATTTGTATTCAGCATGAAAAATACTTCTTATAATGAGTTTTTAAAGGAAATCTATTTTTCAGCGAAAAATGCCAAAAATTGAAGGTATTAGTTCAGGGCATTTTTTAGCTCAAAAAACTTTTTGTTTCAAAATTGAAAGATAAAGTATTCAAACACTTCTATACATGAAGTTATCATGGAAAATATATCATATTGCTCTTTTACACCGATACATACCCAATAAATACGATGCATTGGAGCAGAAAATATTAGAAATTGACTTCATTTAACTGCTTAATTGAATATCATAAATACGAATAAACGATATTTTAACACCAGATTTGTATTCAGCATGAAAAATACTTCTTACGATGAGTTTTTAAAAGAAATCTATTTTTCTGAGAAAAATGCCAAAAATTTAGGGTAATTTTTAGCTCAAAAAACTTTTTGTTTCAAAATTGAAAGATAAAGTATTCAAACACTTCTATACTTGAAGTAATCATGGAAAATATATCATATTGCTCTTTTACACAGATACATACCCAAGAATTACGATGCAATGGAGCAGAAAATATTTAAAATTGACTTCATTTAATTGCTTAATTGAATGTCAAAAAGACGACTAAACGGTATTTTAACGCCAGATTTGTATTCAGCATGAAAAATACTTCTGATAATGAGTTTTTAAAGGAAATCTATTTTTTGAGGAAAATGCCAAAAATTGAAGGTATTAGTTCAGGCTATTTTTTAGCTCAAAAAACTTTTTGTGTCAAAATTGAAAGATAAAGTATTCAAACACTTCTATACTTGAACTTACCATTGAAAATATATCATATTGCTCTTTTACACCGATACATACCCAATAAATACGACTCAATGGAGCAGAAAATATTTGAAATTGACTTCATTAAACTGCTTAATTGAATGTCAAAAAGATGACTAAACGATATTTTAACACCAGATTTGTATTCAGCATGAAAAATACTTCTTATAATGAGTTTTTAAAGGAAATCTGTTTCCAGAGAAAAATGCGAAAAATTGTCAGGCATGTGTATAAGTAGGAAAAGAGGCAAGTAATTGATTCTCAGTGAATGTCGGTTTGCGGCAAGTATGCAGTGTTTTGTGTATGAGAGGGCTTGGGAAGTGAGTCAGTTGTTGTTCGATGATGATACAACGCTGGTGGCTGATTTGGGTGAGAAACTGCAGGAGCTGGTGATTGAGTTTGGTGAAATGTGTGAAAGGAGAAAGCTGAGAGTAAATGTGAATAAGAGCAAGGTTATTAGGTGCAGTAGGGCTGAGGGACAAATCAAATGGGAGTTAAGTTTGAATGGAGAAAAACTGGAGGAAGTGAAGTGTTTTAGATATCTGTGAGTGGATTTGGCAGCGGATGGAACCATGGAAGTGGAAGTGATTTACAGGGTGGGGGAGGGGGCGAAAGTTCTGAGAGCGTTGAAGAATGTGTGGAAGGCGAGAACATTATCTCGGAAAGCAAAAATGGGTATGTCTGAAGGAATAGTGGTTCCAGCACTGTTATATGGATGCGAGGCGTGGGCTGTAGATAGGGTTGTGTGGAGGAGGGTGGATGTGTTGGAAATGAGATGTTTGAAGACAACATGTGGTGTGACGTAGTTTCGTCAAGTAAGTAATGAAAGGGTAAGAGAGATGAGTGGTTATAAAAAGACTGTGGTTGAGAGAGCAGAAGATGGTGTATTGAAATGGTTTGGTCACATGGAGATTGACAAAGAGGATATATGTGTCAGAGGTGGAGGGAACGAGAAGTGGGAGACCAAATTGGAGGTGGAAGGATGGAAAGAAAAAGATTTTGAGCGATCGGGGCCTGAACATGCAGGAGGGTGAAAGGCGTGCAAGGAATAGAGTGAACTGGAAGGATGTGGTATACCGGGGTCGATGTGCTGTCAATGGATTGAACCAGGGCATGTGAAGCGTCTGGGGTAAACCATGGAAAGTTTTGTGGGGCCTGGATGTGGAAAGGGAGCTGTGGCTTTGGTGCATTATACATGACAGCTAGAGACTGAGTGTGAACGAATGTGGCCTTTGTTACCTTTTCCTGGCGCTACCTCCCGCTCGTGTGGGGGGAGAGGGTTGTCATTTCACATATGGCGGGATGGCGACGGTAATGAATAAAGGCAGCAAGTATGAATTATGTATATATATATATATATATATATATATATATATATATATATATATATATATATATATATATATTATTGTTTTGCTTTATCGCTGTCTCCCGCGTTTGCGAGGTAGCGCAAGGAAACAGACGAAAGAACTGGCCCAACCCACCCCCATACACATGTATATACAACACGTCCACACACGCAAATATACATACCTATACATCTCAATGTTCACACACAGACATATAAATATATACACATGTACATAATTCATACTGTCTGCCTTTATTTATTTCCATCGCCACCTCGCCACACATGGAATAACATCCCCCTCTCCCCTCATGTGTGCGAGGTAACGCTAGGAAAAGACAACAAAGGCCCCATTCGTTCACACTGTCTCTAACTGTCATGAAATAATGCCCGAAACCACAGCTCCCTTTCCACATCCAGGCCCCACACAACTTTCCATGGATTACCCCAGACGCTTCACATGCCCTGATTCAATCCATTGACAGCACGTCGACCCCGGTATACCACATCGATCCAATTCACTCTATTCCTTGCCCTCCTTTCACCCTCCTGCATGTTCAGGCCCCGATCACTCAAAATCTTTTTCACTCCATCTTTCCACCTCCAATTTGGCCTCCCACTTCTCCTCGTTCCCTCCACCTCAGACACATATATCCTCTTGGTCAATCTTTCCTCACTCATTCTCTCCATGTGCCCAAACCATTTCAAAACACCCTCTTCTGCTCTCTCAACCACGCTCTTTTTATTTCCACACATCTCTCTTACCTTTACGTTACTTACTCGATCAAACCACCTCACACCACACATTGTCCTCAAACATCTCATTTCCAGCACATCCATCCTCCTGCGCACAACTCTATCCATAGCCCACGCCTCGCAACCATACAACATTGTTGGAACCACTATTCCTTCAAACATACCCATTTTTGCTTTCCGAGATCATGTTCTCGACTTCCACACATTCTTCAAGGCTCCCAGGATTTTCGCCCCCTCCCCTACCCTATGATTCACTTCCGCTTCCATGGTTCCATCCGCTGCCAGATCCACTCCCAGATATCTAAAACACTTCACTTCCTCCAGTTTTTCTCCATTCAAACTTACCTCCCAATTGACTTGACCCTCAACCCTACTGCACCTAATAACCTTGCTCTTATTCACATTTACTCTTAACTTTCTTCTTCCACACACTTTACCAAACTCAGTCACCAGCTTCTGCAGTTTCTCACATGAATCAGCCACCAGCGCTGTATCATCAGCGAACAACAACTGACTCACTTCCCAAGCTCTCTCATCCCCAACAGACTTCATACTTGCCCCTCTTTCCAAAACTCTTGCATTCACCTCCCTAATAACCCCATCCATAAACAAATTAAACAACCATGGAGACATCACACACCCCTGCCGCAAACCTACATTCACTGAGAACCAATCACTTTCCTCTCTTCCTACACGTACACATGCCTTACATCCTCGATAAAAACTTTTCACCGCTTCTAACAACTTGCCTCCCGCACCATATATTCTTAATACCTTCCACAGAGCATCTCTATCAACTCTATCATATGCCTTCTCCAGATCCATAAATGCTACATACAAATCCATTTGCTTTTCTAAGTATTTCTCACATACATTCTTCAAAGCAAACACCTGATCCACACATCCTCTACCACTTCTGAAACCACACTGCTCTTCCCCAATCTGATGCTCTGTACATGCCTTCACCCTCTCAATCAATACCCTCCCATATAATTTACCAGGAATACTCAACAAACTTATACCTCTGTAATTTGAGCACTCACTCTTATCCCCTTTGCCTTTGTACAATGGCACTATGCACGCATTCCGCCAATCCTCAGGCACCTCACCATGAGTCATACGTACATTGAATAACCTTACCAACCAGTCAATAATACAGTCACCCCCTTTTTTAATAAATTCCACTGCAATACCATCCAAACCTGCTGCCTTGCCGGCTTTCATCTTCCGCAAAGCTTTTACTACCTCTTCTCTGTTTACCAAATCATTTTCCCTAACCCTCTCACTTTGCACACCACCTCGACCAAAACACCCTATATCTGCCACTCTATCATCAAACACATTCAACATATATATATATATATATATATATATATATATATATATATATATATATATATATATATATATATATTTTTTTTTTTCTTTTTTTTTTTTGCTTTGTCGCTGTCTCCCGCGTTTGCGAGGTAGCGCAAGGAAACAGACGAAAGAAATGGCCCAACCCCCCCCCCCCCATACACATGTATATACATACGTCCACACACGCAAATATACATACCTACACAGCTTTCCATGGTTTACCCCAGACGCTTCACATGCCTTGATTCAATCCACTGACAGCACGTCAACCCCGGTATACCACATCGCTCCAATTCACTCTATTCCTTGCCCTCCTTTCACCCTCCTGCATGTTCAGGCCCCGATCACACAAAATCTTTTTCACTCCATCTTTCCACCTCCAATTTGGTCTCCCTCTTCTCCTCGTTCCCTCCACCTCAGACACATATATCCTCTTGGTCAATCTTTCCTCACTCATTCTCTCCATGTGCCCAAACCACTTCAAAACACCCTCTTCTGCTCTCTCAACCACGCTCTTTTTATTTCCACACATCTCTCTTACCCTTACGTTACTCACTCGATCAAACCACCTCACACCACACATTGTCCTCAAACATCTCATTTCCAGCACATCCATCCTCCTGCGCACAACTCTATCTATAGCCCACGCCTCGCAACCATACAACATTGTTGGAACCACTATTCCTTCAAACATACCCATTTTTGCTTTCCGAGATAATGTTCTCGACTTCCACACATTCTTCAAGGCCCCCAGAATTTTCGCCCCCTCCCCCACCCTATGATCCACTTCCGCTTCCATGGTTCCATCCGCTGCCAGATCCACTCCCAGATATCTAAAACACTTCACTTCCTCCAGTTTTTCTCCATTCAAACTCACCTCCCAATTGACTTGACCCTCAACCCTACTGTACCTAATAGCCTTGCTCTTATTCACATTTACTCTTAACTTTCTTCTTCACACACTTTACCAAACTTAGTCACCAGCTTCTGCAGTTTCTCACATGAATCAGCCACCAGCGCTGTATCATCAGCGAACAACAACTGACTCACTTCCCAAGCTCTCTCATCCCCAATAGACTTCATACTTGCCCCTCTTTCCAAAACTCTTGCATTTACCTCCCTAACAACCCCATCCATAAACAAATTAAACAACCATGGAGACATCACACACCCCTGCCGCAAACCTACATTCACTGAGAACCAATCACTCTCCTCTCTTCCTACACGTACACATGCCTTACATCCTCGATAAAAACTTTTCACTGTTTCTAACAAATATATATATATATATATATATTTGAATACACGGGACCCCCACCTTCCTTCTGTGCGATATTGCCTTATAATCACCGACATGTCTATAACTCTACAGACCCATGTTTGTCGCGAGCCTGTCTTGTCTCGCCCATGTCCTGGCTGAGGATAGTGATCCATCTAACTCTCTTGTTGACCGACTTGTAAGTACGATTATCGTTGGACCTACTTACCGGCTCTTCCTGGATGGAGAATCCAGTGTTACGAGTTCTGGTGATCGGTCAAACATAAGTTCAGAATCAAAGCAGATGTGTCCGTAAAGTGAACTGGTACCTTGCTGGGGGACGGTACCCAACTGCTGTACCTCACTCACTCCGGTGTACAATAAGCCTTTTAACTCCGTCAACACGAACGTACGACCTTTGGGGTATATAGTAGCCTGGCCTTTAGCAGTACCCTTAAGGCTCAAGTCAAAGGCCAAGTCTGCTGAAAGGTTGTACCGCTGTGCTTCAAGGGTCGTGTCGTCGTGCTCAAGGGAAGTGCCGTCGTGATCAAGGGTCGTACCGTCGTGCTCAAGGGTCGTGTCGTCGTTCTCAAGGGTCGCACTCTCGTGCTCAAGGGTCGTGTCGTCGTTCTCAAAGGTCGTGCTATCGTGATCAAGGGTCGTGCCCTCGTGCTCAAGGGTCGTGCCGTCGTGTTCAAGGGTCGTGTCGTCGTGCTCAAGGGTCGTGTCGTCGTGCTCAAGGGTCGTGTTGTCGTGCTCAAGGGTCGTGTCGTCGTGCTCAAGGGTAGTGTCGTCGTGCTCAAGGGTCGTGTTGTCGTGCTCAAGGGTCGTGTCGTCGTGCTCAAGGGTCGTGTCGTCGTGCTCAAGGGTCGTACTCTCGTGCTCAAATGTTTGGGTTAGCGGCTTGGGCAGCATGGTAATGTTATCTAACCGCCTTATCGAAGAAGCGGTCAAGGAAATTTTTTTTTTCTTAAGTTCCAATCATGGACTAAAGTCCACATCAAGGCCGAGTCTTGATGGAGATATGAAGGATTTGATGCGAGGGAGAACGAGGAGATGTGGAGAAATACTCGCTAATTTTGGAGGAAGTGAAAAACTTTTCTTTTTTCTTAGACTTAATCCTCTTTGTAAGTCGCCTATTTGTATAGTATAGGGGAAGGAATTGTCCACTGATAGAGCAGTCCATCTTCTGAACTCTCCCCTGTCGCGTAGCGTTTAAAACTTTGGTGTACTTTTAACATCTAAAGTTCCATCACTTGCCATAGACGGGACATTTGTGTCGTCTGCAAAGCAATGCAGTTAGTTATTGGAACTGCTGGAATTCGAGCAAGTGGAGGGAAGGCTCCAGAAAATACCAGAAATGTCTGTAACAAAGCCTGTGATGGCCACAGGTGAACGTGTGGAACAAGACTGAACATTTTAACAAGGGACTCAACTCAAGGCAAAACCCAAGCTATTCATTCAGTTAACGACTTCATGAGTTTAGAACGTATGATATGAGACTTTTTATGTCATTGACCAAAGTTATGCTACAGGGGAAGGTATGGCACCAGACGGAGGAGAGAGAGAGAGAGAGAGAGAGAGAGAGAGAGAGAAGAGAGAGAGAGTAGTAGAAGAAGAGAGAGAGAGAAGTCGTTGTGTGTGTGTTTTGTGTGTGTGTGTGTGTGTAATTACTTATTTGTTCATATAGTGGGGATATATATATATATATATATATATATATATATATATATAGATATTTTTTTTTTTATACTTTGTCGCTGTCTCCCGCGTTTGCGAGGTAGCGCAAGGAAACAGACGAAAGAAATGGCGCCCCCCCCCCCATACACATGTATATACATACGTCCACACACGCAAATATACATACCTACACAGCTTTCCATGGTTTACCCCAGACGCTTCACATGCCTTGATTCAATCCACTGACAGCACGTCAACCCCGGTATACCACATCGCTCCAATTCACTCTATTCCTTGCCCTCCTTTCACCCTCCTGCATGTTCAGGCCCCGATCACTCAAAATCTTTTTCACTCCATCTTTCCACCTCCAATTTGGCCTCCCACTTCTCCTCGTTCCCTCCACCTCAGACACATATATCCTCTTGGTCAATCTTTCCTCACTCATTCTCTCCATGTGCCCAAACCATTTCAAAACACCCTCTTCTGCTCTCTCAACCACGCTCTTTTTATTTCCACACATCTCTCTTACCTTTACGTTACTTACTCGATCAAACCACCTCACACCACACATTGTCCTCAAACATCTCATTTCCAGCACATCCATCCTCCTGCGCACAACTCTATCCATAGCCCACGCCTCGCAACCATACAACATTGTTGGAACCACTATTCCTTCAAACATACCCATTTTTGCTTTCCGAGATAATGTTCTCGACTTCCACACATTCTTCAAGGCTCCCAGGATTTTCGCCCCCTCCCCCACCCTATGATTCACTTCCGCTTCCATGGTTCCATCCGCTGCCAGATCCACTCCCAGATATCTAAAACACTTCACTTCCTCCAGTTTTTCTCCATTCAAACTTACCTCCCAATTGACTTGACCCTCAACCCTACTGCACCTAATAACCTTGCTCTTATTCACATTTACTCTTAACTTTCTTCTTCCACACACTTTACCAAACTCAGTCACCAGCTTCTGCAGTTTCTCACATGAATCAGCCACCAGCGCTGTATCATCAGCGAACAACAACTGACTCACTTCCCAAGCTCTCTCATCCCCAACAGACTTCATACTTGCCCCTCTTTCCAAAACTCTTGCATTCACCTCCCTAATAACCCCATCCATAAACAAATTAAACAACCATGGAGACATCACACACCCCTGCCGCAAACCTACATTCACTGAGAACCAATCACTTTCCTCTCTTCCTACACGTACACATGCCTTACATCCTCGATAAAAACTTTTCACCGCTTCTAACAACTTGCCTCCCGCACCATATATTCTTAATACCTTCCACAGAGCATCTCTATCAACTCTATCATATGCCTTCTCCAGATCCATAAATGCTACATACAAATCCATTTGCTTTTCTAAGTATTTCTCACATACATTCTTCAAAGCAAACACCTGATCCACACATCCTCTACCACTTCTGAAACCACACTGCTCTTCCCCAATCTGATGCTCTGTACATGCCTTCACCCTCTCAATCAATACCCTCCCATATAATTTACCAGGAATACTCAACAAACTTATACCTCTGTAATTTGAGCACTCACTCTTATCCCCTTTGCCTTTGTACAATGGCACTATGCACGCATTCCGCCAATCCTCAGGCACCTCACCATGAGTCATACGTACATTGAATAACCTTACCAACCAGTCAATAATACAGTCACCCCCTTTTTTAATAAATTCCACTGCAATACCATCCAAACCTGCTGCCTTGCCGGCTTTCATCTTCCGCAAAGCTTTTACTACCTCTTCTCTGTTTACCAAATCATTTTCCCTAACCCTCTCACTTTGCACACCACCTCGACCAAAACACCCTATATCTGCCACTCTATCATCAAACACATTCAACATATATATATATATATATATATATATATATATATATATATATATATATATATATATATATATATATATTTTTTTTTTTTTCTTTTTTTTTTTTTGCTTTGTCGCTGTCTCCCGCGTTTGCGAGGTAGCGCAAGGAAACAGACGAAAGAAATGGCCCAACCCCCCCCCCCCATACACATGTATATACATACGTCCACACACACAAATATACATACCTACACAGCTTTCCATGGTTTACCCCAGACGCTTCACATGCCTTGATTCAATCCACTGACAGCACGTCAACCCCGGTATACCACATCGCTCCAATTCACTCTATTCCTTGCCCTCCTTTCACCCTCCTGCATGTTCAGGCCCCGATCACACAAAATCTTTTTCACTCCATCTTTCCACCTCCAATTTGGTCTCCCTCTTCTCCTCGTTCCCTCCACCTCAGACACATATATCCTCTTGGTCAATCTTTCCTCACTCATTCTCTCCATGTGCCCAAACCACTTCAAAACACCCTCTTCTGCTCTCTCAACCACGCTCTTTTTATTTCCACACATCTCTCTTACCCTTACGTTACTCACTCGATCAAACCACCTCACACCACACATTGTCCTCAAACATCTCATTTCCAGCACATCCATCCTCCTGCGCACAACTCTATCTATAGCCCACGCCTCGCAACCATACAACATTGTTGGAACCACTATTCCTTCAAACATACCCATTTTTGCTTTCCGAGATAATGTTCTCGACTTCCACACATTCTTCAAGGCCCCCAGAATTTTCGCCCCCTCCCCCACCCTATGATCCACTTCCGCTTCCATGGTTCCATCCGCTGCCAGATCCACTCCCAGATATCTAAAACACTTCACTTCCTCCAGTTTTTCTCCATTCAAACTCACCTCCCAATTGACTTGACCCTCAACCCTACTGTACCTAATAGCCTTGCTCTTATTCACATTTACTCTTAACTTTCTTCTTCCACACACTTTACCAAACTTAGTCACCAGCTTCTGCAGTTTCTCACATGAATCAGCCACCAGCGCTGTATCATCAGCGAACAACAACTGACTCACTTCCTAAGCTCTCTCATCCCCAACAGACTTCATACTTGCCCCTCTTTCCAAAACTCTTGCATTTACCTCCCTAACAACCCCATCCATAAACAAATTAAACAACCATGGAGACATCACACACCCCTGCCGCAAACCTACATTCACTGAGAACCAATCACTCTCCTCTCTTCCTACACGTACACATGCCTTACATCCTCGATAAAAACTTTTCACTGTTTCTAACAAATATATATATATATATATATATTTGAATACACGGGACCCCCACCTTCCTTCTGTGCGATATTGCCTTATAATCACCGACATGTCTATAACTCTACAGACCCATGTTTGTCGCGAGCCTGTCTTGTCTCGCCCATGTCCTGGCTGAGGATAGTGATCCATCTAACTCTCTTGTTGACCGACTTGTAAGTACGATTATCGTTGGACCTACTTACCGGCTCTTCCTGGATGGAGAATCCAGTGTTACGAGTTCTGGTGATCGGTCAAACATAAGTTCAGAATCAAAGCAGATGTGTCCGTAAAGTGAACTGGTACCTTGCTGGGGGACGGTACCCAACTGCTGTACCTCACTCACTCCGGTGTACAATAAGCCTTTTAACTCCGTCAACACGAACGTACGACCTTTGGGGTATATAGTAGCCTGGCCTTTAGCAGTACCCTTAAGGCTCAAGTCAAAGGCCAAGTCTGCTGAAAGGTTGTACCGCTGTGCTTCAAGGGTCGTGTCGTCGTGCTCAAGGGAAGTGCCGTCGTGATCAAGGGTCGTACCGTCGTGCTCAAGGGTCGTGTCGTCGTTCTCAAGGGTCGCACTCTCGTGCTCAAGGGTCGTGTCGTCGTTCTCAAAGGTCGTGCTATCGTGATCAAGGGTCGTGCCCTCGTGCTCAAGGGTCGTGCCGTCGTGTTCAAGGGTCGTGTCGTCGTGCTCAAGGGTCGTGTCGTCGTGCTCAAGGGTCGTGTTGTCGTGCTCAAGGGTCGTGTCGTCGTGCTCAAGGGTAGTGTCGTCGTGCTCAAGGGTCGTGTTGTCGTGCTCAAGGGTCGTGTCGTCGTGCTCAAGGGTCGTGTCGTCGTGCTCAAGGGTCGTACTCTCGTGCTCAAATGTTTGGGTTAGCGGCTTGGGCAGCATGGTAATGTTATCTAACCGCCTTATCGAAGAAGCGGTCAAGGAAATTTTTTTTTTCTTAAGTTCCAATCATGGACTAAAGTCCACATCAAGGCCGAGTCTTGATGGAGATATGAAGGATTTGATGCGAGGGAGAACGAGGAGATGTGGAGAAATACTCGCTAATTTTGGAGGAAGTGAAAAACTTTTCTTTTTTCTTAGACTTAATCCTGTTTGTAAGTCGCCTATTTGTATAGTATAGGGGAAGGAATTGTCCACTGATAGAGCAGTCCATCTTCTGAACTCTCCCCTGTCGCGTAGCGTTTAAAACTTTGGTGTACTTTTAACATCTAAAGTTCCATCACTTGCCATAGACGGGACATTTGTGTCGTCTGCAAAGCAATGCAGTTAGTTATTGGAACTGCTGGAATTCGAGCAAGTGGAGGGAAGGCTCCAGAAAATACCAGAAATGTCTGTAACAAAGCCTGTGATGGCCACAGGTGAACGTGTGGAACAAGACTGAACATTTTAACAAGGGACTCAACTCAAGGCAAAACCCAAGCTATTCATTCAGTTAACGACTTCATGAGTTTAGAACGTATGATATGAGACTTTTTATGTCATTGACCAAAGTTATGCTACAGGGGAAGGTATGGCACCAGACGGAGGAGAGAGAGAGAGAGAGAGAGAGAGAGAGAGAGAGAGAGAGAGAGAGAGAGAGAGAGAGAGAGTCGTTGCTGTGTGTGTGTGTGTGTGTGTGTGTGTGTGTGTAATTACTTATTTGTTCATATAGTGGGGATATATATATATATATATATATATATATATATATATATATATATATATATATATATATATATATATATATAGATATTTTTTTTTTATACTTTGTCGCTGTCTCCCGCGTTTGCGAGGTAGCGCAAGGAAACAGACGAAAGAAATGCCCCCCCCCCATACACATGTATATACATACGTC
This sequence comes from Panulirus ornatus, assembly GCF_036320965.1. Classification (NCBI taxonomy): domain Eukaryota; kingdom Metazoa; phylum Arthropoda; class Malacostraca; order Decapoda; family Palinuridae; genus Panulirus; species Panulirus ornatus. The sequence goes on from NC_092231.1 coordinate 3,602,045, forward strand.
CACACACGCAAATATACATACCTACACAGCTTTCCATGGTTTACCCCAGACGCTTCACATGCCTTGATTCAATCCACTGACAGCACGTCAACCCCGGTATACCACATCGCTCCAATTCACTCTATTCCTTGCCCTCCTTTCACCCTCCTGCATGTTCAGGCCCCGATCACACAAAATCTTTTTCACTCCATCTTTTCACCTCCAATTTGGTCTCCCTCTTCTCCTCGTTCCCTCCACCTCCGACACATATATCCTCTTGGTCAATCTTTCCTCACTCATTCTCTCCATGTGCCCAAACCACTTCAAAACACCCTCTTCTGCTCTCTCAACCACGCTCTTTTTATTTCCACACATCTCTCTTACCCTTACGTTACTCACTCGATCAAACCACCTCACACCACACATTGTCCTCAAACATCTCATTTCCAGCACATCCATCCTCCTGCGCACAACTCTATCCATAGCCCACGCCTCGCAACCATACAACATTGTTGGAACCATTATTCCTTCAAACATACCCATTTTTGCTTTCCGAGATAATGTTCTCGACTTCCACACATTCTTCAAGGCCCCCAGAATTTTCGCCCCCTCCCCCACCCTATGATCCACTTCCGCTTCCATGGTTCCATCCGCTGCCAGATCCACTCCCAGATATCTAAAACACTTCACTTCCTCCAGTTTTTCTCCATTCAAACTCACCTCCCAATTTACTTGACCCTCAACCCTACTGTACCTAATAACCTTGCTCTTATTCACATTTACTCTTAACTTTCTTCTTCCACACACTTTACCAAACTCAGTCACCAGCTTCTGCAGTTTCTCACATGAATCAGCCACCAGCGCTGTATCATCATATATATATATATATATATATATATATATATATATATATATATATATATATATATATATATATATATATATATATATAAGAAGGAACAGAGAAGGGGGCCAGGTGAGGGTATTCCCTCAAAGGCCCAGTCCTCTGTTCTTAACGCTACCTCGCTATCGCGGGAAATGGCGAATAGTATGAAAAAAAAAAATATATATATATATATATATATATATATATACATATATATATATCGCTACCTTGCTAATGCGGGAAATGGCGAATAGTTTGAAAGAAAAAAAATATATATATGTGTGTAT
>NC_092231.1:3605696-3768196 GCF_036320965.1 Panulirus ornatus
ACTGTACCTAATAACCTTGCTCTTATTCACATTTATATATATATATATATATATATATATATATATATATATATATATATATATATATATATTTTTTTTTTTTTTTTTTTCATACTATTCACCATTTCCCGCGATAGCGAGGTAGCGTTAAGAACAGAGGACTGGGCCTTTGAGGGAATATCCTCACCTGGCCCCCTTCTCTGTTCCTCTTTTGGAAAATTAAAAAAAAACGAGAGGGGAGGATTTCCAGCCCCCCCGCTCCCTTCCCTTTTGGTCGCCTTCTACGACACGCAGGGAATACGTGGGAAGTATTCTTTCTCCCCTATCCCCAGGGATACCCTATCCCCAGGGATATATATATATATATATATATATATATATATATATATATATATATATATATATATATATATATATATATATATTCAGTTTCTAGATTTAGCAAGGAGGAGACTTAGCTAAGATGCCAGTGGTAAACAAGCTATACCGTATGGTGGTGTTCGGGTCTGGCCACCATGCCTGGCATAAAATGTTTTTATGTGGACAGGAAAGGGAACTGTTTACAAATTTTGCGCACGAGAAAGCTATCCAGTTTGTAGACCTTCACTTGTCAATGATAAATTCTTTGTGCATTTGATGATAGAAGATTTATTGATATTTCTCGTGGTAAAGGAATTACAGTTAATAGCCGAACTGTTGTTATTCAGACAATACAATGGTCATAATTATTAACATGATTAACAAAGCATTTGATTCTTCTGTTCTTATGCTATATTTATGTTGGTTAAGTCTAACGTAAAGATTGTAAACAGTTAGCCCAACATAAAGCTCAAGGATCGTACCATCGTGCTCAAGGATCGTACCGTCATGCTCAAGGATCGTACCGTCATGCTCAAGGATCGTACCGTCATGCTCAAGGATCGTACCGTCGTGCTCAAGGATCGTACCGTCATGCTCAAGGATCGTACCGTCGTGCTCAAGGATCGTACCGTCATGCTCAAGGATCGTACCGTCATGTTCAAGGATCGTACCGTCATGCTCAAGGATCGTACCGTCGTGCTCAAGGATCGTACCGTCGTGCTCAAGGATCATACCGTCATGCTCAAGGATCGTACCGTCGGGCTCAAGGATCGTACCGTCGAGCTCAAGGATCGTACCGTCGTGCTCAAGGATCGTACCGTCATGCTCAAGGATCGTACCGTCATGCTCAAGGATCGTACCGTCATGCTCAAGGATCGTACCGTCGTGCTCAAGGATCGTACCGTCGTGCTCAAGGATCATATCGTCATGCTCAAGGATCGTACCATCGTGCTCAAGGATCGTACCATCGTGCTCAAGGATCGTACCGTCATGCTCAAGGATCGTACCGTCATGCTCAACGATCGTACCGTCATGCTCAAGGATAGTACCATCGTGCTCAAGGGTCGTACCATCGTGCTCAAGGATCGTACCGTCATGCTCAAGGATCGTACCATCGTGCTCAAAGATCGTACCATCGTGCTCAAGGATCGTACCATCGTGCTCAAGGATCGTACCGTCATGCTCAAGGATCGTACCGTCATGCTCAGTAGATTAATTGTATCTACATTCGTATCTACTCGCGTGTTGCTGGTTACTGACAACTCATAACATCCGATAAGCACAGACGATGACCTGTTAAAAGATAGAGCGTTTGTTGTGTTGGCAGTTAGGTACTTGAGTAGTTTAATCATTATTACAAGCCGTTCATGCACTTTCCTTCTAATCACATTATGTACAGTAAAGATGTGTTGAAGCACATTAATTGAAACTTATTGGTTAGCAAGCCATTGAATGGTCATAATGACATATATATTTTCATAAACTTAAGATGTGGAAAAGAAAAATATATACACTTCCTCCATTGGACGGGAGTGGAAGGTAGATGTCAAATTGCATGGTAAGGACAGATGACAGGAGACCAGAGGGGTCCATAACGAGGACCATCATAGTTATAATGACTGTCCACTTTAATGTATTTAACGGATGGTAATAAATCGTAGACACGGACCCTTAATCCACGCTCTTAGCTATATGGATAGTTAGGCTACAGGCCTATCCACTGCCAGGGTCATTATAAGGTTTTCAATGTCGAATAACTTCTACCAACTGAAAAATCTTCAACACTCTCTTCCTTATGTCAATAAGAATAGTCCTATACCCACGTATACTCTCACTATGTGTATAGCCCGTAGAAACTAAGATATATACGTTAGTTTAAAACTCTAGCATCGCCTGACTCTTCCGAAAGACGTGTGAGCATGAAACAACGTACATCATATGTTTGCCGTAGTAGGCTACCAGATGCCACAACATTCACATAATCTCCAGCCACAAGACTTACCAGTGAGAACGTACAAGGTCATATTGTAGAATTATCATAAAACATCTGCTGAAGGTGTTCAGGTTTCTCTCTAGCTCCTGAAGGTTTTCATTTTTTTATTTTTGAAAGTTTTCAGGTTTTTTTTTTTTTTCATTTTGATTTGTGGATGTTAGGTTGATGTTAACGGCCGTGATGATCGTGGCAGTCGATAGGCTAAGAGCCTAAATAACACAACCAACGTTAAGAAATTGAGCTGAGTATGACGGCGACACCAGGGAAAGGTGTGTGTGTGTGTGTGTGTGTGTGTGCGTGTGCACTGTTGTTTATAGAACATGCAGCAAAGGCGGCAACCAGTCTTCTTGGAATGTTTTCGGACATGCTTCAAAAACAATCAGTTATGTTCAGCCTTTATATTTCGTTGTCGGCATATTTTCGATACATTATGGCCTTTTGAACCATATAACTTCTTAACTTCACCTCCATGAACTGAAACAACTAATGAACGTAAATAAAAGAAGAGTACATGAATATCTATATAAGATCAAACGAGATACAACGTAGTTATGCAAATGTACAGGCAACATGGCAAGGCAGCCTTAAATTGGTGTCTTGGGACTCGGGGCTTCTGCGCTTGAATCTTGGCAGAGGAGCTAGTTTGTTTGCTGTCTATGATAAGCTGGACAAGGAGGGTCTGTGTGGATGTCAACAGGTAAAGCGTATACATCAGAGCTGGCGCCTTCCTATATCAGGTATACATCAGAGCTGACGCCTTCGCCTTCTTGTATCAGGTATATATCAGAGCTGACGCCTTCCTATATCAGCTATACATCAAAGCTGACGCCTTCCTCTAATATCTGCGTCTGTAGGTTGCGGTGAGTGCTGCTAGGCTAGGTCAGCCTGCACCTAGCGGAGAGCTGGAAAGAAAAGAAAAAAAGTAAATTGCTATGCAGTTCCAGGACCCCTTTTATGGGCAGCCTCGACGATACACTCCGCGCAGGAGCAGGGGCAATTAGGGAACTCTTTGGAAAGAGGACTCTCGCTAGACAGTAACTTCTTACTTATCGTATAGCCACCTACTTATCAATAACGTAAAAGATAATTCATGTAAAGAGATACTCGACTGTCGTAGGGGTAAACGTAAAAGAATTATAAAAGATAAGGTACAGAAATATACAGTGGAATGATAAAGCAGTTGCGGAGGCCATGGAAACGAATAGAGTGCGTGTGTGTGTGTGTCAGAAGCAGGCGTTATAATCAAATGATGTATTGGTGGAGCCTATTCCTCTCCGCGGTGGACGGAGCCAAACTTAGCTTCGTTGCTGGTCATGGTGTACTAAGCAAGTCTGAACAACGTCCTTTTATTATCCACAGTGTCTCTGCCATTCGTTCATAGCTAGTCCTAATGTTTGAAAGTGTGAAAGTGTGAAACTGACTCGGGGGAGGAAGACATATTGCCTAGCCTATTATGAAAAGACCAAGTGAGGAAAAATGTGACATTATTTTTAAGCTGGAAGCTCCAGTCATGGGCCGAAGTCCAAACCGGGGCTAGAATGTAACTAAAATTAGAAGACAGTCAGTGAGACAGAAAAAGAAAGAAGAAAAATATTCTAAGAATTATGAAGTGGAAAATATGTCTTTTAAAAAGGGGGCCAAATTATAGTTGTCAGAACAGATACGTAACAGTAGAGTTCCAAAGTTTCGATCGATGTTTAGGGAAACGGATATCAGACTATGTTATTATCAAGTGCAAAGATAATACGTTTAGGAAAGTGGTACAACGCACATTGAGCCCAAAGTATAGTTTGGTCGTTCAGTTTGAGGTGATTTGTAGAAAGTGAAGAAGGGATTTGAGCAACAGAAGAGGATATGATTATAGTTTTAGAATTTCTAATTTTGACCTACCACTGTGTGTTTAAGTAATTCTCTGAAATAGGTTGGAACTGATTAAATAAAGTACACAAGAAGAATATAAGCAAAAAACAGTTTCGAAAATAGTTTATGCGTATAATGATAGTTGTATTTGTGTGGAAATGAATGAACAACTGTCTGTAAAGTCTACAGGAAAACAAAACACAAAAAAAAAATTGATGCGACATTGAACAAACATTAAGAGACGGGGCTATCGTATACATACATGGTTGTGTTTGTGGTCTTGGAATCATCCTTAATGGTGTTCATAGAGTTTTCGGTTGGTGGATTTAGTATGTCATTGACGATCTTAGTGACCCCGGCTGTTGATAAGCCAATCAACCCAAACAACTAACCGTATGAGGTTTACAAGTGTATAGACATGGACACATAAGTAATTTCATAATCTCTCGCGATTACCGTCCATTTCCACTTCCCACTCCAGGTGACCAATGCTTGTCAATGCAATACGTATATTACCTATTTGTACTGTGCGGGAGAGAGTTATACGCTCACGGGACCGGCCCCATCTCTTGAACATTCATTCTCTCCTCTGTTTTGCAACTTCTTGAATTATGCTATCTGCTTTAACCATGTCTTCAGTCATTTCATTCCCTTCATCCATCATTCTTTTACTATAAAAGTAGTTCTTCACATCTTCCTTGTCCAGTTTCAAGATGTGCGCTCCGGTTGCTCTGTCCCTCCATCTCCAGAAGAACTATTCACTGTCTGCATCATCTTAAAGGTTGTGATCGGGTTACATGCAGGTGCGTAATACGGGTGTCGTAAACAATATCTTGCCGGATTTAATCAACCCCAGCGACGCAGTTAGCACTCAAGAGCTAATCTGCCCGTAGGCAATGCTCGGGGGCAGATAAGAATCTTAAGCGTAAACACTGATTTTTTACTGTATTGCCCTACCGTTCGCTTCTGTGCTTCCAGCAGCGTAAACGCAAGACTGATTAGACTTTTGGGGCAAGCCTTCAGGGTAGATGTTCCGCAAGATTAAGTACAAGAGAGAACTAGCATATCAGTCGCTAATACGCGGGTCAGTTTTAATCCAAGCCGTCCAAATGCATGTTACCTTTACATCATCAGAACCAGAGACACTGACGCATACTACTGCTTTTAGAAACAATTTGATTTCCGATAGTTTAGCTCTTATAAAAGGGAATGAAGGTATGAATACGAGTATACTAGGTTTCAAAAACAGCTCCACGTTTTATGCCATTGTCAGGTAATAAAGTGGCCAGACATTACTTCAGTCCATTTACTTAAATGAAGTTGACACGGTAAACCTACCTTGAGCAACGCTGAAAAAGTCCTCCACTTCATCACTTGCTTTGGACAGAAGCTGAGAGAGAGAGAGAGAGAGAGAGAGAGAGAGAGAGAGAGAGAGAGAGAGAGAGAGAGAGACTCCCGAAAGAATTGAAACCGTATCATTTTCTTGGATACTTCATAAATTCATTGCAGGTGTTTCACTTTGGGTGCAGATTGAAAGCTAGGACTTATTTCCATGCTTCAGTGCAGTAAGACGAGGGTGCCTTGTAGTTCTTCAGGATGAGGTCTGAGATGATGATATTAACAGCGCGTGATGATGTCCGGCCGTTCTCACACACTGATGTAGACGACCCCGGAAGACGGATGAAATTTAAGGATATCCAATACTTGACCAAGTTACAGAAATGAGAAGTATTTGAACCTAAATTTTACGGCGATTTTATCGTTCGTTGCCATAGTGCTGTCTTTCATGGCATTTGCCCTCCGCCCTCCATCCCCCACTTCCCATACCGCTCCCTCACACATTGGCCTCTCGTTTGGTGAAAGAAGACATTTGCCAACCCGTCCCACTACCAGCTTCAGCTCTCCGCGCTACTGCTGATACATAATTGAATCAGATTATACAGCGTCCTGTGTGGATTTGATATGTCAGTTGCTCTCCACCTGAAATCGTTCTTCGCACAGCAACACCCTACCATATGTGTCTGATAGATACATTTAACTGACGACAGAAGAGCTTGGAAATACGAAAGCAGATCAACCATAAAGGCACGTTCGTGAACATAAACTGGGTGAGCAAATTCAAACAACAGAGATGGCGTTCATGAACTCTCACGAAGCTGAGTGATATTATGTTGTATTTGTTCTCAGAGTTATTTTGCTGCATTTCTGTAATAGAAGAATCACTGATACACATCTTCGACACCATTTCGTAGCCATGATGTACATTATACAAGATAAAACACCTTATGTTAGTAAGGCGGGGAGAGGACAGACCATACACCAGACTGCCCCTGACTGAGCATTCTCTCGCTGTAAACAGCCTGCTTGGTAACTACCTCCGCCAGTACCCTTCAGCCTTCAACTTCCCCCACCCCCAACCTCGCCCACTCAGCTCCTAGCCTTCCCCCGCTCTCATGGCCCACACCATAATATCCCAGACTCCCCCCCTCTCCCCCCCCCCCTTTTTTTTTTCATCCTCCCGGTTCACTACTGCCTCCTAGGAGCTTCACATCCCCGCTCAAGGTCATCTGCTAGCCCGCGCATCCCGCCTGAGTTGGTTGTGTATATAATACTGTCCTACAGTTTTAAGAGACGCTTCTCTATGGTAGAGAAGTTCTGGTATGTGTAACATTATTATTCAAGTGTATATGTATTATTAGCTATATTTTGTTGGTTCATTTGCAGTCCCTTAAGGTTAGTCGATAGCAGCAGGTGTCGCAGTGTGTAATTACGCTTTTGTACTTCACGCAGAGGCAACTAGTTTGTACACTCCTGGAGCCTCATCACTTAGACTTTTATTGTCCTACAACATTTAAACTGTTCTCTCTGCATTCGCAGGCTTACAACTGTGTATTCCAGCCATTCCTTACTTCTGTATTAATAGAAGATTCATTTCCAACTCAGTTTCTTTCTTAATTTCGTAATACGGACTGTGGTTGCTCTATCCTTGCATTTTACGTGGAGCTGTTCATTGTCGACGTCTTGAAACTGGTCAAAAAAAAAAAATATATATATCAGTTGCCATCATATCACCCCTTACTCTTCTCAAATGCGTGGTGGACAAATTAAGCGTCTCTGTCACGGTACTGTTGTAATAATGGCCTCATCATTGTTTCTTTCTACTGGACCTTCTCTTGTAGCCAGTGGTGCTGATGTGTGATTACTGTTTGACTGCGGGCGCCCTCAAGAATATTTTCAAGATCAACTTTTACAGTAGAAGTTAACAGACTAGGATACTAGATTACTCAATTATTTTCTCAATTTAATGTTATGTAAATAGGTATTATGTATGTCTGAGATATTCTGTTACTTGTTAGGGTAAGTAAGAATTGCAAACATATTTATCTCCCGCAATAAATCTAGAATTAATATAGATTTGATTTAGGCCATCATGAAATAAATCCAACTGGATGTTTGATGCAGTTATGTCAGTAATTTTGGCTGTCCTTGTTACCCTAGAAGAATCATGGCCTATTCAAATAACCATAACCGTAAATATTCCACGTACCCAATTATCGACCAGCTCTGAGGGAAGTGTGAACAGCTGGGTCGGTTGTGGACTATCGCGAACAGAATTCGAACCTGGACAAACAGGCTCTTATAAAATTATGGTCAGCGACCCTAACCATTGAAACCTGTATGTGTGTGTGTGTGATAACCTATTTGTACTGTGCGAGGAAGGAGTTTTACGCTCGTGGGGCCCCATCTCCTAAGCATTCTCTTCTGTCTTGATAAACTTTCATATGTGCAAAGTAACTTTTCCGTAATCGTTGTGTTCCATTCATCCACCACACTTGTACATCTTGAACGTCTTTATTTTTTTTCTTGTATGGTATATCCTTTGGTCGTTCTGTCCCTCTACGTTTCCAGAAACTGATCACTATCTGCGTCATCCATCTGGTTTAAGAAAATATTGTGAAAAGTTATCATCAGGTAACTCCTTACTCTTCTGTCTTCTATGATGGGCAAATTTAAGGCCTTAAACTTTTCCCTGTAACATACTTCTCATAATTCTGGTAACATCTCTATCGCACTCCTCTGGACCTTCTCTGTTTAGTTATTTGTGCTTGGTTAAGCGCCGTGGCCAAACCTGAGAAGCATTTTCTAATTTGGGTTTGATATAAGCAATGAACAGCTTGTTGAACAGTTCTTGTCCATGTCCTTGAGAGCTGTATCAGTGTATCGGAGTAGACAGTTTGTCTACTTTGCTCTTGACGTGGGAGTCTGTGGATAGGCTAGGATTGATGTCAGATTATGTGTCCCTCTCTTACACAGATTCCTGCAGCTTATAACCTGCAAGACAATATTCTTTCACAGTGCCCCATCCTCATAACTTTACACTCGGATTGAATTTCATCAACCTTGTAATCAGACCAACTTTTCACTATCTCTCATGACCAAGGCATCGTCCGCAAACATGATCAGGCAGGATTCCAGTCGTTTTGGCTAATCATCCACATACGGAGATCAAGATGGGTAGTGATCCTAAAACCAAAACCAATCGTGACTTGGATTCCACTAAGGTAATCTGTCCACTGAAGAAGTCTCTCCCTCATTCGTACCTGAAGACCCAACCTCTTCACCAGGCCTTCAATTTTCTCCTCCCAGATGGTGTACTGTATATGATATTCTGACTATCCGTGCTGCTACATCTGAAGATCAAATCTAGTAATGGTAGGGTATCAGTCCCTCTCGTATTTACGTGTACATTGACATGCTGGTATTGGAAATCTTTTTGTACATACTCAAAGATCTTGTGTCTCCAGGGACCCCAGTCTCCATGGGAGTCCACATTCCCCCAGTCTTTTTCTTCATGAATGAAAGCCTCCATTATTGATGCTGTGTCATGACTGAGAGGTGCGTGTTTCACTCCTTCAGGTGCCATCTTTATTGTTCCATCATTGTCTTCGTTGCGTATGTGTCTTGGTTTGTTAAGATTCACCAGAAGATTATGTATATTATCAACATTAGTATATACCTCTTTCATACAGTTTTCCTTCTCATTCTCTATCGTTGGAACTGGCCATCTTCCAGTGCTTCCTTGAATTTTAGGCCGTCTCGTATTAGGAGGGCCAATCGTCCTCCTCCTCCTCCTCCTCCTCCTTTGTCCTCTCTACCTCTCCATGTCTCCCTATGGATAACAAAGGTGAAAGCCTGTCTCTCTCCCCTCTCCCCATTGTCTCCACTCTGCTCCTTTAGGTTCGATGACCAACCTTAAGGTGCATATTCTAGATTTGATCTGATAGAGAATGTGAACACCTTATTGAATATTTCCTGATCCATGAACTTGAATGCATGGCTGATAATTGCACACACACACACACACACACACACACCATATATTCCTATGTTCGCCGGTTCGACCCCAACTCCTAGCTTGGTCATGAGCCCAACCCAAAGTTCAGGGACCCGTCTGTGTTGCCAGCACAGCGTGAGTTAAGTCAAAGGCTTTTGTGGACTTGACGCTGAATACATCACCCATGTACGTCAAAGGTTTTCAGATCTCATTCTTGTCGCAGATTCCTGAGAAATCATCTGGAAAACAGAAGAACGTGTTCGTAGCAGCACTGTGGATGTAGGACAGACGTTTGATAAAGTTATTACAACTCATAGTGAAGATTATCCCATATATGTTGTGTGAGAGGATGACGACACTTGAACTCTACTGAGAATTTCTAGGACGCAGTGAGTGCGTGTGTGGGGATCATTGTCGGCCGGGGTGAGTGGTCTGACTGATATAAGTGCTGGGGGTTGCGTCAAGGTCGTCTGATGTTACCATGGTTATTTAATGTCTTCATGGACGAAGCATTACGTGAGATAAGAGCGAGGTGGGATGACACGAGGAACATCTGTACACCGGTGTGGTGCACGGAAAGGTGCCGATCACCTAAAGATACACAATTCTTCCCTCTCCGTTTTTCTAGGTTAAGTTAGATTAGGTATTTTTTCACCCAACCTAACCAAATCTGATATAACCAAACTGAACTCAGCCTACCTTTACGTAATGCAATCTAACCCCATCTATCAAATGCAACCTAATCTTATCTATCAAAACCTAGTAAATGTATCATAGCCTAGTAAATGTTGAAAATTTAAGCATCATAGGATTCGATGATGCTGTACTGTTATCTGGTGTTAGGATAATGTATTTAGGAGGAAGATACTTGAAGGTAATTGTAAGAAAAATAACTAGAGTGTAATCTTTTCGAGATATGCTCTCTTGGTACGATGTGTCTGAATGGTACAGATCTTGATGTAAACAAGTTGAGGAATTTAGGAGTGCAACTTCCGTGGTGTAATGGTTAGCGTTCCTGATCATGACGCAGCCACGGACCCGCCCGCCCAGGGTCTAACGCATAGGTTCGAATCCTGGTTGTGGCAGTCGATCGACAGTCAGTGCAGCTGTTCATCCACCCATAGGGGTTGGTCGATAAAAGGGTTACCTGGATCAGGCTAGGATATATATATATATATATATATATATATATATATATATATATATAGCGTTAATGGGATGGCCTTGATTAGGGCCTCAGCTGCCCGTGCCGTCTCAGGTAGCATAAAAGAAAACTATGTATGGGTGATGTTCCGAGAGATGAAGTTGTGAGCCTAGCATCGTTGTCAAACCTGTGAGGTAATCAGAGGCGCCTAGCTTGAGGACTGCTCGGGGGTGTTGTGTATGCACAAGTGTCTTCTGATGACATCACCCAGTACCGCCGGCTACACATGTGGATTACACACCTGCTGAAATTCGTTAGTGCGTTGTAGGCTGACGAAATTTATCCTAAAGTTTTAAGAGTAGTGTAAGGAGGGTGTAACACCTGTTCGTTCCATTGTTCAACAAACCAGTTAAATCAGGAGGGTTTATTGGCAAATAATGGAAGGTGGCAAATGTTATTCCGATATTCAGTAAAGGTGATTGTTCTTCATCCTCTCGCTCTCAGAATAAGTGCAAATGTTGCAACTCTCTCAGGCAAATCCACACCCTGATTTGGCAGTTTACCGCTCGGCATCGCATGATAATACGGCTATGAATGCTTTGAAAAAGCTTAAGGAGCATGACAAAAATAACCCCTGGCGTTAGAAATCTGTCTTACGAGATGATGATAAGGAAGATAAACTTGTATGCTGAGAAGGTTGTAGTATGTGTGATGTGAACTTAGTGTATAAGCGGATGAAATGGCTAAATAGCAGAGATATCAGAATATCCAATTATAAAAAGAATTCTGTTGGTGGATTATATTCAGTCCGAGTAAATGTAAGAATAAAGAATGGGTCAATGAAAAAGAAAGCATCGATAAGAATATTATCCAGCCGGATATAAGCTGCAGATATGTGTGTAAGAGGGACTAGGTTGTTGAGGTCGTCCCAAACCTGTGGCCAGGGTCCCACAGCATGAGAAAAGGAGCAGTATTTCCGCAGGCAAGAATTATAATTACATTTAAGTGTATTATATGGAGGATGAAGTGTTCAGCAATGGGGTATACGCAGCAACATTACAAATACCCATTTTCTGAGCAGACTTTTTTTTTTTTTTATCTTGCATGGCTAAGTTAATGTCTACTTAGGACGTAGTAGTGTAAGTTTTAAGTAGTCGGCCAACTACTTATCATCTCTCCTATAAAAGCCATGTTATATTTCACTGTGTTGGTTGATATATTGAACTTTTTGTATATCTACTCCACCGTCCCCTTCTCTCCCATCTCCTTAGCATGTACCCAGTCCTTGAAACCAATTTCCGTCTGTGCTGGAAATATTTTGTTGAAAATATGAGAAGTATTAGTTAATGTTAAACTTTCTGTTGACTTTAGGTCGCTCACAGCAGGGGGAAAAAAACTCATGTGACGGTGACTTAGTGGGAATAAATGTATTATGCAAAATCTAATCCATGCAAGCGGATTTACATTTCTCTCCCTATATATGCCTTTATCAATAACTTTGTGTTTGTGGTTTTATAATTGAAAGGGAAGCTTATTTTATGGCATCAATAGATAACATTTACTTAAGCCTTGACGGGCCCAACAGTGGTATAGTATGCAAATCAAGCAAGTTTTCTACGTCCACAATCATCATGACTGGGACGTGGGAAAGGTGAAAGTTATGAGCTGCAGACTCTTACAGCCTGACTGAGCGTAGAAACAACACAGCATGGTCCCAGACCAAATTATGTGCTGGCAACAGCCTCCGTTGCCATCGTAATTGTGTGTCCTCACAAGTAACTTGCATTATATTAACACTCATAATCTAAGATGGCGTTTAAATTGCTTGAGAAATCGAGTACGGCAGCCAGATAAGAAGTGCAGAGTCCTGGGTAACCAGACGAACAGAGTCGGGTTCTCACAGACACGCAGACCCAGTGTAATCGTCTGTTTTGTCGACGTTTAAGGAAGCGACTGGTTCGTGGTCCATAAAGCGCGAAAAGGATTTTCTTTTAGAATTTCCCTAACGTTGGCTTAAGTTAGGGACATCATTTAAGAATGGCAGATGCCGTGTAAAACGCACGGAACAATATCCATTGCTGTTACAGAAACTCGGTAGGTTAGGTTGCCTGTAGTATGTAGTAATATTCCGTTATCTTCGGATACTGTAAGTTAGTACCAGGATTAGATCAAGACGAATGGGGGTTATAGATGATAGAATTATATCGGAATCAAGTTTGTTTTGTGATATTAAGAGAAGTTGCGTAAGCGTTTTCTGTTGTATAATCGACATTTAATCTTTTAGGGATAATTTGGGTAAAATTACTTTGATTTTGCTAATGGACAGCCCATGTATTTTAACTGCGCACTGCTTCCAGGCCACACGGGCTAGGAAACTTAGAGCCAAACAGTATTAGCTTAATGAACCTTGTAGGCTGCAGTCGCTCAAACGGAATTGGCCATGCAAATCTAGGCCGGCAGGCAATGACCGCGTCCATGACTGTGCCAGAGGTCATGAAGCCCAACACTGCCCCTATTGTCCGTCTGTGTGTCAGATCTAGCCTGTGTCTAAGAAGAAGTCCACTTCTGTGTCCGTGTCTACTTTGTGTCCTAGGTCAAAGCCTGTGTTCAAGCCTTGCCTTCTAGATGCGTATGTATTGTGTCTCATCAGACAACGCTCCGAGATTGTATGCATAGTCACCAAAGGACACTATACAATTATTTTTGTAGCAACCCACAATCTGTCTTTCTCTAACCAAATTTTTGGAAGAAATCATTAAACTTTGGAAGATTGGGTAAGCAATCAAACTAAAATGCAAGATGGTCCCAACACCTGCTCATCTTTCAGATCCAACCAAGAATGTCGGGACTCGGCAGAGACGCTCATCATTGGCGGAGGCATAGCTGGTGTGAGCATTGCCTACCACTTGGCCAGGCAGGTGAGACCCTGGATTATTATTATTATTTTATTATTATTATTATTATTATTATTATTATTATTATTATTATTATTATTTTATTATTATTATTATTATTATTATTATTATTATTATTATTATTATTGTTTTTATCATTAGTAGTAGTAGTAGTAGTATATCAGGGGGGATAGAGATGAACCTGCTTATTCCCTGCGTGTCGTAAAAGGCGACTTAGTGATAGGGTGGAAGCAAGGGGCTGGAAATCTTATATTCAGTTTCTGAAGGATGGAACAGAGGGAGTCTCGGGCTGGGTTTTCTAAATGTATGTGCAATAAACCAAGATGAAAGCAGAGATAGGTTGCATATATATGTTTGTGGAAAGGGACCTGGATGTTCTAGCTCTGAATTAAGCAAAGCTCAAGGGTAAGGGGGAAGAATGGTTTAGGGTTGTCTTACTTGTAAATTCAGGGATTAGTGTGAAGGCCAAAACAAAGGAAGGAGTAGCACTATTCTTGAGGCGGGAGTTGTAGGAATGTGTGAAGGATTGTAAGGTTATGTGAGTTCCAGACTGATACGAGTGAAAATGAGATTTGGTTATGTGAGATGATTAATGAGTCATGGCGTATGCACATACTCACAAGAAGAATGACGAAGAGAAGTGAGATGTTTTGGGAGCAGCTGAGTGACTGTGTCAGCAGTTTTGAGGCAAGAGATCGGGTATTTGTAATGGTTGATTTAAAGGCGAGGCTGAGTAATATGGCAGTTGCGGGTATAACTGGGGGTTATGAGATCTTCAGTAAGGTGAAATGTTAAGTAGCTTGTTGAGTTGTGTGCTGAGAAAGGACAGGTGACTGGGAACATGTGGTTAGAAAAGAGGGACATACGCAAGTCTACTTGGGTGAGTAGGAAAGATGATCTTGGATGCGATGATTCTGTGAGTAGCAGTTGGTGGGATGCCTGATCATTCATTACTTGGTGGAGGCGAGAGTGAAGAGTTGTAGGTTCGCGGAAAAGAGGAAATTATATAAATGAAAAATGTTGTTGAAAGTATCGTAACTTATGAAAAGATATACAAGGAAATTAAGTGTAGATTGGCAAAAGTTGAGAGTAAATGAAGCAAGGGAAGTGGTTGAGGAATGGGTGGCATTAGGGGAAGCAATGCTGGCATGTGCGAGAGAAGTGTGTGGCATGGAGAAAGTAGGAAGTAGGCTGGTGATAAAGGGTAGTATGTGGTGTGATGACGAAGAAAGTTGCAAGTGAAAGAGATAAGAGAGGTGTTCGGTCGGTATGGTGAAGAGTGCGAGTGAAAGAGAGATGTACAAGAGAAAGCAGCAAGAGGTCAAGAGGAAGGTGCAGGGGCTGAAAAAGAGGGCAAATGAAGGTTAGGGTGGGAGAGTATCAAAAACCTTGAGGGAGAATAAGATGTTTTAGAAGCAGGTTAAAAATGTGAGGAAAAAGAGAACAAATAAGAGCATCAGTGAAGAGGGCAAATGGGAATTGGCATCAAGAAGTGATGAAGAGGGCAAATTGGGAATTGATATCAGGAAGTGATGAAGTGAAGAGGGCAAATTGGGAATTGGTATCAGGCAGTGATAAGCCAGAGGAGATGGAGTGAGTACTCTGAAGGATTTTTAGAATAGATTTGATGATAGGGAAGGAAATGTAGGGTGTATAAATGTAAGATGTATGGGTCAGGGAGGTATACGAAGTGTCATGGCAAGTGGTTTAGTAAAGAGAGGAGAGGTGGATATAGCCTAACATAACATGAGATGTGTCAGGACGGCTGAAGTGGATGGTATTGCAGTTAAATTTCTTAAGAAAGGAGGTGAATGTATTGCTGAATAGTTAGTAAGGATTTTCAGTGTATTTATGGATCATGGTGAGGTGTTTGAGGATTGGTTGGAATGCATGTGTAGTAGCACTATGAAAACAAGGGGAACAAAGATGAGTGTTCAGATTACAGAGTTATAAGTTTGTTGAGTGTACCTGATAAGGTGATCGAGAGTGTGGTGGCATGCATAGACCATCAGATTAGGGAGGAACAATGTGGGTGCAGGAGTGGTAAAGGATGTGTGGATCAGCAGGTGTTTGTTTTAAAATGATGTGTGTGAGAAATACTGAGAGAAACATGAATGTTGCTTTTATAGATGTCGAGAAAGCTCATGATATGGTTGTTGAAGATGCTTTGTGGAAGGTGTTACGAATATATCTGTAGGAAGAAAGCTTTTAGAAGCTGCGATTTCTTTTTTATAAAGCGAGTGTGTGCAAGTAAGCAGAGAGAGAGAGGAGTGGTTTTCGGTGAAGGTAGGTTTGTGACGAGGGTGTGCGACATCACCATGGTTATTTAACTTGTTTTTGGATGGGATGGTAAGGGAGGTAAATGCAAAGCACTTTGGAGAAAGGCCAGGTATACGGTCTGTAGTGGGTGAGGGCGCCCGGGAAGCGAGTCAGTTGTATGCTGATGACGCAACGCCGGTGGCAGATTCGAGTGAGAAACTGCAGATGTTGGTTACTGAGTATTGGAGCGTATGTGAAAGGCGGAAACTGAGTGAAATTGAGTATGTTTGAAGGTAAGGTTGCCCAGTGATGTATGGATGTGAGGCAAAGGCTAAAGTTGAGAATGTATGGAAGAGGGTGAATGTTCTTGAAATGAAATGTTTGGGGACAATATGTGGAGGGTGGATGAAGCAATGACAGGATGAGAGAGATGTTTGATGATAAGATTGTGGTGAAGAGAGCTTAATGGGGTGTGCCGAAATAGTATGGACATACGGAGAGAATGAATGAGAGGTTCACAAAGAGGATTTCTGTGACAAAGAGTAGGGGGAGACCAATTGAAAGATGGAAGGTTAAAGTGATTTTTTTTTTTTTGAGTGACTTGGACCTGAGCATGCAGGAGGGTGAACTATATGCCCTGGATAGAGTGCATTGGAGCGATGTGGTATACAGGGAATGACGTGCTGTTAGTGCGCTGAACCAGGGCAGGGCATATGAAGCAGCCGGGAGAAACCAGGGAAAGGTTTGGGAGGTATAGTTGTGGATAGGGGGATTAGGTTTCCATGCATTACGTGTTAGAAGAGCTAAAGAATGGATGTGAGGCAATGTGGGATTTTCATCTGTTCCTGTTAATACCTTGCTAACACAGGAGATGGCGAACGAGAATGAAAGAAATTATTATTATTATTATTATTATTATTATTATTATTATTATTATTATTATTATTATTATTATGTGAATAAGAGCAAGGTTATTAGGTACAGTAGGGTTGAGGGTCAAGTCAATTGGGAGGTAAGTTTGAATGGAGAAAAACTGGAGGAAGTAAAGTGTTTTAGATATCTGGGAGTGGATCTGGCAGCGGATGGAACCATGGAAGCGGAAGTGGATCATAGGGTGGGGGAGGGGGCGAAAATCCTGGGAGCCTTGAAGAATGTGTGGAAGTCGAGAACATTGTCTCGGAAAGCAAAAATGGGTATGTTTGAAGGAATAGTGGTTCCAACAATGTTGTATGGTTGCGAGGCGTGGGCTATGGATAGAGTTGTGCGCAGGAGGATGGATGTGCTGGAAATGAGATGTTTGAGGACAATGTGTGGTTTGATCGAGTAAGTAACGTAAGGGTAAGAGAGATGTGTGGAAATAAAAAGAGCGTGGTTGAGAGAGCAGAAGAGGGTGTTTTGATTTGAAATGGTTTGGGCACATGGAGAGAATGAGTGAGGAAAGATTGACCAAGAGGATATATGTATCGGAGGTGGAGGGAACGAGGAGAAGAGGGAGACCAAATTGGAGGTGGAAAGATGGAGTGAAAAAGACTTTGTGTGATCGGGGCCTGAACATGCAGGAGGGTGAAAGGAGGGCAAGGAATAGAGTGAATTGGAGCGATGTGGTATACCAGGGTTGACGTGCTGTCAGTGGATTGAATCAAGGCATGTGAAGCGTCTGGGGTAAACCATGGAAAGCTGTGTAGGTATGTATATTTGCGTGTGTGGACGTATGTATATACATGTGTATGGGGGTGGGTTAGGCCATTTCTTTCGTCTGTTTCCTTGCGCTACCTCGCAAACGCGGGAGACAGCGACAAAGCAAGAAAAAAAAAATTATTATTATTATTATTATTATTATTATTATTATTATTATTATTGTTGTTGTTCCTCAAAGGAATGCAGTCTTCTCACTGTACCTGAATGAGTAGTTTCACGTTACGGAATGGAAACATATATGCAGTTATTGAATGTAACGTAGGAGTGGAGCATGGAAGGAGTGAGATTACATCATGGAGGAGATAAATAATTCATGGCAATATGAGAGTGCAGGAATGACGTTGTAACTGAAGGACATGGATGACGAAAATCCCAAGTATGAAATGGAATGGTCGTGTAGAAACGAAAATTGTGACAGTTCAGTTACTTACTTTTTTTCTTTTTGACGGTTTTAACAGCTTTCATTTTTTTGTGATAATCTTTTCTCCCGACATATCCCCCCCCCCCTTTTTTTTTCCTTCTTTTAGACGTTCGATATCCCACATACGTTCAGAATCTACTGAAACAAATCTCTTGGCCATTTCACTGTCTGGTAAACCCGTTTGACATCTTTTTCACCTCTTGCCTCGTCTAACTTGTCACGCCTCCTCAACAGATGCAGTGAATCCCAGTATCAGCATCACTCATTTTGAGCATCACTTATTTCCATTACTTAACTGCGACATCTCTCCTTCCTTTCCACAGGGCCAGGAAAAAGTCTTGCTCCTGGAAAAGACGGAGTTGACTGCTGGGTCAACATGGCATGCAGCCGGCCTCGTCACCAATTTTCAAGGTGTCGTTAACCTAAAAAAGATTCATTATTACAGGTTAGTACTCTTTAATACCGTGCAGTACAAGAGGGGTGTTCGGAATTTAATGCCATATCCGTCTAAATGAGGTGATATCCTTTATACTGCAGTGTTGCCATATTCTGTGGATAACAAAAGAACCTAGAGTCAGCGTACGAAAATGGACACACACACACACACACACACACACACACACACACACACACACACACACACATTACGTATATACAACGGGTCAGGCTCGAACTCAGGGACGGGCCGCTGGCGTCCGGCCCCTCGGCCAAGGTTTTTTGACTAATTTTCAAAGGCGTGGGGACGTAGGTACAGCCGGGCAAAATTCTTAAAAAACCTATGAATTTTGGACAGTAATTGATAATCACCATGTTTTTCTGTAAGAAAGAAGCAGGTAAAGAAATTTAGTGTACTTTAATTCAATTATAAAGTCCCTCCACTTATTCGATGAAAATACAAGAAAACTCTTTGTCAATCTATTGAATGCATTATTTCAGAGTAAAAGCAGCTTGATGGCTATCCTGCAAGATGAAAGTATACGAATGACAAGGATGATATTTAAGAATTTCATTGAACCAGAGTTTGTAGATGGTTTATCAAAGCTTGAACCAGGCTCATAATGCAAGTCATCTCCCTTCTGAGTAACTCAAGCTAGTTTGAGAAGTGAGTGTGAGTCAGTCTTCTCTTAATGATGAAAATAATAAGCATTTCATTGGATATCTCTCATTTTATCAAATAGTATGTGTTGAGCTAAAAAAAAAAGAAAGAAAAGGTTGCCTCTTTTTTTATCTTTTGTTTAAGGAAACGAACTTCATATCTCCTAAGATTGCATTTGATTCTTATAGTAGGAAACGTCTACCAAAGCTAGACAGTTTAATGATGAAATACGATCATCTGGTAGTATCTCAAGAGTGATATTCGAAAAGAATGGGGGGGGGGGGGATTGTCAGCATATTTCAGTGCCGATGAACGTAACTTGTTTCTTAAGAAAAGCTGTGAAGAACTTTAGTTGTATCTTGCCAAAACTAAGGAGTTTTTCAGAGCAGTATGTTTTTAGGAACCTCGCTTCTCCACCAGAGTTCATCCTAACTTTGCCACATTCCAGTGCAGAAACTGAGAGGCTCTTCTCTCTAATGACAGATGCAAAGACAAAAAAAAAAGAAAAAAAGAGGAATAGGATGGAACCTGAGTTGTTAGATTCCTTACTATCAATTCTAATATGAAATCCAAAGATAAAAACAGTCGATTTTCCTAAGGAGATTGAAGAGAAGCAATTGGCACTTCATAATCAACAAATGTATGATTACAGAGTAAAGCTTTCCTCGTGGTTTTCCATTCGAGCCTTAAGTTACTTATTACTACTGTATTGATTATAATGAAATCTGATTAGGAAATGCAGCATGAAATGGCATCGCTCTATTTATTTACTATTCCTCTGTCATAAAATATATACCTCGTATTTTCACCCTCGCATGATCATGAATAATCAAAGGAACTGCCGAGGCAGTGAAACGTATCAGTTGAAAACAATTTATGTAAACTATTTTTTCTTATTCTCAAGATAATAGAGGAATTTAGAAAATTGGATGCATATTGAAACAAAATGATTTACTTTGATAAACATTAAATGAATGTCATTGCGTTCATTATTTGGTTCTTTCTCCATGGAGCTTATTAATCACTTCATACAAAACATATTATGTGCATTTCTTGTTGAATAATATGTTTGACTCGTGTAGGGACAGGCATGGGGACTTTGTACGTAGGGACGTGTAGGGACTGGTCCTGATTTCCTTAAGGATATTTGGAGCAAAAATGAATTATCGGGTTGGCACACTGCCATGAGGCCACACACCTTGCTTTGTCTCTTCTTTAGGTTCGAATCCAACTGTTGATTTATACACATTTGTTTCTTTATAGATATATTTGTCACACTATGAGTGCTGCGTTAGATATAAGGCCATGTTACCACCAGCGAGCCTTATCTGGGGACACAGGACAAAACAGTAGGTGACTGTGGCTTAGGTAGCCAGACGCACCTCAGGGTTTAAATCATCTGAAGGAACGTACATTTTTTTTTTTTTTCCTTTCCATAGATGAATGTGTCCCACCATCAGTGCCGTGATTGATTAAAGTCTACGTCACCCACCCATTTTAATCTGGAACACGGGACAAAACGCTAGGTGACGGTTATATGTTAGCTTGGCTTAGGTAGCCAGAACCCCCCCCCCCCCCAGGGTTTAAATCAGATCAGGAGGAACGTACATTTTTCCTTTCCATAGATGAATGTGTCCCACCATCAGTACCGTGATTGATATAAAGTCTATGTTACCCCCATCAAGCTGAGGTTTGGATGCGGCACAAAACCACATAACGGGAGGCTGTCTTTAAACATCCCTATATATCGGAAGTTGCCGGACTCTCTCTCTCTCTCTCTCTCTCTCTCTCTCTCTCTCTCTCTCTCTCTCTCTCTCTCTCTCTCTGGCTACTGGGAAAGTTAGTCATGGCTGTGCAGTGAACCAACACTTCATTTACTGTTGAGTTTCATTCCTTTATCCCTGGTTGATCTCTATTATTTCTGCCTCACCTACACATGACTCCAAAGGGGTCATCGTGACCTTGTTCCTTCATGGAGTACTGTTACATATCTGAGGAGCCTCATTAAAGAGGTTCTGGACTTGTATACTTAGAAAGAATGTATGAAGCACTGCATTTGCATTTCATGACTAATATGCATTACTTTTGTTGCAGCTTAAACATGTATGCTCACATTGCAGCAGAAACAGAACAAGAAGTAGGCCTGCATGTTCCTGGTTCTCTTCGCCTTGCAACAACACCCACTCGTGTTGATGAAATGAAGTAAGTTAAAGATGGGATATATATATATATATATATATATATATATATATATATATATATATATATATATATATATATACAAATTATCTATTGTACTTAATCGCTGTTTCTCGCGTCAGAGAGGTAGCGTCAGGAAACAAACGAAGAATGGCTCATCCATTCATATACACATGTATGCATAAACGCCCATACACGCACATATACGTACATATATATATCAACATGTACATTCATATACATACACACATATACATATATACACATGTACATATTCATACTTGCCTTCATCCATTTCTGTCGGTACCCCGCCCCTCAGGAAACAGCATATCTACCCCCTGCTTCATCCAGGTAGCGCCAGGAAAACAGACAAAAAAGGCCACATTCGTTCACACTCAGTCTTTATCTGTCATGTGTAATGCACCAAAACCACACTCCCTATCCACATCCAGACCCCACATTTCCTTTTGACAGGATGACCCCGGAATACCCCATCGTTCCAATTCACTCAAAATATATGTATTTTCATACTTGATCATTGTTTTCTCTTGAGAATCTTTTTTTTAGATGACTATGTATTTCTGATGCATCAATTTGTGTGTTCAGTCTGTGTTTACTGTTTATCATGAATTATTTTTGTTAGGTACCAGATGTCCCGACATGGCCACCACGAAGCCCCTCAGTATCTCCTGACACCAGAGCAGGTCAAGGAAATGGTCCCAATTGCTGATACAAATAATGTAAGTTCCAATGAGGAAGAAGGACAAGGAGAGAGAGAGAGAGAGAGATGGAAATGGAATTTAGGAAGGCTGGGGAATAGAAATGTATAGGAGAAATTGTGAAATGGAGTAAATTTAGGATGCTCAGACAAACCCATTATGGAGAATAAGAGTAGCAGTAAGGTAGAATGGCAAAAGAATAAAAAGCAGGGAAAGGAAAGAGAAAATTAAGAAAATGACAATGGGCTTTGGTGAATTAGACCTTGATACAGTAACATTCTGCTGATAAGCAACTTAGGTAAGTTACATAACCTCAAAATAAATGCAGGTTTTTAATTGTTAGTGTTTAAAGTGCTTGAAGGTCAAAAGGATACTACAGTAGCTGAGAAAATTAGGGAAAATAAGAGATTGTGAGATGATTGATAAACTTGAGAGAGAATAAGAAAATGTCCAAGGAGGTCAATAGTTTGAGATGAACAAAAAAGTCTAATTAGGGGTGACAGTGAGGAGAGCAAATAAGGAGATTATGACTGACAAAGAAGTGAAAAGGAGATGAGAGGAGTGTTTTAAAGCACTGCTGAATGAGTTAGATAGGCGACGGGGATGCACGTGTGTTTGCGTTACGTTGGCATCCAGAGAAAGAGAATCGTACAAATGGAATGGTGAAAAGAGTGTAGGTAATGAAAAGTCTGCACAAGATAACATGTAAAGCATTGGAAATATGTGAGATTGTGGTTGAGTTCCTCAAGAAATGTGATGACTGTGTCTTTTGATTTGTCACTTAGGCTGATTGTTATACAAGATGAGGTGAATCAGGTTTGGCAGTGCCTCGTGTGAAGGCAAGGGGGACAAAAATAGTAGATATTTTAATTACAGAGGCATCAGTTTCTTTAGTATACTTAGTAAGGTTTATGGGAGAGTGGTAATTCAGAGGTCCGTAACATGCACAGTGGCTGGCTGGGAAAGAGTAAACTTATTTTAGAAGAGGTAGGTATGTGGACCAGGTATTGTAAGAAATGCTTGAAGAAAGTGACTTGTATGTGGCATTTATAGACCTGGAGAGGGTATGCTAGGCATGTGTGTGAGTGAAAAAAGGTTCCTGGTGAAAGTGGGTCTGTTATCAAGGATGTTTGATTTCACCATGGCAATTTGATTAGTCACAGGATGTTGTGGAAGTTAGATGCAAGGGGCTTGGAGCAAAGGTAGGGTCTGCAGTATGCCAACGGTAGACTGGGATGAGGGTGTCATTGGGAGGTAAATTAATTACTGCTTGCAAGAAACATAATTTTGATGATAGGCTCAGAGAGAAACTCCAGAGGTTGATGACAGAGTATGAAAAAGTCTGTGAAAGAAAGACTTGAATAGGTCTACCATTCTCAGGAGGGAACCATAGAAACAGGAATGTAGACTGCGGCATGAGAGTTATTGCCACTTCAATAGGCTACTCTTCTCTTTTATGTTTTGATGCTAGGATGAGAGACCCAATTTTTGATGGACAGCACCCCTAATTTGCAGTAGTTAATGAGCAAGTTTCTTTTCCTAACCTTACTCTATGAGAAATGACTGATCATATTTGTAACCTGGAAACCATTGGTAAAAGCATTGTTTCCAAAGCAGACTGTACAGCTTTTAAGAGGATTATGTCATAAGGAGCAAATCCATAGTTGCATCTCTCCCACAGAGTTCAGTGTCCTCTTATCATTGTGTTTCTCATTGATTTTCAGTTCAGTGACATTAGGGATCAGCACCATTACCTTAGTTTGAATTGACTCCATTTCATTCATTCAAGAAAATCCTTTATTATTTTCATTGTTGCAGTAAATAAGTAACTTGTCTGATTGCAAAAATGTAGAACTTAGTTTACATATCCTTAGTTATGCTGTACCGCTGCTGTAAGGTATGACGTGATCACAACATTGCTACCAAACAAATGAGAATGTTATTACCTTTTACATATTTGTACTGGATGGAGAGGGTGTTTAACATTCATGGACCCCAATTCTTGCATGTATTGCATCTATTCAAAGGTGAATTTCTTAGTTGTGTTCATAGTTATATTGAAATGTATTAGTTCTTATAGATATCCATTTTGCATGAAATTAAGAAATATTGAAAGAAAAGCACAATGTAAACGCTACTGGACTTTACGCACCTGTTGTGACCATGCAATGTCATAATCCTCATCAGACATCTAGAGGGTATCTAACCCCTTAACTCCTGCATTTTCTTTCATATAGGTGAGTCTTACAGCCTACAGTAGCTTTGTCACCATACAAGAACATTGGTGCAGTCTGATTGTGCCAGGTTTGAAATATTCGTAGGGGCCAAAAGTCAGAAGTTGCCATGATATTCATTGTGGGAAAAGTTAGGTTTCACAGTGAAAGAATTGAGTGTGTAAATGAGCATTTGACAGCCTCATGTGTTTTATGACTATCAAAAGATGTACCCTATTTTAGGACCCTAGTCAATATGGAGTTCAACATTCTGCCAAGGAAGAGCTTCCCATTTCCTTTTAGGGCTCTGGCTACTCTTGAGAAGTGGTTTTTCATTCCTTTGAAGCTACATTTCTGTACTTATCTTGTCAATAACTTTTTTTATTCAAATGTACCTTCTATGAGAGAAATAAATACAGATTATTTTGCATTTGGCACTAATTAATATCATTTATGCATATCTACTTTTATAGGGTCATTTAAAGTCATATTAATCATATTATTTGAGATTTCACTTGTGATATTTATTGTGTCAACTCAGATACTTTACCGTTTCCTACTTACAGATATTGATGGGTCTGTTTACACCCTATGATGGTCACGTTGATCCCTACTCTCTAACACAGGCAATTGCAAAGGGTGCCCGCAAGTAAGATATACTGTATTGTTTTCCTTTCTGTATTTGCTACATATCAGAATTAGAGCATGCTTGTGGAACTTTTCCAAATTTCCTAATTTTATTAATGATCTGTGATGAAAATGCTCCACCACAATTATATGCTGACATGGCTTTTCCATGAGAAGATTTCAGTTGAAATTTGGTAAATGAAACAGACAGAAAGTTTTATAGATTTTAGCTACTGTGTACCGAGAGCAGGAAACGGTTTTTATTTGAAAAGGAAAGTGTGTGTTGAATAATGGTGTAAGTTCTCATGGAATTTCTAAATATTTGTTGCAGTTGCATATATGTAGATATTTTTGTTGGCCTGTTATCATTGACCATGTTCCTTTCTACATAGAATGGATTTTGTGCATGCAGCCTCTCATTTCCATGACACACATTGTCCATTCATGTTCAGTGTATTCAAGTGAACAGAGTGTACACAAGTACTTCTTAATATCTTAATTTGCTGTCTCTGAGTTGATTTGTAAAGTGAAAATAATATGGCCATTCATTTATCTCCTTCACACAGAAAAATACTCCAGTGAAAGATTTTGGAAGGGATGCTCTGTCATCCTCATCCAGAATATTTTTTAACCCTGAATATTCATGCACTGCATCTGTACAGTTCTTTTTGTGGTACACCTCTCCTTGTACCCTCAACTTGGTACCAGCCTATTATATGCCATATTTGATACATGTTCATAACTTCTTTAACAAACTTTCTTTATTGCATCCTTCCAACAGTTTCTTTAGGCCTTATGTCTCCTTCATTTCTCCTTTCTTTATCTGTTATTATCACTATTATTTTAACTTTTACCTTCACCCATACCAGCATATATCATATTTTCCAACTTATCAACTTCTGTGAATCCTGTTTGACCATCCCATCATAATAGGCCTTTTTTCTTGCATCTGTATTGATACTGTATGCTACAGAAATGACATGAACAGTCAGAAATTCAGAAAACAGAAAATCTGATAATGTTTGCCAATACATCTTCCATATTATTTATGAAGAAGTGGATCAGTGTCTGATGCTTTTTCAGATCATACTTTCCTGTGAGACATCTCCATTCAGTGACAACAACCAGGCTATCCATTGCCTGGTAGTCCAGCTTCTGGCAACATTCTATGCTTTGTTTTCACATATATTTTATTGCTAATGACAAGCCTGTTTGTAGATAATACTGTGGTGTTTGCTGAGAGTGAAGAGGAGCTGCAGAAGGTTGTCTGTGTTTTATGATTTGTGTAGGCCTAGGTGATTGAAGGTAAATATGAATATAAGTAAAGTTATGGTGATTGAAAGGAAATGAGTGAATGTGTAGATTTTGCAAAACCCAGTAGAGTGAAAGAAGAAAGTGTGTTACACTCTGTTATAGATATGAGGGGAGAAAGACAGGAAGAGGTGAGAGAATTTGATTATTTTAGAGATATCTTGGGTAAGTTTGGTAATATAGAGGAGAGATGAGGGAGAGAGCAGTACACAGTTGAAAATTCACTGGGTCCCTTAATAGAGTAATAAAGGGTAGAGGTGTGAGTATGGAAGTGAAGAAGGGATTAAGGGACAGCATAGTCTTCTCGACCATGTCATATGCAGCCAAAATATGGATATGGCATGTGTCACATAGAGGTCAAGATGGAATGAAGAAGAAATGAGGGGGGGGTGTATGAGAGGTTTGATATGGCAGGGAGCACAAAGGGAATGAATTATGGTGAGGTAGAGTGGGAGAAATGTTATATTTTGAGGTGGTTTAGACATGTGGAAAGAATGCAAGGTAGGGAGTTTACAAGGAGAGTGTATGATTAGTACAGTCAGATGGTTTGGTATGAGAGAAAGACCACTTGTTATGTGGGGAAATAGATGGGAAGATTATTGGAGAGGGAGAAATAGTGGAAGAATGCATGAAATGTTGTAAGTGAGGTAGCCACCATGTAAGGGCAGGAGATTCCCAGAGGAAATAGGCTTCAAAGATTATAGATGAGTATATAGATAGATGAAAAGAATACTTCCCACGTATTTCATGCATGTCATAGAAGGCGACTAAAAGGAGAGGGAGCGGGGGGCTGGAAATCCTCCTCTCTCGTTTTTTTTTAATTTTCCAAGAGAAGGAACAGAGAAGGGGGCCAGGTGAGGATATTCCCTCAAAGGCCCAGTCCTCTGTTCTTAACACTACCTTGCTAATACGGGAAATGGCGAATAGTATGAAAGAAAAAAGAATATTTTATTGTAGATATATAGAATGCATTGAGTTTACTAGTGTTTTTTTGTCCTCACTGAGAGCTTGTAGTGTGACTCTATACCCAGTCACTCCTGTCTCACCAGACTGAAATTGGTCAGAGTGCAGCATGCTTATTATGTAACAAACTAGCCACCAACATGCTAGGTTTTCTGGATCAGTGGTTTTATGAAGCTAGAAACTTTTTCACTGAAAAACATCACCACATGATGCCAAGTTTGCCCAGATTTGATTCTGGTGCTGTCATAGTTCTGGAAGTTTGAGCAGCATCATAAAGAGTCCACCTGCTCATAACTTGTCAGGCACCTTTAAGAGTACCCTCCATATAGATGCGGAAACCTCAAGAGATCTACATACTGAAGCAGCTCATCTCTGACTGGAAACCAAACTCTGTCCCAGCTCCTTGATCACATGCAGCACCTTCAGCTGGTGACAGTCTGTGTCCTTTCAAGTGCTGTTTCTCCAGTGACTGCCTCTGCATACTCAGACAGCAGTCATCATGACTGGCCCCGCTGTATGCTGCCTTGGCATATTACTTTGATCAGATCAAGCGCATAGCAACACCATCCTCTCTTCTCTATCAGTGGAGCCATCAGGACTGCTCAAGGAGTCACAGAATTTAAAAACACTGGTCTGGCTGCTGCTGCTCACAGTTTTTATGTGGGTACTGGCCACTCAAGGCTTGACTCTTATGTTATCTACTTCTTCCCTTGAACAGTTAAACTGTCAAATTTTTCTGTTGTATTCATCTCTATTCCCTTTCCAGTGGCCTTTTTACCTCTAGAAGCCAGGTCTACAAAAATATATTGATTCCCGATTAATTTTGTACATTTGTTTCTCTCACTTTATTCCTTTTACCCAAGATGGCCTTTGACTGAGGTATGCTTTGCAAATGTCATGTCAGACACTCTAAAAACGAAGCTCTCTCCTTAAAGTATTAGTGACCTACTTTTCTTATTACTGCATGTTGCATATGCAAACAATGGAGTCATTTATAACCTAGTACACATGTAATTACACTTGAATATTATAGTTATTAATCAAAAGCTTACATATTTGCAAATAGAATTTTATTTTAGAATGCTCACCAGTCAATAGAATTCCCTCATTGTCCTTTGTATAGCTATCTCTACCACTGAGCAAGCCTAATCCTTGACCTTTTTTTCTCCATCGCTGCATGTTGCATATGCAACTAGTGTAGTCTTTCATGATCAATCACTTATGTAATTATACTTTACTGTTATACTTCATAATCTAGAGCTTATATATTTGCAACTGAATTCACCATTCAGTCAAATTTCCAAAGCTTCATTTGTATAAATATCTATACCAATGAATGCTTCAAGTACAGCATCCTGCAGACCATTCTGTTTCACTATTCCATTTGCCCTTAATTTTTCTCATAGGTGCACATTTTGATTACCTCCTGTTAGAATTATCTGAAAGAAGTATGTATTACCTCATGTTTAATGCTTATACTATTGCATTTCTTTTTCTAAGTGATCACAAAATTACAGTCTCCTATAGTAAAGTAGAAAAGAAAAGAGTGATTACCATTTAGAATGAGGCTTTCTTGTGTAAGGTTCTATTGTGGAACAAATCCTTTTACATGCTTATGGTGGGGGATATCATTTGCTAGCAGCATGATACAGTCTTAGAAGTCAGATGAATTGTCATGATACTGTTTTAAAAGTCAGAGAAATTGATTTTCCACCACATTTACCCCATAGTATTGAGACTGTTGTAATACAATGTTTGCTTGCTGTCTTGAGTTTAGTGATATTTTCTGTATTTATATTTTAGTTTTATATACTTCCTCTTCCAGAAACTAGCCTGGGGTCCTAAGAAGTTGTTCCAAGAAGAAAAGGTCCCTGTTCTTCTTGAAAACAAGCAAATGAGATTTCAAGATGTACAGAGAGGGCCAAGGTCACTCCGTAAATTTTTTCATCCTTCTAACATCATCCCTCCATGAAAAGCTGAGTCAAGTTGACCTTGGATGACCAGGATGACCAGTAAGGTAGCATTTAACTTAGTGAAGTATGAGGTGTTGAAAAACCCACCCCTATGAAGTTATCATTTGCCTTACTGGTCATCATAAGTCAACCAGGCCCAGTTTTTCATGAAGCAATGATATTAGAAGGAAGCAGAGAGTGTTCAGATGGTAAACTTGACCTGTCATTGCCAGTATGTGTTGAAATCTCACCTGAAGACACAATGCTTCCAAGCGAAATTACAGGCCTTTTCTTCCAGGGACACCTTCTTGGCACCCATGGTTAGTTATTGGTAGAGGAAAGATATCAACCAGAAGAGAAGTAGTGAATATGTTAGTCAATACAAAAGCAAAAGTTGCATCCCTCCACTCTCAGTACCACTGGGTGACAGGCAGGAAATAATGTTATCTGATTTCTGTGACTGTCCCTTGCCATCAAACTTACATCCCCACCATAAATGAATGATGGGATTTGTTTTGCAAATAAAACGTAATGCATGAGTCTTATTTTACACTGTGATAATCAGATTTTTTTTTGTGGAGACTGTATGTACTGTATTTCTTTTAGGTATGGTGCTCAGATCTTACAAGGAACAGAAGTAACAGCTTTGAATTTGCGGGAAGATGGCAGATGGGTTGTCTCAACTACAAATGGAGATATTATAGCCAACAGAGTTGTTAATGCTGCAGGTTAGCACATGATGTGTTACAGTCTTGCACTTTTGCAGAAGCTTACTAAATTTGTAGTGCAGGTAATTATTCTGTCTCATATTGAATTTTTTTCTATTTTGGCAACTCCAAGCATGGACAAAAGTTTACATCAAGACTTGGTCTTAATTGAGATATGAAAAAGGTTCAAGAGAGGGATAGCTAAGAAAAGACTAGCAAAAAAATATTGTAAAGAGTTTGGTGAAGATGGAAACTGTAGTATGGGAAGATACGTATATATTAGTGGCCCACCCTTGAGTCGCCAGTAACCATACGGTAATCATGTTAAACAGAAGCTTGCTGAATATAGTATTACATAACCTAGCCAGCGGTAGGGGTACACAACTAGTGAACTCTCAGAAACAAAAACCAGAGTAATATCTATAGCAGAGGGGAAAAGGAAGCACTGATTTGGTATAGGACAAATGAGTTAGATTGTAAGGTCAGACTGGGTAAGCTAATAAATCAGATTGCTTTGAACTTGCCTATGTTTTGTATGTAGAGTTAGAAATTCCCCTCATGTGAGAGCAGTACCCTATACAAGGATGGATTTGTCCTTTGTGTAGTTTTTTTTTTTTTTTTTTTCTTTGTCGCTGTCTCCCACGTTTGCGAGGTAGCGCAAGGAAACAGACGAAAGAAATGGCCCAACCCACCCCCATACACATGTATATACATACGTCCACACACGCAAATATACATACCTACACAGCTTTCCATGGTTTACCCCAGACGCTTCACATGCCTTGATTCAATCCACTGACAGCACGTCAACCCCGGTATACCACATCGCTCCAATTCACTCTATTCCTTGCCCGCCTTTCACCCTCCTGCATGCTCAGGCCCCGATCACACAAAATCTTTTTCACTCCATCTTTCCACCTCCAATTTGGTCTCCCTCTTCTCCTTGCTCCCTCCACCTCCGACACATATATCCTCTTGGTCAATCTTTCCTCACTCATCCTCTCCATGTGCCCAAACCACTTCAAAACACCCTCTTCTGCTCTCTCAACCACGCTCTTTTTATTTCCACACATCTCTCTTACCCTTACGTTACTCACTCGATCAAACCACCTCACACCACACATTGTCCTCAAACATCTCATTTCCAGCACATCCATCCTCCTGCGCACAACTCTATCCATAGCCCACGCCTCGCAACCATACAACATTGTTGGAACCACTATTCCTTCAAACATACCCATTTTTGCTTTCCGAGATAATGTTCTCGACTTCCACACATTCTTCAAGGCCCCCAGAATTTTTCGCCCCCTCCCCCACCCTATGATCCACTTCCGCTTCCATGGTTCCATCCGCTGCCAGATCCACTCCCAGATATCTAAAACACTTCACTTCCTCCAGTTTTTCTCCATTCAAACTCACCTCCCAATTGACTTGACCCTCAACCCTACTGTACCTAATAACCTTGCTCTTATTCACATTTACTCTTAACTTTCTTCTTCCACACACTTTACCAAACTCAGTCACCAGCTTCTGCAGTTTCTCACATGAATCAGCCACCAGCGCTGTATCATCAGCGAACAACAACTGACTCACTTCCCAAGCTCTCTCATCCCCAACAGACTTCATACTTGCCCCTCTTTCCAAAACTCTTGCATTTACCTCCCTAACAACCCCATCCATAAACAATTATTAAAAGAGTCAATAATGATTAAGGGCATCAGAACAAGACTCCCAGTTTTCTAGAGCCAAACTTAGCTTTCTGTGTTATGTTAGGTTTCCAAGTAAATGTCACTGTAATACCAGGTTTTTTAATTGTGTTGTGGTGGAATTACAGATTCATCAAGAGATGGATGAGATGTAAGGAGCTTCGGAAAGAGATAGACAGAAATTGGGTTTTAAAGGCATTAAACATAACCATGTTGCGTCTACCTCACTGGGATATATTGTTCTAATGTGAATGTATAGAAGTTTAGCCATAATGATATGGTGATTAAGCAAGAGAGGATAGAGTAGATATGAAGAAAGTGGGAGAATATAACACTGAGTTGTCATAAAGTGCATCAGGTTATATGTTGAAAAGATGGAATTGATTATGAAAAAGAGGAAGATTGTAGGAGACTTGACAGATCCCTAAGGGACACAACTGTTGATATGGAAAGAGGAAGAGGTTGATTCATCAACAGTTACTTAGATAGAGTAGCTGGTGAGGAAGCTACTAAATTAGAGAAACAAAGCTAGGAAGGAAAGCCAAATGAGGGGAGCTGAGAAACAAGACCCCAATGTCATACCTTGATTGAAACTTGTAATATATCAAAGGTGGCAACATAAAATTTTCCAAATCCTCTGAGATGATTTTGAGACATAAGTAAGGTAGGAAAGGATATCACTGGTGGATCTTGCCTTTTGGAAAGTATACTGATGGGCAAAGAGAAGGATCAACATTTAAGATGCATAAGGAAGTTAGAGTTAAAGGGGAATTTGGAGACTGTGGAATCAGTGGTGGTCTAAGCAACAAGACTGTATCTGGAAGGGTTAGAACAATTATCGTCCTATGGGATAGGTTGTACCAATGCATATTTGTAAGGAGAAAGAAAGTTTTGTTTTTTAAACCGGAATGGAACAGCCAGCATGCATTGGCAAAAGTTCAGAAGCACCCTCCTCCTCCAAACAGAATGATAGATGCCGTCTGGTCCATGCACCTTACTTGTTTCCAGTGAATAAAGTGCCTTTTGGACTGAGAAGAAAGGTATTATAAAGAATGGCATATGAACAATAAGAGGAACATAAGGGGATGAGTGAAACTTAGTCATCCAAGGTGGTGTGAAGGACTGAAGAAAACCAAAGGGATTTGCTTTTTCAGTTAGATAGACAGCTATAACATCATGAGAATGGGAAAGCATAGGAAAGTATAACAGAATTGTTAGATATTTTTGGGTAGATGCCAAAAGACTTATCTGTTGATGAAGAAGAGAGGTTTTTGCACTTCCTTTGGGTGAAGGAATGCTTTGCCTCGTGGATATTGTACTTTAAACAATTTTGTGGCTGAAGTGAGAACTGAATTTTGAATTAGAGGAAGGAACGATTTCTAGGTCCAATATGAGTGGTCCCTGATGTAAATAACATCATAACAAGAATACCCATGGATTGGATGAAAAGTTAATGTTAGGGGAGGAGGGATATATGCTTTGATTCCTGCAACAGTACCCTCTGGTGCATACTCAGCAGAAACAGAAGCATGACCAGGGATGAGGCAGTAATCTACCCATGGAAAATGAAAAGGAAAGAATTTTCTCAAATTAGTTCAATCAGGACTATGAACTTGGTGCTGCTGGAGGAAAGATTCACCAAATGAAGGTGTATTTAAAAGAATGTAGTTAGATGAACTAACCGGTGGTGAGATTTCGTAGCAGAGTGAAAAGAAATGTAAAGTCATTGTCTGAGTTTCTTTGTTAGTTTGTAGTCTGTTAGTTTGTAGTCTACAGTGGTTTCAGAATATCTTGATGATAATTTGCTGTCATTTTAATGATTGAATGTGAATTAAAACAAAGAATATACATTTAATAGTTTTAAGAGTTAAAGAAAATATTTACATGTTGTCTTTGCAAGTAAGGTCTTTGAGTTACTTTTGTAGCATAAAGCTTTTCAGATGCAGGTAAGTCTCACACTGAGTTTACATGGTTAATTTCAACAGCATATAAGACCAAGGTATAATGTTTAAAAGGAAAGCTCATTCATATATTTCTTTCAGGGTTTTGGGCCAAAGAAATCGGAAAGTTGGCAGGACGAGACCTGCCTCTTGTCCCAAATCATCACCAGTACCTTGTCACATCAACTATTCCACAAGTAAAGGCCCTGAAAAGAGAAATTCCTGTACTAAGACATTTAGAAGGATCTTTTTACTTAAGGATGGAACGGGATGGCCTTCTTATAGGCCCATATGAATCGGTTGCAACCATGAGACAGTGTGAGGACTGGGTTCGGAATGAAGTTCCAAAAGGTGAGGCTCAAGATTAGCCTTTTTGATATGAAATGTTGTATTTTAGAATTTCAAACCCGGGGCAGTATCAAAACTTATTAGCAAATGCCATGTCCTCACATATGAAAAATTGGGTCATTACCTGAAAAATTAAGGAATTATACATGTACTGCTTAACTTTGTGAGAAGTAACATGAGCCATATATCTTGAACTTTCTTTGCCATTAAGCAGCTTTTTGAACTCTAGTATAATGCCAGCACTTACATTTCAGTTATTTAGAACATTCCAAACATCTACCACCTTTATACTAAAACATTACTTTTTTACTTCCTTTCTAACAAGCACTTTACTGAGCTTCTTGGTATGACCTCAAGTTACTCAAGTCATTGTATCTCATAAAGAAGTCCTCACTGTCCGTCCATCCAACTAATGTAATTGAATTTTAATCTGAAGAGGGGATCATGCACACATCCTCCACAACATTATTTACACAAATCATCAATATGTTCCCAGTTTGTTGCAGTGAAACATGGACTTCCATACCTATGATATGTTTCTAACTTTTTCAATGTACACTAAATTGATGCATCAGTTGAGATGAAAGCCTCCATTCATACCATTTCCATTCACAAAATGACACTATTGCATGCAATCCTCAATCATTCCTCCAACATCTTTATCTGAAATATTCCAAGCCTTAATCATTTTTTACTACATGTTCCTCTTCTCCTTGTATCTTCTACTGATGATGGAATCGATGAGATTAGCTGGATTAGAAGGAGGTGAGAAGAACATGCAAAAGGACCTATGTATAATGTAAGGGGTCAGAAAGAAAATTATGGAATTTATTGAGAATAGATTTGAACAAATAAACTGTGGATTGATTTACAGTACCATGGAGTTGCCCTAGAAAGGATATTTTGGGAAGACTATAGCAATTGAAGCAAACATGAAAGACCTAGAAGTAATTATGATAGAGAATCACGAACTTTAATGAGCATACTGAAAAGATAGTACTGTTGAGTCAAATAATGAGTGATATCATAGTAAGAACATTCTCTAAAAGAGACAGAATATGGCTGGACAGTATGACCAAAGACCAAACAAGCAGAAATAATGATGCTACAGTGGATTCAGAAGTGCTACATGAATGGAATTAAAAGAACTGAATGCTTAAGCTATCCTGAAAGATGAAAAGAACTGCAGATCTACAGCCTCAAATGAAGGAGGTAAAGAAAAATTATGATATGTGCATGGCAGCAGAGAGGGATAGAAAGCATGCTTTTGTAGGCCTTAAAGCCTCAGAATGTGGGAAGAAATATGAACATATTTTTTTTTTTTTTTTTTTTATACTTTGTCGCTGTCTCCCGCGTTTGCGAGGTAGCGCAAGAAAACAGACGAAAGAAATGGCCCAACCCCCCCCCCCCCCCATACACATGTACATACACACGTCCACACACGCAAATATACATACCTACACAGCTTTCCATGGTTTACCCCGGACGCTTCACATGCCTTGGTTCAATCCACTGACAGCACGTCAACTAAACAAAAATACTTGAGTGTCTCACAAGAAAAGTGAAGCAGCTGTTCAGACACCAGCTTCTGCAGTTTTTCAACTGGATTTACCTTCAGTGCCTTATCATCAGCAATTAACAACCAACTCACCTCCCAGGCTAACCCACCCCCAACAGACTGCATACCTCCTCCTCTCTTTGGGACCTTTGTATTTGCCTCTCACACCACACCAACCATTAGCAGATTGAATAGCCATAGTAACATCACCCACCCCTTCCCATAGACCCATCTTCACCTGGAACCATTCACCCTCCTCTCTACCTACTCCCACATACACCTTACTCTCTAGATAATCTCTCCTCACTGCTTTGGGTAACTTTCCTTCCATACCATATATTCGTAATACCTTCTACTCCCACATACACCTTACTCTCTAGATAATCTCTCCTCACTGCTTTGGGTAACTTTCCTTCCATACCATACATTCGTAATACCTTCCTCAAAGCATCGATATGAACCCTATCAAATGCCTTCCCCAGATTC
Organism: Panulirus ornatus; assembly: GCF_036320965.1. Lineage (NCBI taxonomy): Eukaryota > Metazoa > Arthropoda > Malacostraca > Decapoda > Palinuridae > Panulirus > Panulirus ornatus. Next base: position 3,641,507 of record NC_092231.1, read on the forward strand.
ATAAAGGCTATATACAAATTCTTCGTTTTCTCTCAGTCTTTCTAACACATATTCTTAAATCCCAACATCCATTCCACACATCCTGTATCATTCTTGAAACCTCATTGTTTGTCCCCAATCTCATGCTCTGTTCATGCAAAGAGAAATAAAAGTATTGGAGAAATTTTAATCAATATGTTAATGTAGATAGACTGATTAATTTTGTAAAAGAATCAAAAATATATTATTTTATATGAACAGTGGTGGTGTGCAAAGTGAGAGGGTTAGGGAAAATGATTTGGTAAACAGAGAAGAGGTAGTAAAAGCTTTGCGGAAGATGAAAGCCGGCAAGGCAGCAGGTTTGGATGGTATTGCAGTGGAATTTATTAAAAAAGGGGGTGACTGTATTGTTGACTGGTTGGTAAGGTTATTTAATGTATGTATGACTCATGGTGAGGTGCCTGAGGATTGGCGGAATGCGTGCATAGTGCCATTGTACAAAGGCAAAGGGGATAAGAGTGAGTGCTCAAATTACAGAGGTATAAGTTTGTTGAGTATTCCTGGTAAATTGTATGGGAGGGTATTGATTGAGAGGGTGAAGGCATGTACAGAGCATCAGATTGGGGAAGAGCAGTGCGGTTTCAGAAGTGGTAGAGGATGTGTGGATCAGGTGTTTGCTTTGAAGAATGTATGTGAGAAATACTTAGAAAAGCAAATGGATTTGTATGTAGCATTTATGGATCTGGAGAAGGCATATGATAGAGTTGATAGAGATGCTCTGTGGAAGGTATTAAGAATATATGGTGTGGGAGGCAAGTTGTTAGAAGCAGTGAAAAGTTTTTATCGAGGATGTAAGGCATGTGTACGTGTAGGAAGAGAGGAAAGTGATTGGTTCTCAGTGAATGTAGGTTTGCGGCAGGGGTGTGTGATGTCTCCATGGTTGTTTAATTTGTTTATGGATGGGGTTGTAAGGGAGGTAAATGCAAGAGTCCTGGAAAGAGGGGCAAGTATGAAGTCTGTTGGGGATGAGAGAGCTTGGGAAGTGAGTCAGTTGTTGTTCGCTGATGATACAGCGCTGGTGGCTGATTCATGTGAGAAACTGCAGAAGCTGGTGACTGAGTTTGGTAAAGTGTGTGGAAGAAGAAAGTTGAGAGTAAATGTGAATAAGAGCAAGGTTATTAGGTACAGTAGGGGTGAGGGTCAAGTCAATTGGGAGGTGAGTTTGAATGGAGAAAAACTGGAGGAAGTGAAGTGTTTTAGATATCTGGGAGTGGATCTGTCAGCGGATGGAACCATGGAAGCGGAAGTGGATCATAGGGTGGGGGAGGGGGCGAAAATTTTGGGAGCCTTGAAAAATGTGTGGAAGTCGAGAACATTATCTCGGAAAGCAAAAATGGGTATGTTTGAGGGAATAGTGGTTCCAACAATGTTGTATGGTTGCGAGGCGTGGGCTATGGATAGAGATGTGCGCAGGAGGATGGATGTGCTGGAAATGAGATGTTTGAGGACAATGTGTGGTGTGAGGTGGTTTGATCGAGTAAGTAACGTAAGGGTAAGAGAGATGTGTGGAAATAAAAAGAGCGTGGTTGAGAGAGCAGAAGAGGGTGTTTTGAAATGGTTTGGGCACATGGAGAGAATGAGTGAGGAGAAGATTGACCAAGAGGATATATGTGTCGGAGGTGGAGGGAACGAGGAGAAGAGGGAGACCAAATTGGAGGTGGAAAGATGGAGTGAAAAAGATTTTGTGTGATCGGGGCCTGAACATGCAGGAGGGTGAAAGGAGGGCAAGGAATAGAGTGAATTGGAGTCGATGTGGTATACAGGGGTTGACGTGCTGTCAGTGGATTGAATCAAGGCATGTGAAGCGTCTGGGGTAAACCATGGAAAGCTGTGTAGGTATGTATATTTGCGTGTGTGGACGTGTGTATGTACATGTGTATGGGGGGGGGTTGGGCCATTTCTTTCGTCTGTTTCCTTGCGCTACCTCGCAAACGCGGGAGACAGCGACAAAATATAAAAAAAAAAAAAAAAAAAAAAAAAAAAAATGAACAGTTTAAGTTTTTAGCTATCTTTTAAAGGACGCCAAAATACATAATTCTGTGTAAATAGTTTTAAGCTTCTTGTTATCATTTAGGGCTAAAAATCCCAGAATATCAATGTCTATAGTGCTTTTTAGATTCCACAAAATTAATCAAAATTAATCAAATCAACCTCTCTGTACAGTATGAGCCACTTGCCATGATAGGTTAGGACTTAAGAAATGCATTTTGTAAGATGTATTTTTATAGCTCATTATGATACTGTCCATTTTCCTTATTAGTCATGTGTAAAATATTCCGCATGATGAATCCATCTGTGGAAGCCCTATCTTTTCGTTCTAGATAATTTACAGTAAATAAAGTATGCCATGGTAAGTCTATAAAGGGATACAACAGAATGTATGTTTACATAAAGGTACATTGCTTTTGCATGTTCTCAAAAATTCCTAAATTTCACTTTTTGATTCACTTACATAATTTGATAGGAATGTTGTTTGAGAGGATTTATATTAAGTTCACTAAGGCCCTGTATTATGGAAAATCTTATTAACTGGATATTTTGGTTTAAGGCTTTGGTAAAGAACTCTTTGAAACTGACCTGGACCGGTTAGAACCACATCTGGATGGTGGAAATGGAGCTCGTCCCATGCTTTGCTGATGGTAACATCCAGAGTGTAGTTATTGGCCCTATTACTTACACTCAGATGTTTTGCCTTCTTGGACCAGATTATGCTACTAATATGTGGCTTGCTGCTGGATTTGGGTGAGCTATGTGATGATGCTTTTGATTTTAGAATAAGATTAATAGATTGGATGGTATTGCTGTGGAATTTATTAAAAAGGGGGTGACTGTATTGTTGCTGGTTGGTAAGGTTATTTAATGTATGTATGACTCATGGTGAGGTGCCTGAGGATTGGCGGAATGCGTGCATAGTGCCATTGTACAAAGGCAAAGGGGATAAGAGTGAGTGCTCAAATTACAGAGGTATAAGTTTGTTGAGTATTCCTGGTAAATTGTATGGGAGGGTATTGATTGAGAGGGTGAAGGCATGTACAGAGCATCAGATTGGGGAAGAGCAGTGCGGTTTCAGAAGTGGTAGAGGATGTGTGGATCAGGTGTTTGCTTTGAAGAATGTATGTGAGAAATACTTAGAAAAGCAAATGGATTTGTATGTAGCATTTATGGATCTGGAGAAGGCATATGATAGAGTTGATAGAGATGCTCTGTGGAAGGTATTAAGAATATATGGTGTGGGAGGCAAGTTGTTAGAAGCAGTGAAAAGTTTTTATCGAGGATGTAAGGCATGTGTACGTGTAGGAAGAGAGGAAAGTGATTGGTTCTCAGTGAATGTAGGTTTGCGGCAGGGGTGTGTGATGTCTCCATGGTTGTTTAATTTGTTTATGGATGGGGTTGTAAGGGAGGTAAATGCAAGAGTCCTGGAAAGAGGGGCAAGTATGAAGTCTGTTGGGGATGAGAGAGCTTGGGAAGTGAGTCAGTTGTTGTTCGCTGATGATACAGCGCTGGTGGCTGATTCATGTGAGAAACTGCAGAAGCTGGTGACTGAGTTTGGTAAAGTGTGTGGAAGAAGAAAGTTGAGAGTAAATGTGAATAAGAGCAAGGTTATTAGGTACAGTAGGGGTGAGGGTCAAGTCAATTGGGAGGTGAGTTTGAATGGAGAAAAACTGGAGGAAGTGAAGTGTTTTAGATATCTGGGAGTGGATCTGTCAGCGGATGGAACCATGGAAGCGGAAGTGGATCATAGGGTGGGGGAGGGGGCGAAAATTTTGGGAGCCTTGAAAAATGTGTGGAAGTCGAGAACATTATCTCGGAAAGCGAAAATGGGTATGTTTGAGGGAATAGTGGTTCCAACAATGTTGTATGGTTGCGAGGCGTGGGCTATGGATAGAGATGTGCGCAGGAGGATGGATGTGCTGGAAATGAGATGTTTGAGGACAATGTGTGGTGTGAGGTGGTTTGATCGAGTAAGTAACGTAAGGGTAAGAGAGATGTGTGGAAATAAAAAGAGCGTGGTTGAGAGAGCAGAAGAGGGTGTTTTGAAATGGTTTGGGCACATGGAGAGAATGAGTGAGGAGAGATTGACCAAGAGGATATATGTGTCGGAGGTGGAGGGAACGAGGAGAAGAGGGAGACCAAATTGGAGGTGGAAAGATGGAGTGAAAAAGATTTTGTGTGATCGGGGCCTGAACATGCAGGAGGGTGAAAGGAGGGCAAGGAATAGAGTGAATTGGAGTCATGTGGTATACCGGGGTTGACGTGCTGTCAGTGGATTGAATCAAGGCCTGTGAAGCGTCTGGGGTAAACCATGGAAAGCTGTGTAGGTATGTATATTTGCGTGTGTGGACGTGTGTATGTACATGTGTATGGGGGGGGGGTTGGGCCATTTCTTTCGTCTGTTTCCTTGCGCTACCTCGCAAACGCGGGAGACAGCGACAAAGTATAAAAAAAAAAAAAAAAAAAAAAAAAAAAAATGAACAGTTTAAGTTTTTAGCTATCTTTTAAAGGACGCCAAAATACATAATTCTGTGTAAATAGTTTTAAGCTTCTTGTTATCATTTAGGGCTAAAAATCCCAGAATATCAATGTCTATAGTGCTTTTTAGATTCCACAAAATTAATCAAAATTAATCAAATCAACCTCTCTGTACAGTATGAGCCACTTGCCATGATAGGTTAGGACTTAAGAAATGCATTTTGTTAAGATGTATTTTTATAGCTCATTATGATACTGTGCCATTTTCCTTATTAGTCATGTGTAAAATATTCCGCATGATGAATCCATCTGTGGAAGCCCTATCTTTTCGTTCTAGATAATTACAGTAAATAAAGTATGCCATGGTAAGTCTATAAAGGTATACAACAGAATGTATGTTTACATAAAGGTACATTGCTTTTGCATGTTCTCAAAATTCCTATTACACTTTTTGATTCACTTACATAATTGAATAGGAATGTTGTTTGAGAGAGATTTATATTTAAGTTCACTAAGGCCCTGTATTATGGAAAATCTTATTACACTGGATATTTTGGTTTAAGGCTTTGGTAAAGAACTCTTTGAACCTGACCTGGACCGGTTAGAACCACATCTGGAGGTGGCAATGGAGCTCGTCCCATGCTTTGCTGATGGTAACATCCAGAGTGTAGTTAATGGCCCTATTACTTACACTCCAGATGTTTTGCCTCTCATTGGACCAGATATGCTACCTAATATGTGGCTTGCTGCTGGATTTGGGTGAGCTATGTGATGATGCTTTTGATTTTAGAATAAGATTTAATAGATTTGGATGGTATTGCAGTGGAATTTATTAAAAAAGGGGGTGACTGTATTGTTGACTGGTTGGTAAGGTTATTTAATGTATGTATGACTCATGGTGAGGTGCCTGAGGATTGGCGGAATGCGTGCATAGTGCCATTGTACAAAGGCAAAGGGGATAAGAGTGAGTGCTCAAATTACAGAGGTATAAGTTTGTTGAGTATTCCTGGTAAATTATATGGGAGGGTATTGATTGAGAGGGTGAAGGCATGTACAGAGCATCAGATTGGGGAAGAGCAGTGTGGTTTCAGAAGTGGTATAGGATGTGTGGATCAGGTGTTTGCTTTGAAGAATGTATGTGAGAAATACTTAGAAAAGCAAATGGATTTGTATGTAGCATTTATGGATCTGGAGAAGGCATATGATAGAGTTGATAGAGATGCTCTGTGGAAGGTATTAAGAATATATGGTGTGGGAGGCAAGTTGTTAGAAGCAGTGAAAAGTTTTTATCGAGAATGTAAGGCATGTGTACGTGTAGGAAGAGAGGAAAGTGATTGGTTCTCAGTGAATGTAGGTTTGCGGCAGGGGTGTGTGATGTCTCCATGGTTGTTTAATTTGTTTATGGATGGGGTTGTTAGGGAGGTGAATGCAAGAGTTTTGGAAAGAGGGGCAAGTATGAAGTCTGTTGGGGATGAGAGAGCTTGGGAAGTGAGTCAGTTGTTGTTCGCTGATGATACAGCGCTGGTGGCTGATTCATGTGAGAAACTGCAGAAGCTGGTGACTGAGTTTGGTAAAGTGTGTGGAAGAAGAAAGTTAAGAGTAAATGTGAATAAGAGCAAGGTTATTAGGTACAGTAGGGTTGAGGGTCAAGTCAATTGGGAGGTGAGTTTGAATGGAGAAAAACTGGAGGAAGTGAAGTGTTTTAGATATCTGGGAGTGGATCTGGCAGTGGATGGAACCATGGAAGCGGATCATAGGGTGGGGGAGGGGGCGAAAATTCTGGGGGCCTTGAAGAATGTGTGACTGAAAACATTAGGAAGATAGAGTATAGAAAGAAATAAAATTGTGTAGGACAAAATGATGTAACTATTGAAAGTTATGTGATGGGAATGTAAACTTGATAGAAGACATATTACAGAACTTTACATGAAGTAGAGTTCACATTAATCTGCTTTTATATAAGTGAAGTTTTAGGCAGCCAGGATGTATATTTATATTATCTTTTATTATACTTTGTCGTTGTCTCCCACATTAGAGAGGTAGCACAAGGAAACAGACAAAAGAATGGCCCAACCCACCCACATACACATGTATATACATACACGTCCACACATGCACATATACATACCTATACATTTCAACGTATGCATATATATACATACACAGACATATACATATATACGCATGCGAGGTAGTGCTAGGAAAAGACAACAAAGGCCACATTCATTCACACACAGTCTCTAGCTGTCATGTATAATGCACCGAAACCACAGCTCCCTTGCCACATCCAGGCCCACAAAACTTTCCATGGTTTACCCCAGATGCTTCACATGCCCTGGTTCAATCCATTGACAGTATGTCGACCCCAGTATACCACATTGTTCCAATTCACTCTGTTCCTTGCACGCCTTTCACCCTCCTGTATGTTCAGGTCCCAATCGCTCAAAATCTTTTTCACTCCATCCTTCCACTTCCAATTTGGTCTCCCACTTCTCCTTGTTCCCTCCAGCTCTGACACATATATCCTCTTTGTCAGTCTTTCCTCACTCATTCTCTCCATGTGACCAAACCATTTCAATACACCCTCTTCTGCTCTCTCAACCACACTCTTTTTATTACCACACATCTCTCTTACCCTTTCATTTTTTACTTGATCAAACCACCTCACACCACATATTATCCTCAAACATCTCATTTCCAACATATCCACCCTCCTCCGCACAACCCTATCTATCGCCCATGCCTCACAACCAAATAACATTGTTAGAACCACTATTCCTTCAAACATACCCATTTTTGCTTTCCGAGATAACGTTCTCGCCTTCCACATTCTTCAACACTCCCAGAACCTTTGCCCCCTCCCCCACCCTGTGACTCACTTCTGCTTCCGTAGTTCCATCGACTGCTGAGTCCACTCCCAGATATCTAAAACACTTCACTTCCTCCAGTTTTTCTCCATTCAAACTTACCTCCCAATTGACTTGTCCCTCAACCCTACTCAACGTGATAACCTTGCTCTTATTCACATTTACTCTCAGCTTTCTTCTTTCACACACTTTACCAAACTCAGTCACCAACTTCAGCAGTTTCTCACCCGAATCAGCCACCAGCGCTGTATCATCAGCGAACAACAACTGACTTGCTTCCTAAGCCCTCTCATCCACAACAGACTCTTCCTACACGTACACATGCCTTACATCCTCGATAAAAACTTTTCACTGCTTCTAGCAACTTACCTCCCACACCATATACTTTTAATACCTTCCACAGAGCGTCTCTATCAACTCTTATCATATGCCTTCTCCAAATCCATGAATACTACATACAAATCCATCTGCTTTTCTAAGTATTTCTCATATGCATTCTTCAAAGCAAACACCTGATCCACACATCCTCTGCCACTTCTGAAACCACACTGCTCCTCCCCAATCTGATGCTCTTTATATATATATATATCCTCATTGTCAGTCTCTCTTTGTTCATCCTCTCTCTTTGTCCAAACCATTTCAGCACACCATAGGTTGCTCTTTCAATTATACTCCACTTCCTATAGTAACACACCTCTCTTACACTGTCATATTTTACATGGTTAACATGTCTCGCACCATTACTCACTGCACCTTACTACAAAGTTAGTGCCATTGTTGTGATGAAAGGGAGATAGTAAATAATAACTGATACTTTATATATTTTGAACAGAATCTTTTCAATATTTTTGCAAAACATCTTAAGTTATAGTCATTGATCTAATTGTGGTAATGTAATATTGAATTTCCTTCACACTTCATCACAACAGTGGCACAGGCTTGTAACTACATGAAAGGACTCTGTTCATTATATGGCATATAAAGTATCAATTGATAGTATTCACTGTGCAGGCATTGTGTTTGCTTGTTTGATATCAAAGATAAAGAAGTTAAATGTAAGTCTAGCCACAGCAGGCAGAAAAAAAACTAGCATCTGTAGCAAATTTTTTTCTCATTAAAAGTTCCACATGGATATCTCTACTTCTGTTCATCTCTTGATTTAATGATACAAGATTCCATAAGCTTCACACATACATCCTTGACTGGTATCCTGTTCTTAAATAGTTTTTCCCTACATTAGGGGTATATCTCACATGATGAAATCATTCAGAATCTTGACTTAATTTAGTGTCCATGTACCTAATGATTCAAATACATGTACAAGATTAGTTGATAGTGATGCCCCAATAAATGTAAACATTCAGATTTCAAGCATTTTTACCATGAGCACACCAAAAAAAAAATCAGAAAAAAATGTATGTTTGTAGGTAACTGTAATGAAAACAAGAATAACAGGGTACCAGAAAGGGCACTTGTGATATCTGGCAAATCTAGTCAGCCACTTAAATGGCTGCAGTCATGAATTAGTCAACCAATCATTGTCTGCATTTATTAGGCAATACATGTTGCTATTGTAAATATATTGAATTGTCAACATGAGACTTGTTAATGTGCACACACCCGCACCCTTTATATGAGGATGCTTATTTGCTCGACTACTCTTTTTCTGCATGCTTACAAGTCACATTTGATGGTAATAATCAAAAGTATTATTATATAGCAGATATAGGTAAGTAGATGCAATGGTCTTGGAGAGAAATGAGGTACACTGGTTGTTAGGTATAGGGGGCTTGGGAGGTGAGTCAGTTGTTTGCTGATGACTTGGTATAGACTCCAGTGAGAAACTGTAGAAGTCAGTGTTTGAGTTTAGTAGTGTGAAAGGAGAAAGTTGAGGATAAATGTAAATGTGAATGAAAGCAATGCAAAGACACAGTTGAGTGGGGTGTGAGTTTGAATGAAGAAAACTTGGAGGAAGTCAAGTGTTTTAGATACCTTGGAGTGAACATGGCGATGAATGGAACTATGAGAGATGAGATAGTTATTGGATGGGTGAAGGAGCAAAGGTCCTGGGAGCACAAAGGAATGTGTAGAAATGTAAGTCACTCTCTGGATTGGCAAAGGTGGGTATGTTTGAGGGTATAGTAGTCCTGATAGTGTTGTATGGATGCGAGGCATGGGCTACAGATGAAAATGTATGTTAGAGGGTGAATGTGTTGGAAAGGAAATCTTTGAGGACAGAGTATGGTATGAGGAGGGTTGATTAACTTGGAAATTATAGGATAAGAGAGAAGTTGGTAATTGGAAGAGTATGATTGAAAGGGCTAAAGTGGGTGTGCTGAAATGATTAAATGACTTAGACATATGGAAAGAATGAGTGAGGAGAGTTTGACTGAGAGGATATATGTGTAAGAAGTTGAAGGGAAAGGAAGGGGGAGATTGAATTGGAGTTGGCAAGATTGAATGCATATGCAAAAGGGTGAAAGGCATGCATAGGACAGAATGAATTGGAGAGATGTGGTTTACATAGGGTGACATGCTATCAGTGGACTGAAGCAGCTGGGAAACTATGGAAAGGTCTGTGGGGCCTGTTTGTGGATATGTGGCTGTAGCTTCAGTGCATTACACAAGACAGCTAATGAGTGGATGTGAACAACTAAGGCTTTTTCATTGTCTGCTCCTGGAGCTTCCTCACTAATGTTAGGAAACAGTGAACAAGTATAAAAGAAAAGAAAGAAGATCTTACTCATTCTTTCTTTGCTAATTTTTTCCATTAGTTCAGACCATTTCATCAGACCCCTAGTTATCTCTCTTGATCACACATGCATTCTCTAGCTGTGTCATAATATATTGAAACTAAGACACCACTATCCAAGCCTTACAGAATATTGCATAGTTTATCTTGATCACTTCATATGCCAATGCCTGTTGCAATCCATTGACAGCATACTGCTCCCATATACCTCATCAATCCTCTTTATTTTCTTCCATGTCTTCCTCTCACTCCATTCCTCAGTCTTGATTTTCCGTTCAGCCTTCCTTCCTTCATTCCTGACACTTGCATCGTCTTGGTCATTCTGTTTTTCGTTATTTTCTCCACATATGTGAACCATTTCAACAGATCCTAGTAGGCTGTTTCAGTCATGCTGCACTTGATTCCACATCTCTTTGACACTGTCATTTCTTACATGATCAACGTGCCTCGCATGGCATACTGTCCTCACACCTTTTTGTTTCCGGCACAACCACCTTTCTTGTACATTCAAGGCTCAAGACACATCTATACAACTCTGTCAGTGGTATTATGCCTTCAGACATATTCATCTTTGCCCAAACAGACACTGACATTTGATTCTTGGTTTAATGGTGTAGGGAGAGTAGGAGTGTAGTAAGTCTGCAGTTCACTTTTGTGAGAGTGATCATTGCTTTGAAAAAAATGCAGCAGGATTTTGAGACTATTATTTTTAGATAAGAATTAAAGGCTGGCCATAGTATCTCCGAAAGGGGGATTATTGCACACTTTACTAGGTTCCTTGATCAGAGTAAGAAAAGAGAGGTTCAAAGGTTACAGTACCAGAAACCAAATTAAAGATTTTGACATCTACAGTTGTATGAAGCAATGTAGTCTCTGTATTTAGTGTTATGTATCATTAAAACAAAGATTTTTTTTTGAGTATGTTAATTGTCTTTTTGCTTTTATCATAGCTTTTCAGTGTGTATTACAGAGGATACAGTAAATATGTTCTTACATTGTATTTATTTCTCAACATAGGTATGGCGTTGTACATGGAGGTGGAATAGGCAGGTTCCTTGCTGATTGGATCCTGAATGGACAACCTCCATTTGAACTTACAGAATGTGACCCCTTAAGATTTGGTTCATGGGCGACAGATGATTATGTTTTAGCAAAAACTAGGGAAGGTTATGGGATGAACAATGCAGTGACATATCCTCATGAAGAAAGATTTGGCGGTAAGTAGAAAACTTGGAATGTAATAAGATCTTGATGATGTCTGGCGACATTTGACAGATAACTTCATAACCTTATGTGGAGAATTGCCAAGGAATCTGCCAAAAACATAAGAGGTGCTTTCTAGAAATATGAGGGTCAGGACCTTTCAACTCTCAAGATTTACGGTGTGGAGGTGCAAACCCTCACTCATCCCCAGATAATCACTTGACCATATCTTTTGGTGTGTATGTTTTTTGATTGTTGTGTTTGTTAGGCATTTTTCTGGGATCTGTGAATGTAGGTTGGTGAAACATGAAGTATATATATGTATGTATGTATATGTCTCTACGTATATGTATGTATACATTGAAATGTATAGGTATGTATATGTGTGTGTGTGGGTGTTTATGTGTATACATATGTATGTGGTTGGGTTGGGCCATTCTTTCGTCTGTTTCGTCGTGCTACCTCGCTTATGTGGGAGATGACGATTAAGTATAATAGAATATTAGAAAATTATATTTATTTCATAATATTTTGTCACTGCCTCCCACATTAGCAAGGTAGCGCAAGGAAACAGACAAAAGAATGGCCCAACCCACTCACATACACATGTATATACATAAACGCCCACACACGCACATATACATACCTATACATTTCAATGTATACATACATTTACATACACAGACATACATACATACACATGTACATGTTCATACTTGCTGCCTTCATCCATTCCCGTCGCCACCCCGGCACACATGAAATGATACTCCCCCTCCCCTCGTGGGAGCAAGGTAATGCTAGGAAAAGACAAAAAAGGCCACATTCATTCACACTCATTCTCTAGCTGTCATGTTTAATGCACAGAAACCATGGCTCCCTTTCCACATCCAGGCCCCCCAAAACTTTCCATGGTTTACCCCAGATGCTTCACATGCCCTAGTTCAATCCACCGGCGGCATGTTGACCCTGGTATATCACATCGTTCCAGTTCACTCTATTCCTTACACGCCTTTCACCCTCATGCATGTTCAGGCCCCTGTCACTCAAAATCTTTTTCACTCTCTCCTTCCACCTCCAATTTGGTCTCCCACTTCTCCCCATTCCATCCACCCCTGACACATATATCCTCTTTGTCAATCTTTCCTCACTCATTCTCTCCATGTGACCGAACCATTTCAATACACCCTCTTCTGCTCTCTCAACCACACTCTTTTTATTACCACACATTTCTCTTACCCTTTCATTACTTACTCGATCAAACCACCTCACACTATATATTGCCCTCAAACATTTCATTTCCAACACATCCACTATCCTCCACACAACCCTATCTGTAGCCCATGCCTCGCAACCATATAACATTGTTGAAATCACTATTCCTTCAAACATACCCATTTTTGCTCTCCGAGATAACGTTCTTGCCTTCCACACATCCTTCAACGCTCCCAGAACCTTCGCCCACTCCCCCACCCTGTGACTCACTTCCACTTCCATGGTTCCATGCACAACTAAATCCACTCCCAGATATCTAAAAAACTTCACTTCCTCCAGTTTTTCTCCATTCAAACTTCCCTCCCAATTTACCTATCCCTCAACCCTACTGAACTAAATAGCCTTGTTATACTCTCAGTCTTGCATTCACCTCCCTAACAACCCCATCCATAGATAAATTAGATAACCATTGAGACATCATGCACCCTTGCCACAAACCGACATTCACTAGGAACTAGTCACTTTCCTCTCTTCCTACACTTACACATGCCTTACATCCTCGATAAAAACTTTTCACTGCTTCTAGCAACTTACCTCCCACACCATATACTCTTAATACCTTCCACAGAGCATCTCTATCAACTCTATCATATGCCTTCTCCAGATCCATGAATGCTACATACAAATCCATTTGTTTTTCTAAGTATTTCTCACATACATTCTTCAAAGCAAACACCTGATCCACACATCTTCTACCACTTCTGAAACGACACTGCTTCTCCCAATCTGATGCTCTGTACATACCTTTACCCTCTCAATCAATACCTGACCATATAATTTCCCAGGAATACTCAACAAACTTTTTTTTTTTTTTTTTTTTTTTTTTTTGTCGCTGTCTCCCGCGTTTGCGAGGTAGCGCAAGGAAACAGATGAAAGAAATGGCCCAACCCACCCCCATACACATGTATGTACATACGTCCACACACGCAAATATACATACCTACACAGCTTTCCATGGTTTACCCCAGATGCTTCACATGCCCTGATTCAATCCACTGACAGCACGTCAACCCCGGTATACCACATCGCTCCAATTCACTCTATTCCTTGCCCTCCTTTCACCCTCCTGCATGTTCAGGCCCCGATCACACAAAATCTTTTTCACTCCATCTTTCCACCTCCAATTTGGTCTCCCTCTTCTCCTCGTTCCCTCCACCTCCGACACATATATCCTCTTGGTCAATCTTTCCTCACTCATTCTCTCCATGTGCCCAAACCATTTCAAAACACCCTCTTCTGCTCTCTCAACCACGCTCTTTTTATTTCCACACATCTCTCTTACCCTTACGTTACTTACTCAATCAAACCACCTCACACCACACATTGTCCTCAAACATCTCATTTCCAGCACATCCATCCTCCTGCGCACCACTCTATCCATAGCCCACGCCTCGCAACCATACAACATTGTTGGAACCACTATTCCTTCAAACATACTCATTTTTGCTTTCCGAGATAATGTTCTCGACTTCCACACATTCTTCAAGGCTCCCAGAATTTTCGCCCCCTCCCCCATCCTATGATCCACTTCCGCTTCCATGGTTCCATCTGCTGCCAGATCCACTCCCAGATATCTAAAACACTTTACTTCCTCCAGTTTTTCTCCATTCAAACTCACCTCTGTAATTTGAACTCTCACTCTTATCCCCTTTGCCTTTGTACAGTGGCACTATGCATGTATTCTGCCAATCCTCAGGCACTTCACCATGAACCATACATGCATTGAATATCCTTACCAACCAGTCAACAACACAGTTACCCCCTTTTTTAATAAATTTCACTGCAGTACCATCCAAACCTGCCGCCTTGCCTGCTTTCATCTTCTGCAAAGCTTTCACTATCTCTTCTTTGTTTACCAATCATTCTCCCTAACCCTCTCACTTCACACACCACCTTGTCCAAAACACCCTATATCTGCCACTCTGTCATCAAGCACATTCAACAAACCTTCAAAATACTCACTCCATCTCCTCACTTCACCACTGCTTGTTATTACCTCCCCATTTGTACCCTTCACCGATATTCCCATTTGTTCTCTTGTCTCATGCACTTTATTTACCTCCTTCCAAAACATCTTTTTTTCTCCCTAGAATTTAATGGTACTCTCTTACCCCAACTCTCACTTGCCCTCTTTTTCACCTCTTGAACCTTTCTCTTTACCTCGTTCCTCTTTCTTTTATACATCCCTCAGTCATTCGCACTACTTCCCCGCAAAAATCATCCAAATGCCTCTCTTTCACGAACAATCTTACTTCTTCATCTCACCACTCATTACCCTTTCTAATCTGCCCTCCTCCCACCTTTCTCATGCCACAAGCATCTTTTGCACAAGCCATCACTGCTTCCCTAAGTACATCCCATTCCTCCCCTACTCCCCTTATACTGAGTGCAGAATGGAAAAAGGTGAGAGCAAAGGATATAGAGAAGCATGAGAAGTGGGAGACCAAAATGGAGGTGGAAAGATGATTAATATATTCTTTGTTTCTCCCCTCATGATGTAATAATCACACAAAAGTGCGATTGAGACATGTCTCAATTTCCTCATGGTTATCAGGAGATACTAGATCACATACATCACTGTAACCTACTGCAGTAAATATACACAGATATATTTTTTTCATACTTGATCGCTGTTTCCAGCGTTAGGGAGGTAGTGCCAAGAAACAGACAAAGAAGGCACTTCCACACATATACACATATAAGTACTTATATGCACACACGTACATATATTCGTTTTTCATACTTGATCATTATTTCCTGTGTTAGCATGGTAGCTCCAGGAAACAGGCGAAGACAGACACATTTGCTCACTTGCACATATGTATACATATATGCACGTACATGTACATACATACATATACAAATTCATACACATACACATACATCTGCTGATAAAAACGAAAGTGAAATATGTTAAGTTCCCTGGTGCACTTTCTTGTAATGATAACACCGTCACTGGAGATACAAGGATGAGATAAAAGACTTAGAACAGCCATTTTATATACAAATAAGAAGCAGAGCCAAGACATTAGGATGCCTTTGTTTTACCAACAGCATCTTAGTTCCACCTTTTCTTTGTATATAAACTGAACATATTCATACCTGATTGCCTTCCTGGTGCCCTCCTACCCCATGGGAAACAGCATCACCACCCTCTCCTTCAGAGAGGTAGCACCAGGAAACAGATGAAGGTAGGTCACATTCGCTCACATCCATAGATGAGCTGTCATGTGTAATGCACCAAAATCAAAGCTCCCTTTCCACATTCACGCCCCACAGTCCTTTCCATGGTTTTCCCCGGGTGCTTCAATGCCCTGGTTCACTCCATTGATGGCACATTGTTCCAATTTACTCTATTCCATGCACACCTTTCACCCTCCTGGATGTTCAGGCCTTGATCGCTCAAAATCTTTTTCACTCCATCTTTACGTCTCCACTTTGGTCTCCCAGTTCTCCTTGTTCCCTCCACTTTTGATGTGTATCTTCTTTGTCAACCTCTCCTTGCTCATTCTCTCCATATGTACAAACCCTTTCAAAACACACTTTTCTGCTCTCTCAACCACACTCTTCTTATTTCCTTACATTTCTCTTACCCTTTCATTACTTATTTGATCAAACCACCCCATGCCACATATTGTCCTTAAACACAAACCACCCCATGCCACATATTGTCCTTAAACATTTCATTTCCAACACATCCACCCTCCTCTGCCTATGCCTCACAACCATATGATATTGTTGGAACTACTATTCCTTCAAACATGCCTGTGTTTGCTCTCTGAGATAACGTTCTCTCTTTCCACACATTTTTCATCACTCCCAGAACCTTGGCCCCTCCCCCACCTATGACTCATTACTCTTCCATGGTTCCATTGGCTGCTAAGTCCACTCCCAGATATCTAAAACACTTCACTTCCTCCAGTTTTTCTCTGTTCAAACTTACAATCAAGTCCCTTAACCCTGCTGAACCTAATAACATTGCTTTCATTCACATTTACCCTAAACTTTCTCCTGTCACACACTCTTCCAAACTCAGTCACCAACTTTTGCTGTTTCTCACTCGAATCAACCACCAATGCTGTATCATTGGCGAACAACTACTGACTCACTTCTCAGGCCCTCGCATCCCCAATAGACTGCATATTGACCCTTCTCTACAAGACTCTTGCATTTACATCCCTCACCACCCCATCCACAAACAAATTAAGCATCCATGGTGACATCACACACCCTTGCCACCGACTGACCTTCACTGGGAACCATTCACTTTCCTCTCCTCATACTCAGACACACCCCTCACACCCTTGAGAAACACTTCTCTGCCTCTAGCAGCTTACCTCCCACACTATATATTCTTAAGACCTTCCACAAAGCATCTATATCAGCCCTATGATATACCTTCCTCAGCTTCATAAATGCCACATACAAGTCCATCTGTTATTCTAAGTATTTTTCACACACATTCTTCAAAGCAAACACCTGATCCACACATTCTATACCACTTCTGAAGCCAGACTGCTCCTCCTGATCTGATGCTCTGTACATCCCTTCATCATCCCAATCAATACCCTCCCATTAAATTTAAGTTATACTTCACAAACTTGTGCCTCTGTACTTTGAACACTCACCTGTATCCTCTTTGCCTTTGTACAGTATGCATTCCACAATCCTCAGGCACTTCACCATGATCAATGCATATAGTGAATATCCTTACCACTGATCAACATCACAGCCATCCCTTTTCTTAATAAATTCAACTGCTGTACCAATTACTATATATTGTGTTTATTATACATAATCACTATTTCCTGCATCAGTGAGATAGCACCAGGAAAAAGACAAAAAATGACCCATCCGCTCATATACACATATTTATACATAAATGCCCATATACACACATATACATTCTGCATATACATACATATACATTTTTTTTTTTTTTATACTTTGTCGCTGTCTCCCGCGTTTGCGAGGTAGCGCAAGGAAACAGACGAAAGAAATGGCCCAACCCCCCCCCCCCCATACACATGTATATACATACGTCCACACACGCAAATATACATACCTACACAGCTTTCCATGGTTTACCCCAGACGCTTCACATGCCTTGATTCAATCCACTGACAGCACGTCAACCCCGGTATACCACATCGCTCCAATTCACTCTATTCCTTGCCCTCCTTTCACCCTCCTGCATGTTCAGGCCCCGATCACACAAAATCTTTTTCACTCCATCTTTCCACCTCCAATTTGGTCTCCCTCTTCTCCTCGTTCCCTCCACCTCCGACACATATATCCTCTTGGTCAATCTTTCCTCACTCATTCTCTCCATGTGCCCAAACCACTTCAAAACACCCTCTTCTGCTCTCTCAACCACGCTCTTTTTATTTCCACACATCTCTCTTACCCTTACGTTACTCACTCGATCAAACCACCTCACACCACACATTGTCCTCAAACATCTCATTTCCAGCACATCCATCCTCCTGCACACAACTCTATCCATAGCCCACGCCTCGCAACCATACAACATTGTTGGAACCACTATTCCTTCAAACATACCCATTTTTGCTTTCCGAGATAATGTTCTCGACTTCCACACATTCTTCAAGGCCCCCAGAATTTTCGCCCCCTCCCCCACCCTATGATCCACTTCCGCTTCCATGGTTCCATCCACTGCCAGATCCACTCCCAGATATCTAAAACACTTCACTTCCTCCAGTTTTTCTCCATTCAAACTCACCTCCCAATTGACTTGACCCTCAACCCTACTGTACCTAATAACCTTGCTCTTATTCACATTTACTCTTAACTTTCTTCTTCCACACACTTTACCAAACTCAGTCACCAGCTTCTGCAGTTTCTCACATGAATCAGCCACCAGCGCTGTATCATCAGCGAACAACAACTGACTCACTTCCCAAGCTCTCTCATCCCCAACAGACTTCATTCTTGCCCCTCTTTCCAAAACTCTTGCATTTACCTCCCTAACAACCCCATCCATAAACAAATTAAACAACCATGGAGACATCACACACCCCTGCCGCAAACCTACATTCACTGAGAACCAATCACTTTCCTCTCTTCCTACACGTACACATGCCTTACATCCTCGATAAAAACTTTTCACTGCTTCTAACAACTTGCCTCCCACACCATATATTCTTAATACCTTCCACAGAGCATCTCTATCAACTCTATCATATGCCTTCTCCAGATCCATAAATGCTACATACAAATCCATTTGCTTTTCTAAGCATTTCTCACATACATTCTTCAAAGCAAACACCTGATCCACACATCCTCTACCACTTCTGAAACCACACTGCTCTTCCCCAATCTGATGCTCTGTACATGCCTTCACCCTCTCAATCAATACCCTCCCATATAATTTACCAGGAATACTCAACAAACTTATACCTCTGTAATTTGAGCACTCACTCTTATCCCCTTTGCCTTTGTACAATGGCACTATGCACGCATTCCGCCAATCCTCAGGCACCTCACCATGAGTCATACATACATTAAATAACCTTACCAACCAGTCAACAATACAGTCACCCCCTTTTTTAATAAATTCCACTGCAATACCATCCAAACCTGCTGCCTTGCCGGCTTTCATCTTCCGCAAAGCTTTCACTACCTCTCCTCTGTTTACCAAATCATTTTCCCTAACCCTCTCACTTTGCACACCACCTCGACCAAAACACCCTATATCTGCCACTCTATCATCAAACACATTCAACAAACCTTCAAAATACTCACTCCATCTCCTTCTCACATCACCACTACTTGTTATCACCTCCCCATTTGCGCCCTTCACTGAAGTTCCCATTTGCTCCCTTGTCTTACGCACTTTATTTACCTCCTTCCAGAACATCTTTTTATTCTCCCTAAAATTTAATGATACTCTCTCACCCCAACTCTCATTTGCCCTTTTTTTCACCTCTTGCACCTTTCTCTTGACCTCCTGTCTCTTTCTTTTATACATCTCCCACTCAATTGCATTTTTTCCCTGCAAAAATCGTCCAAATGCCTCTCTCTTCTCTTTCACCAATACTCTTACTTCTTCATCCCACCACTCACCACCCTTTCTAATCAACCCACCTCCCACTCTTCTCATGCCACAAGCATCTTTTGCGCAATCCATCACTGATTCCCTAAATACATCCCATTCCTCCCCCACTCCCCTTGCTTCCATTGTTCTCACCTTTTTCCATTCTGTACTCAGTCTCTCCTGGTACTTCCTCACACAGGTCTCCTTCTCAAGCTCACTTACTCTCACCACCCTCTTCACCCCAACATTCACTCTTCTTTTCTGAAAAGAACATACGCACACATATACATATACATATACATATATACACATATACATACTCATACTTGCTTGCCTTCATCCATTCCTGTTACTACCCTGCCCACAGGAAACAGCATCGCCACCCCCCACATCAGCAAGGTAGCACCAGAAAAACAGATAAAAAGGCGACGTTCATTCACGCTCAATCTATAGCTGTCATGTGTAATGCACCAAAACCACAGCTCCCTATCCACATCCAATTCACTCTGTTCCTTGCATGCCTCTCACCCACCTGTATGTTCAGGCCCCAATCACTCAAAAATTTTTCAATCCATCCTTCCCCCTCCAATTTAGTCTCCCACTTCTCCTGGTTTCCTCTACCTCTGACACATATATCGTCTTTGTTAATCTTTCCTAACTCATTCTCTCTATATGTCCAGACCATTTCAGCACACCCTCCTCTGCTCTCTGAATCACACTCTTTTTATTTCCACACATCTCCCTTGCCCTTTCATTACTTACTTGATCAAACCACCTCACACCACATATTGTTCTCAAACATTTCATTTCCAACACATCCACCTTCCTCTGTACAACCCTATCTACAGCCCATGCCTCGTAACCATGTGATATTGCTGGAACTACTATTCATCAAACATACCCATGTATGCTCTTCGAGATAACATTCTCACCTTCCACACATCCTTCATTGCTCCCAGAACCTGCACCCCCTCCCCCACCCTGTGACTCGCTTCCACTTCCATAGTTTCATTCTCTGCTAAGTCCGCTCCCAGATATCTAAAACACTTCACTTCCTCCATTTTTTTCCATTCAAACTTATGTCCCAATTAACTTATTCCTCAACCTTACTGAATCTAATAACCTTGCTCTTATTCACATTTACTCTCAACTTTCTCCTCTCACACACTCTTCCAAACTTATTCACAAACTTCTACAGTTTTTCACTTGAATCAGCCACCAGAGCACTGTATCATTGACGAACAACATACTCACTTCCAAGGCCCTCTCATCCCTAACAGACTGCATACTCACCCCTCTCTCCAAAACTCCTGCATTTACCTCCCTAACCACCTCATCCATAAACAAGTTAAATAGCCATGGGAACATCACACACCCCTGCCACAGACTGACCTTTGATGGGAACCAATCACTTTCCTCTCTTCCTTCTCATACACATGCCTTACACCCTTGATAAAAACTTTTCACTACTTCTGGCAGCTTTCCTCCCACACCATATACTCTTAATACCTTTGACAAAGCATCTCTATCAACCCTATCATATGCCTTCTCCAGATCCATGAATGCTACATTCAAATCCACCTGTTTTTCTAGGTATTTCTCTCACACATTCTTCAAAGCAAACACCTGATCCACACATCCTCTACCACTTCTATATATGCCTTTTAACATAACTTCCTGTCTCATGAGTCTTTTCTATCCTTATAAGGCTCCTGTAGCAATCACAAAGCTGTTCCCATCCACCAGTTAGAGTTACAGGTCAAAATTGTTATGCATTAAGTGCCAGAGTCTTCTTGATGGTAGTTGCATCATGGGCATGAAGGGTCATGGGCTATAGTTAGTGCTAATAGCATCACTCTGCTTATATGTCAGGGAATTGCTGATATCAGTCTGTACCTGTAATTTCCTGTTACAAATTAAATTCCACCAACATTGTAGGCTTTGTTCACTGGCTTTAGGTAGCAACCCAAACAAAGGATGGGTCATTAGAGATGTCTGGTTGCCCATTAATCCACTAGTGACCAGAAGTGGCAGTTGTGCACTTTTCCCTGGGAATTTCGATGTCTGTAGTGCCCAACACCATCTGTAGCACCCACTGCAACCATTACTTTGAACTGGGTAATCCAGTGAATGTCTTTCATAAACTACAAATGGTTAGCTCTTTAATTCTTCAGAAAATAAATGAACAGTGGTTTTCATACTTTTCCTGCATATAATCATTTAAATGAAATAAACATATGACATACAAGTGAATGGCTCATCCAGTTGATGATATTTACTCATAAATTAGTAATAGTTAAGTCTTAATTCTTAATATTTTTCTTTAATTGTTTTGTACACTTTTTCATAAGTAAAAAGAATGCAGTTTTTGTATGGTGGGGGGGGGGGGTAAAATAATCTATTACATTACAAAAGAGTTATACATATGACATTGCATATTTTTCTTCAACTACCACAATTTCAGTGGCCAGAATATGTGAAAAATATATGTAGAATGCATTTTTACTGTATATATAGATAGTTACTAAGTTGTATGAAATGTAAAGATTTTGATTTTGTTGAAATGCTGATTTTCTTAAGGTATTTAGATTTTTCATTATGATTTATAGGTAATTTGATTTTTTTCCTTCATTGTCATAAGAAGTCATTGTTTATAATAAAGATAAGAATGAGAATGAATAGTCTATTACATTACAAAAGAGTTATACATATGGCATTGCATATTTTTCTTCAACTACCATAATTTCAATGGCCAGAATATGTGAAAAATATATGTAGAATGCATTTTTACTGTATATATAGATAGTTACTAAGTTGTATGAAATGTAAAGATTTTGATTTTGTTGAAATGCTGATTTTCTTAAGGTATTTAGATTTTTCATTATGATTTATAGGTAATTTAATTTTTTTCCTTCATTGTCATAAGAAGTCATTGTTTATAATAAAGATGAGAATGAGAATGAATATTCATCCACATGTTGCTAATGTTCACAATAATTTGAACATCACAGGTAGGCCCACAAAGAGAGTGTCAGGTGCCCATGATATTTTGGTGAGTCGTGGTGCTTGCATGCAGATCCACAGTGGATGGGAGCAACCTGCATGGTTCACTACCCCAGGAGAAGAACCAGAATATTGTCCCAGCTTTAAAAGGTGAAG
The DNA here is from genome assembly GCF_036320965.1 of Panulirus ornatus. NCBI lineage: Eukaryota > Metazoa > Arthropoda > Malacostraca > Decapoda > Palinuridae > Panulirus > Panulirus ornatus. Next base: position 3,664,326 of record NC_092231.1, read on the forward strand.
AATGATTTTCTTTGAGTTCATTACATTGTGATATATTGTTGACTGCATATGATAGTGTGGTTTGATAGTTTTTAATTTTGAAATGATGAAAGCAAGTTACCTTATGAGTAATGTCTTATTAGAATCCCCTTTAACATCAGCAACATAACATCAATCTTGCTGATTTTTTTTAACTTTTTGTTCAATGTATCCTGGACAGGTGATGCTTGTCGTACTTGTGTTCACCAAACCTTGAGATCTGCTTCACAGATAATTACAATTGCACTGGCTGCTTAACCCAGTCTTTAAGCTTGAAAAGCAACTTTGAGATTTATATTTATTATTTATTTTGCTTTGTCGCTGTCTCCCGCGTTAGCGAGGTAGGGCAAGGAAACAGACGAAAGAATGGCCCAACCCACCCACATGCACATGTATATACATACACGTCCACATACGCAAATATACATACCTATACATCTCAACGTATACATATATATACACACACAGACATATACATATATACACATGTATGTAATTCATACTGTCTGCCTTTATTCATTCCCATCACCACCTCGCCATACACAAAATAACAACCCCCTCCCCCCTCATGTGTGCAAGGTAGCGCAAGGAACAGACAACAAAGGCCCCATTCGTTCACACTCAGTCTCTAGCTGTCATGTGATAATGCACCGAAACCACAGCTCCCTTTCCACATCCAGGCCCCACAGAACTTTCCATGGTTTACCCCAGATGCTTCACATGTCCTGGTTCAATCCATTGACCACATCGACCCCAGTATACAACATCGCTCCAATTCACTCTATTCCTTGCACGCCTTTCACCCTCCTGCATGTTCAGGCCCCAATCACTCAAAATCTTTCTTACTCCATCTTTCCACCTCCAATTTGGTCTCCCACTTCTCGTTCCCTCCACCTCTGACACATATATCCTCTTGGTCAAACTTTCCTCACTCATTCTCTTCATGTGACCAAACCATTTCAATACACCCTCTTCTGCTCTCTCAACCACACTCTTTTTATTACCACACATCTCTCTTGCCCTATTATTACTTACTCGATCAAACCATCTCACACCACATATTGTCCTCAAACATCTCATTTCCAGCACATCCACCCTCCTGCACACAACTCTATCCATAGCCCACGCCTCGCAACCATACAACATTGTTGGAACCACCATTCCTTCAAATATACCCATTTTTGCTTTCCGAGATAATGTTCTCGACTTCCACACATTCTTCAAGGCTCCCAGAATTTTCGCCCCCTCCCCCACCCTATGATTCACTTCTGCTTCCATGGTTCCATCTGCTGCCAAATTTACTCCCAGATATCTAAAACACTTCACTTCCTCCAGTTTTTCTCCATTCAAACTTACCTCCCAATTTACTTGACCCTCGACCCTACTGTATCTAATAACCTTGCGCTTATTCACATTTACTCTCAACTTTCTTTTTTCACACACTTTACCAAACTCAGTCACCAGCTTCTGCAGTTTCTCACACAGATCAGCCACCAGTGCTGTATCATTAGCGAACAACAACTGACTCACTTCCCAAGCTCTTTCATCCACAACAGACTGCATATTTGCCCCTCTTTCCAAAACTCTTGCATTCACCTCCCTAACAACCCCATCCATAAACAAATTAAACAACCATGGAGACACACACCCCTGCCGCAAACCTACATTCACTGAGAACCAATCTCTTTCCTCTCTTCCTACACGTACACATGCCTTACATCCTCGATAAAAACTTTTCACTGCTTCTAACAACTTGCCTCCCACAGCATATATTCTTAATACCTTCCACAGAGCATCCCTATCAACTCTATCATATTCATTCTCCAGATCCATAAATTATACATACAAATCCATTCAAACTTACCTCCCAATTGACTCGACCCTCAACCCTACTGTATCTAATAACCTTGCTCTTATTCACATTTATTCTCAACTTTCTTTTTTCACACACTTTACCAAACTCAGTCACCAGCTTCTGCAGTTTCTCACACAGATCAGCCACCAGTGCTTTATCATTAGCGAACAACAACTGACTCACTTCCCAAGCTCTCTCATCCACAAAAGACTGCATATTTGCCCCTCTTTCCAAAACTCTTGCATTCACCTCTCTAACAACCCCATCCATAAACAAATTAAACAGCCATGGAGACGTCACACACCCCTGCCGCAAACCTACATTCACTGAGAACCAATCCCTTTCCTCTCTTCCTACACGTACACATGCCTTACATCCTCGATAAAAACTTTTCACTGCTTCTAACAACTTGCCTCCCACAACATATATTCTTAATACCTTCCACAGAGCATCCCTATCAACTCTATCATGTGCCTTCTCCAGATCCATAAATTATACATACAAATCCATTTGCTTTTCTAAGTATTTCTCACATACATTCTTCAAAGCAAACACCTGACCCACATGTGTATGTGGGTGGGTTGGGCCATTCTTTCGTCTGCTTCCTTGCACTACCTTGCTAACATGGGAGACAGCGACAAAGTATAATAATAACGGTGATAATATGTGTATGTATTTGTGTATATGTTGATATGTATATGTATGTATATCTAAGTATATGTGGGTTTATGTGTATATGAGTGGATGGGTCATTCTTCGTCTGTTTCCTGGCTCTATCTCATTGGTGCAGGAAACAGCGATCAAGTATAATAAATAGGTACAATGTTCTTTTACTGTAAGTGCAGCATGTAGACTGTTTTAAAATGTGATAGATATTTATTCTTATTAGATGAAAGATACTATGTACATTATCTTTTCAGAACTAATTGGATGGATATGTATCCTTATTAGATAAAAGATACTATGTACATTATCTTTTCAGAACTAATTGGCACAGTAATGTAGAGAATGAGGTCAACTTGGTAATGACATCTGCTGGAATAGTTGACCTTACACCCTTTGCTAAGATAATTGTAGAGGGACCTCAAGCAGCTCCATTTTTGGACTTTGTAACAGCTAATAGGTAAGGTTCCCTTTTGAAATCCATTGCATATGTGTAGATATGCATGTTAACAATTTGGTAACTTTATATATAGTAAGCTCACTTGTGGAGCAGCGGGTCAGTGATGCATTCTGAATAGTGAGGAAGTATTGTGCATCTAAACTCAACCCATGGAAATTAATGAAAGCTCTTCATTATTTGATTAACTTATGTTTGTTTCATTATTAAGCTTTCTCTGTTGAAATGGGCTCAGTAATGAAAGTTGTGCATGGCCTACTCTTCTGTGAATATGGGAGTGACTTGTCATAGGTAGAAAGACATTTTTCGTTTATTTATTGTAGTCCATTATCTATTATCTTAAGACCCTTAAGGGTACTAACTGTTATTTTTATGTTTTTGCAGCACCACTTATTACATTCAACTTTCCTGTACCAGTATTGTTAAATCATTCCTCCTTAACATAATGTATTTTGTGCCATGAATTACATGAATGTACTATTTGTTTTAGTGATATAGAAGTAGTACGATTGGTTTAATGAATATAGAATTTAGATATTTATCTCTGTGGATAGGGAATATGTCTTTAATATTTGTATTTTCTACAGAATCGAGCAAATACTAAATTATGTGATTACATAAATATCATTTGCTATTTGTAATTATTTTTTTTCATACTTATTAGCTGTTACCCATATTAGCAAGGTAACACCAGCAAAACACAAAGCAAATTACCCTCTTTGCTCACATCCATTTTCCAGCTGTCATGTGCATTGCACTAAAACCACAACCTTCTTATTCTCCTAAAAGTTTGCTGATACTTGCTCATCCTAGCCTATTATTATTTTTTTTTATTATGCATGTTTGTCATTTCCTGCATTAGCAAGGCAGCATTAAGAACAGAGGACAGCCATTTAGGGAATATCCTCACTTGACTCTCTTCTCTGTTCCTTCTTTTGGAAGATTATTGTTATTATTATTAGGGGAGAAATTCTACCTCTGTATTTGCTTCGTGTTGTATAAGGGACGTGAGTGGGGGACTAGAAATATCCCCTCTCCCCCACCCTTTCTTGTATTTCAGTTTCTAAAAGATGGAATGAAAGGAGCCAAGCAGTGAGTGCTCATCCTCGAAGGCATAGGCTGGGGTGTCTAAGTATGTGTTCATGTGACCAATGTGAAAAGGAAGGAGAGTTAGGTAGTATGTTTGAGGTAAGAAACCTGGATGTTCTGGCTATGAGTGACACAGAGCTGAAGGGTAAAGGAGGAGAATAGTTTGGAAATGTCGTAGGAAGAAAGTCAGGGGTAGCACTACTGCTGAAGCAGGAGTTCTAGGAGTGTGTGGCAAAGAATAAGGAAAAGAGCTATAGACTGATGTTGGTAAAAATGGAAATGGATTGAAGAGTTGGATGATTATCAGTTTACGCACCTGTCCATGGGAAGAAAGATCATGAGAGGCAAGTGTTTTGGAAGCAGCTTATTAAGTGCGTCAGCAGTTTTGAAGCAAGAGACAGGGTATTAGGGATAGGTAATTAAATGCAAAGATGAGTAGTGTGGCAGTAGGGAGGTAGAGGGTATAATTGGAGGATGTGGGGTAGTCAGTGTTATGACTGGAAATGGTTAACAGCTTGTTGAGTTGTTCGCCAAAAAAAGGACTGGTGAATGGAAATACCTAGCATGAAAAGAGGGATGTACATAGGTATAACTATATTAGGAGGAAAGATGGTCATTGGGCTTTATTGGATTATATACCAATTGATAGACATGCAAAAGAGAGACTTTTTTTTTTGGATGTGAATGTGCTAACAGAGGCAGGTGGTGGGATGTCTGATCATTACCTTGTAGAGGGTGGGGTGAATATTTGTGGAGGTTTTTGGAAAAGAGGAAACAGTATTAGTGAGAGAAGAGTGGTGAGACTGAGTGAGCTTGGAAAAGAGACCTGTGTGAAGAAATATCAGGAGAGACTGAGTGTAGAATGGCAAAAATGAGAGAAAATGAAACTAGGCAAGTGGGTGAGGAATGGGAGGTATTCAGGGAAGCAGTGCTGGCATATGCAAGATGCACGTGTTGGATGTGTAAGGTGAGAGGTTAGCAGATTAGAAAGGGTAGTGAGTGGTGGGATGATGAAGTAAAGTTGCTAGTGAAGAAGAAAGGAGAGATTTATAGGTGATAGGAACAGGGAAGGAGTGCAAATGATCAGTAGGTGTATTAGAAGAGAAAGTGGCAGAAGTTAAAGAGGAAGGTGGAGGGGTTGATAAAGAGGGTAAGTGAGAGCTGGGATAAGTGAGTATTAGTAAACTTCAGGAAGAATGAGATGTTTTGGAAGGAGCTTAATAGTTTGCAAAAAATAAGAGAACAAATGGTAACATCATTGAATAGGACAAATGTGGAAGTAGCAATAGGTACTGATGAAGTGAGGAGGAAATGGAGTGAGTGATTTGATAGACTGTTGAATGTGTTCAATAATAGGGTGGCAGCTGTAGGATGTATGGGTTAGGGTGGTATACAACTTGAGAGAGTCAATTAAAGTGATTTGGTAAAGAAAGAGGAGGGAATGGAAGCCTTGTCTAAGATGAAATGTGGCAAGGTGGCTGGAGTGTACGGTGTTTCAGTCAAATTTCTAAGAAAGTGGGGTTGAATGTCTAGTTGATTGGTTCATTAAGATTTTCTCTGTATGTATGGATCATGATGAGGTGCCTGAGAATTGGCAATTTGTGAATTGTGCCATTGTAAGGGGGATAAAAGTGAGTACTCAGATTACAGATGTAGAAGTATGTTGAGTGTACCTAGAAAGTTTTATGGGAGCGTAATGATTGAGAGGATGAAGACTTGTACAGAGCATCAGAGTGGGGAAGAATTGTGTGATTTCTGAAATGGTGGAGGATATGTGGATCAGGTGTTTGCTTTAAAGAATGTGTGTGAGAAATACTTAGAGAAAAAGATGGATTTGTGTGTGGCAATTGTGGATTTGGAGATGGCATATCAGAGGGTTAATAGATATGCATTTGGAAGGTTTTAAGGATTTATGGTGTGGGAGAAAAGTTGTAAGAAGTAGTAAGAAGTTTTTTAACGGATGTTATATATATGTATACGCGTAGGAAGGGAGCGCAGTGAAGGTTTCCAAATGAAACATTCACTGGCAGGGGTGTGTGATGTCACCATGGCTGTTTAATTTTCTATGGATTTGATGGTGGGGGAAGTAAATGCAAGTGTCTTAGAGAGAGGGACAAATATGAAGTCTGTAGGGGTTGAAAGGGCCTGGGAAGTGAGTCAATTTTTGCTGATGACCCAGCTTTAGTGGCTTATTCAATTGAGAAACTGCATAAGTTGGTAACTCTGGGAGGGCAAAAATAGGTATGTTTGAAGTTGTAATGGTTCCAAGAATGCTATATAGACAAGAAGCATAGGTTATAGATGAGGATGTGCTGAGGAGTATGGGGGTGTTGGAAATGAAATGTAGTGAGGTGGTTAGACTGGGTAAATAATAGAAGGTTGAGAGAGAGAGATGTGGTAATAAAAAGAGTGTGGTTGAGAGAGATGAAGAGGTTATGCTGAAATGGTTTAGACATATGGCGAGAATGAGTGAAGAGAGGTTGACAGAGAGACAAAGAGGTAGCACAAGGAAACAGACAAAAGAGTGAGCCAACCCACCCACATACACGTGTATACATACACATCCACACACGCACATATACATACCTATACATTTGAACATTTGGGGTGAGAGAGTATCATTAAATTTTAGGGAGAATAAAAAGATGTTTTGGAAGGATCAAATGGGAACATCAGTGAAGGGGGCTAATGGAGAGGTGATAACAAACAGTGGGGTTGTGAGGAGATGGAGTGAGTATTTTGAAGGTTTGTTGAATGTGTTAGATGATAGAGTGGCAGATATAGGATGTTTTGGTCCAGGTGGTGGTATGCAAAATGAGAGGGTTAGGGAGAAGAGGTAGTAAAAGCTTTGCAGAAGATGAAAGCTGGCAAGGCAGCCTGAACATGAAAGATGGTATGAGGTGTGCATGGGATAGAGCAAATTGGAGCAGTATGGTATACAGGGAGGAGTGTTTTGTCACAGGCTGTACCATGTGAAGCAGTTAGGGCAAACCACGAAAAATTGTGCAAAATTTCGCTGTGATAGGGGAATCTAGTTTCAGAACATTATACATGGCAGCTAGAGAGTAGATGTGGGTAAATAAAGCCATTCTTGATCTGTTCCTGGCTAACTCACTATGTGGAAAAAGGCAAACAAGTAGGAAAAGAAAAATTATTATATTGTATTATTATACTTAATCGCTGTTTCCTGCATCAGCGAGGTAGCGCAAAGAAATGGATGAAGAATGGCCCAACCACTCATATACACACACATATATACATAAACGCCCATACATGCACATATATGTACATATACATTTCAGTATACACACACATATACATAAACAGATATATACATATATACACATGTCCATATTCATACTTGCTGCCCTCATCCAATCCCATCACCTCCCTGCCATACTTGTCCCTACTGAACCTAATAACCTTGCTTTTATTCACATTTGCTCCCAACTTTTTCGTTTCACACACTTTCCCAAACTCAGTCACCAATTTTTGCAGTTTCTCGCATGAATCAGCCACCAATGCTGTATCGTCAGTGAACAACAACTGACTCACTTCCCAGGATCTCTCATCCCAACAGACTGCATACTCGCCCTCCTCTCCAAAATTCTTGCATTTACCTCCCTAACCACTCCATCCATAAACAAATTAGACAACCATGGAGACATTACACATCCCTGCCACAGACCAACCTTCACTGGGAACCAGTCACTCTTCTTTCTTCCTACTCATACACATGCCTTACTTCCTTGATAAAACCTTTTCACTGCTTCTACCAGCCTGCCTCCCACATCATATACTCTTAAGACCTTCCTCAAAATATCTCTGTCAACCCTATCATAAGCCTTCTCTAGAACCATAAATGCTACATACAAATCCATCTGTTTTTCTAAGTATTTCTCACACTCATTCTTCAAAGCAGATACTTGATTCATACATCCTCTACCACTTCTGAAAACCACACTGCTCCTCCCCAGTCTGATGCTCTGTATATACCTTCACCCTCTCAATCAGTACTCTCCCATACAATGCTTGTGGCATGAGAAGCGTGGGAGGTGGGTTGATTAGAAAGGGTAGTGAGTGGTGGGATGAAGAAGTAAGATTATTAGTGAAAGAGAAGAGAGAGGCATTTGGACGATTTTTGCAGGAAAAAAATGCAATTGAGTGGGAGATGTATAAAAGAAAGAGACAGGAGGTCAAGAGAAAGGTGCAAGAGGTGAAAAAGAGGGCAAATGAGAGTTGGGGTGAGAGAGTATCATTAAATTTTAGGGAGAATAAAAAGATGTTCTGGAAGGAGGTAAATAAAGTGCGTAAGACAAGGAAGCAAATGGGAACTTCAGTGAAGGGCGCTAATGGGGAGGTGATAACAAGTAGTGGTGATGTGAGAAGGAGGTGGAGTGAGTATTTTGAAGGTTTGTTGAATGTGTTTGATGATAGAGTGGCAGATATAGGGTGTCTTGGTCGAGGTGGTGTGCAAAGTGAGAGGGTTGAGGAAAATGATTTGGTAAACAGAGAAGAGGTAGTAAAAGCTTTGTGGAAGATGAAAGCCGGCAAGGCAGCAGGTTTGGATGGTATTGCAGTGGAATCTATTAAAAAAGGGGGTGACTGTATGTTGACTGGTTGGTAAGGTTATTTAATGTATGTATGACTCATGGTGAGGTGCCTGAGGATTGGCGGAATGCGTGCATAGTGCCATTGTACAAAGGCAAAGGGGATGAGAGTGAGTGCTCAAATTACAGAGGTATAAGTTTGTTGAGTATTCCTGGAAAATTATATGGGAGGGTATTGATTGAGAGGGTGAAGGCATGTACAGAGCATCAGATTGGGGAAGAGCAGTGTGGTTTCAGAAGTGGTAGAGGATGTGTGGATCAGGTGTTTGCTTTGAAGAATGTATGTGAGAAATACTTAGAAAAGCAAATGGATTTGTATGTAGCATTTATGGATCTGGAGAAGGCATATGATAGAGTTGATAGAGATGCTCTGTGGAAGGTATTAAGAATATATGGTGTGGGAGGAAAGTTGTTAGAAGCAGTGAAAAGTTTTTATCGAGGATGTAAGGCATGTGCACGTGTAGGAAGAGAGGAAAGTGATTGGTTCTCAGTGAATGTAGGTTTGTGGCAGGGGTGTGTGATGTCTCCATGGTTGTTTAATTTGTTTATGGATGGGGTTGTTAGGGAGGTGAATGCAAGAGTTTTGGAAAGAGGGGCAAGAATGAAGTCTGTTGTGGATGAGAGAGCTTGGGAAGTGAGTCAGTTGTTGTTCGCCGATGATACAGCGCTGGTGGCTGATTCATGTGAGAAACTGCAGAAGCTGGTGACTGAGTTTGGTAAAGTGTGTGAAAGAAGAAAGAAAAGAGTAAATGTGAATAAGAGCAAGGTTATTAGGTACAGTAGGGTTGAGGGTCAAGTCAGTTGGGAGGTAAGTTTGAATGGAGAAAAACTGGAGGAAGTAAAGTGTTTTAGATATCTGGCAGTGGATGGAACCATGGAAGCGGAAGTGAATCATAGGGTGGGGGAGGGGGCGAAAATCCTGGGAGCCTTGAAGAATGTGTGGAAGTCGAGAACATTATCTCGGAAAGCAAAAATGGGTATGTTTGAAGGAATAGTGGTTCCAACAATGTTGTATGGTTGCGAGGCGTGGGCTATGGATAGAGTTGTGCGCAGGAGGGTGGATGTGCTGGAAATGAGATGTTTGAGGGCAATGTGTGGTGTTAGGTGGTTTGATCGAGTAAGTAATGTAAGGGTAAGAGAGATGTGTGGAAATAAAAAGAGCGTGGTTGAGAGAGCAGAAGAGGGTGTTTTGAAGTGGTTTGGGCACATGGAGAGAATGTGTGAGGAAAGATTGACCAAGAGGATATATGTGTTGGAGGTGGAGGGAACGAGGAGAAGTGGGAGACCAAATTGGAGGTGGAAAGATGGAGTGAAAAAGATTTTGATCGGGGCCTGAACATGCAGGAGGGTGAAAGGCGGGCAAGGAATAGAGTGAATTGGATTGATGTGGTATACTGGGGTTGACGTGCTGTCAGTGGATTGAATCAGGGCATGTGAAGCGTCTGGGGTAAACCATGGAAAGCTGTGTGGGGCCTGGATGTGGAGAGGGAGCTGTGGTTTCGGGCATTATTGCATGACAGCTAGAGACTGAGTGTGAACGAATGAGGCCTTTGTTGTCTTTTCCTAGCGCTACCCCGCACACATGAGGGTGGAGGGGGATGGTATTCCATGTGTGGCGGGGTAGCGATGGGAATGAATAAAGGCAGACAGTGTGAATTGTGTGTATGGGTATATATGTATGTGTACATTGAGATGTATAGGTATGTATATTTGCGTGTGTGGACGTGTGTGTATATACATTTGTATGGGGGTGGGTTTGGCCATTTCTTTCGTCTGTTTCCTTGCGCTACCTCGCAAACGCGGGAGACAGCGACAAAGCAAAATAAATAAATGTAAATATTAATATTTCATTTTAATTTTTATAGATGTGCCAGGTAGAATGCAAATAGATAAGTATTAGGGAAGTTATGAGAAGTTTTGTATATGTATTAACCAAAATCTTTCATAGTATCCCTCGCATTGGACGCACAGTTATCACTCACGTCCTATCCCCGTCTGGCCACATATATGCTGAGTTGACAGTAACCAGGACCCATGAAGACTCATTCCTTATCATCACTGGCTCAGGATCAGAACTTCATGACCTTAGGTAATCACTTGACTTCTCTTGTTTACATACAAGCCGTATTATATGTCTTGAGATACATTTTTGATTAGGGTGACATAAAGTAGAACAACTAACAGCTAGATTGGTTTATCTATTGACCTAATATGTATGGGGTTACATTCCTTTGGAGTGAATCTGGCCAATTATTTTTTCTTAATATTTTATCACCATTTCCCACATTAGGTACTGCCATGAACAGACAGAGGAAGCACCAATACTGTATCATCATAACTTTAATGGTTATGATGTACTGTAAACGCATAAAAGATAACACTCACCTGAGATGTTTCTACAGTTATAATAAAGAGGCTTGCTGGAGTGGGCAGTGGTGGAGTTCTTCAGTCAAAGTGGTAGGCTTTTCTGCCTCTTCATTTGAGAATGAAGCTGTAGGAATGGTTATTGCAGGATGGTGGATATTTTTAGGGTTTTTTATCTGACTGATGAAAATGTTGTTCAGACTGCTTGTACATCTCTTTGAGGCAGTTAACAATTACCACTGACTGTTAACCTTTTAATTGCAGAGCTGTGTTTTCTGTTGGGATCATCCTCACTATTGTTAGCTCTTACTTTCAAAAACTTTTGATAATTTTTTGGTTCCTCATGCTCAGCACAAGCAGCTTCACCAACTATGTCTAACACAAAAGGTTTCCATATTTGAACTTGCATGTCTTCTTTCTTCCTGTGCTTAAACAAAGTTTTAGCATTTTCCTGAATGACCACTTTGCTAAGAGGCATGGTGCATCCTTGATCCAAACACTTTTAAAATGCCTTTCTGTGTTTTCCATAATGCCACTTCTGCTATGATATATCTTAGTAGCACTTAATAATGTAATACCTTGAGCACATTTTTCTATTAAGTCACTATTGATGTTAATTATTTATATTGGCATAGGTAATAACTCAAATGCCATGATGATATCAGTGGCCTATTGTTGAGCATCAGAGAACTTTAAAACATCTTAATTTAGTTCTACATGAAAGAAATTCTTGTCTTTTTGTCTTCAGAGGCACAATTATCATTTGCTAGGCATTTTCATATTTATATGGGTTTGATAAGGTGTTTATTACAAAATGAGTGTTAGAAAGTCAATGAAAATAGACATACACAAAAACAAAATAGCAAAGTAGTTGAGAGTAACACTACAAATGCAGTGCCTTGGAGCAATAGCAGTTGTTCATTGCTACCCAAAATAATATGTAGCTATTGCATTGGTGAGCCATGCAGAATTCTTGAAGTTTTAGAATTTGTTCAAGTTTCTGAGATATATTGTTAAATTCTTCAAAGATATATATGGAAAACAATCTTTCTAGGTTGGCATGTAATTAGGCCTTTCTTTACTTTGCTTAGAAAATGATAGGAAATGGGATAACCATATTCATTAGGTATGAGGTGAAAGATAAAAATTGCAAGGTGTATGTATTTCAACAAAGGCCTGCCCTTTCTTAGATATTATTGGGGAATTGAAATAAACACAAGGAGAGTATCTTAATGAAATGAAGATTATATAAAAGAGCTGGAAAGACTTAAGTATATTTGTGGACAGTATTAAGAGTACTAATCTTTTTATGTATAAGTTATAGATAGAGTATTTAAGAATTTTTTAAATCTTTCCTTGAAAAAAGTGAACTTTAAACAAGAGGAAATCATCAGATGCATAGCATGTGCTATGCATTTTATGGGTTTCTCACCCACAACTGGAGCCTTGTGAGCATGAAAGAGAGCAAAATTTTTCACCTTCCCTAATGTGGTATATCTATGAGGATTCACCCCTTCTGACTGTCATAGAACATATGAGACTGGCAGATGCTTGTTCCAAGATGTAAACAACCTATTTAGGCCTATTACTCTATTAGTGCAGAGGTGAGGTGGTGCTTAGAATTCTCTCACCCACAACTATATGCTCTTGCTTGCTGGTGCTGTGAGAAATGTCCAATAGTTTCTTGATGTAAACTGATAGCTTTATAAGGTCAGATTGGTATCACCCTCTATTATACATAGGTTTTCCATGGCATTAATTATTATTACAACCTTGTATCCTGAGAACTAGTGTACCTGGGAAGAACATCTGGATCAGCTGCCTCAGTATGGAAGCAAATCTAGACTTTGTTATCAGCCTAACCATTATTTTTTTAGTTTTTTCTTACAATGGTTTTAAACTTCTTTTTTTGAGAAGCGTAAATAATAACAAGTTCACATGACCAAAGTGGAAGTGCCTGCATATTTTGTAGAGTAATTTGTGGATAACAAGTTGTTAAGATGCTGTACTAGATGTGTGCTGATTCATCTTAGGATAGATAGGATAGGTAATCACTTTATGTAGCACATTGCATAACTTGGACAAGACATTACAACTTGAGTGTATATGATTATACAAATGTAGATTGATATTAGGCATGTTACAGATTTCTTGATAACTAGCATAGTTTACATTTGTATGGAATGTGTAGGGTGTTCTACACTCATTAAACCCCATATCTTGAATTTTTGTACTGTTATACTACTTTTTAAATATCTGCATACTGTCCTCATTCCCAGCTTCATCACTTTGGTAATTTTATCCCCAGGCAAAAATGAGTCTTACTTTCCCTTCTAGGCTTTGGACAGCACCTGACCCGAGAACACTACAAACACCGCTTTAACATATCTCAAGACACTTCATGACTGCAATGCAACTTCCATATCAAATTGCCAAATGCTTATTATGTAATAACCCCTCACTGTCTACACATAAATGCACAGACCACATTACTACACTGTATGACCTATGGTCCTTACGAAGAACCCATATATAGAGAAGGGTTTCCTGGAGTTGGAAATAGATAAATACATACATATGTAAGTTTTTACCTACCTACCTACCTTCCTACCTATCCACTCACCCATCCACCTCAGGAGCTTTTTCTTTCTTCTGTAGGCCCCTACAACTTTCGGGAAGCTGGCCACACCCACCAGGCCATGAAATATAGTGATATATATTTATTTATTCCAAGATAATGTTCTTGACTTCCACACATTCTTCAAGGCTCCCAGGATTTTCGCCCCCTCCCCCACCCTATGATTCACTTCCGCTTCCGTGGTTCCATCCGCTGCCAGATCCACTCCCAGATATCTAAAACACTTTACTTCCACCAGTTTTTCTCCATTCAAACTTACCTCCCAATTGACTTGACCTTCAACCCTACTGTACCTAATAACCTTGCTCTTATTCACATTCACTCTTAACTTTCTTCTTTCACAAAATGGGTATGTTTGAAGGAATAGTGGTTCCAACAATGTTGTATGGTTGCGAGGCATGGGCTATGGATAGAGTTGTGCGCAGGAGGGTGGATGTGCTGGAAATGAGACATTTGAGGACAGTGTGTGGTGTGAGGCAGGTTTGATCGAGTAAGTAATGTAAGGGTAAGAGAGATGTGTGGAAATAAAAAGAGTGTGGTTGAGAGAGCAGAAGAGGGTGTTTTGAAATGGTTTGGGCACATGGAGAGAATGAGTGAGGAAAGATTGACCAAGAGGATATATGTGTCAGAGGTGGAGGGAACGAGGAGAAGTGGGAGACCAAATTGGAGGTGGAAAGACGGAGTGAAAAAGATTTTGAGTGATCGGGGCCTGAACATGCAGGAGGGTGAAAGGCAGGTAAGGAATAGAGTGAATTGGATTGATGTGGTATACCGGGGTTGACGTGCTGTCAGTGGATTGAATCAGGGCATGTGAGGCGTCTGGGGTAAACCATGGAAAGCTGTGTGGGGCCTGGATGTGGAGAGGGAGCTGTGGTTTCGGGCATTATTGCATGACAGCTAGAGACTGAGTGTGAACAAATGAGGCCTTTGTTGTCTTTTCCTAGCGCTACCCTGCACACATGAGGGGGGAGGGGGATGGTATTCCATGTGTGGCGAGGTGGCGATGAGAATGAATAAAGGCAGACAGTGTGAATTGTGTGCATGGGTATATATGTATGTGTCTGTGTGTGTATATATATATGTACATTGAGATGTATGGGTATGTATATTTGCATGTGTGGACGTGTATGTATATACATTGTGTATGGGGGTGGGTTGGGCCATTTCTTTCATCTGTTTCCTTGCGCTACCTCGCAAACGCGGGAGACAGCGACAAAGCAAAATAAAAAGAAAATAATAATATTTTATTTATTTTGCTTTGTCGCTGTCTCCCGTGCCGGCGAGTTAGCGCAAGGAAACAGATGAAAGAAATGGCCCACCCAACCCCCAGGCACATGCACACACACACACGTCCACACACGCAAACATACACACCCTCACATCCCAACGTACACACATATATACACACATGCACACAGTTCACACTGTCTGCCCCTACTCACGCCCATTGCCACCCCGCCACACACGGAATAACATAAAATATAGTTATAATGTGTGTATTTATGTGAAAGGAGAGTGCATAGCAATTGAGCAGTAAGTGTTCAGTATCTGATGTGGTAGTTTTATCATGGGCATGAAGGGTCTCAGGATGCGTTGAAATTATACGTATAGTGGTGGTGTAGGGGTCGGCGATGAACTTTGATGAGTAAGTGTAGCTCCTACATGTCTGGTTGGGTTATTCAGATTGGTGTATAGCTGATGGGGTGGTGTGTAAGACTGAGTTAGAGAGGCAGTTATTTTGTGTTTGTTAGGTTATTTTGGTGTGTATATATTTTGTCTCTGTTGTATCTCTTGGGATGGGGGATATTTGAGTAGAGGGTGCTGAATTGTGAAGCAAGAGTAAGCTTTTTATTTCTGTTAGGGAATTGGTGGTTAGTTATGGAGTGGTTTGAATGGAGAAGGTCTCGTACTGTTGCAAATAATTGAGTTTCAGGCCTATTGGAATGGGATTGTTTTGGGAGAATCTTAGTTGTGTGTTTGTGGTTCCTTAGGTAGCCGTGTTTGGTTTGAGTGCTCTGTTTTATATGATTTGTGTCTTTGTTATATTTCCTTTTGATAGTGAATTGAGGTTACTGGGTGCCACCATATGTTCCTGCCATGATGTCTGAGACAGTTCACAGTGCAGTTTGCTGCATGATCAGTGAGTCATGTCAACATACATTTGCCAGCCTCATGTATTTTATGATGACTTGTGGGAGAGAATCATGGTTACATTTCATTTGGGGAGTAAAGCAGTGTTTTAGCTCCATTGAGCAAGTGCTGTCTCAGATGCTTATATTGACTCGTTGGTAGAAGAATAGTTTCTGATCCTTCAAAAAAAGAATTCCTTATAAAGTAGTAATGATGTTAGGATTACATAGTACACATAAGAAGTGAAATATGAGTTTATTGTGATATTTTTCATACTGATTAGTCATGCTGTTTTTCTTTGCAGATGGCTGAAAGAGTATGCCCGACTTGGAAACTGGGATGTAAGCTTTGCAAATGCAACAGAGGATTTGGGTTGCCTGAGTGTTGCTGGCCCAAAATCCAAGGATATTCTTGCCACTCTTTCCCCAACATTTAAGGAAAAATTCCCATTCTTTGCATCAAAGGAAGTAAGATAATTTTAGCTGTGTCTATTTCATAAGAATGTGTTATATGCATTTCATGACAAACACTCTAGTTTGTTAATAAAAGAAAAGAAATACAGTACTTTAAAAACAGTTATACTGAAAACTGAAAGACTAACAGACCATTGTCCAGCATATCTAATATTTCATGCAAATCCATCACAAAACACACTTTCATTCTATAGATCTGACGCTCTTTGGTTAAATGTCAGTTGTGATGTCAATGAAACTCAAAACAGAATTTAGATTGAGCTGTTTACTATCAAGGAGGGATGATAATTGAATTATACTTATTATTTTTAAAATCATTTTTTACTTAAAGGAAAACAGTCATTTGTTTTGATGGCTCAGAGGTTAAGGTTTATAAAACATGTCTTGTTTTGAAATGAATTTATAGTTGAAACATTTTACAGCTTGAGCAGTTTTATTGCACTTTTACAAGACTTTTGTATCCCTGTATTACAAGACTTTTGCCTCCCTGTATCATGTAGTTTGTTGCATTTTTTCTCCAGTGTCTTCTTTTCAGTTTTTGTGTTGTAACTATAAGGTTGAGTGTAAGAGACAGGAATTGTTGATTGATTTCAGAACTAGAGGATTGTGTTGGAGATGAAAGGAATACCTTTGAGAGTTACTGGATCTTAGATATTTAGGAGTCTTAGATGAATTAGATATCATAATAAGTATATTTTCAGAGTTGTTTAACTTAAAGGCTTTAAAGGTATGAATAATGTATAGTATTGAAGCTTATATTTTACTTAGCTTAGGAGGAAAGGTTAATGCTTAAGTAGTGATTGAAAGAATTAAAGATACATAGGATAAATTGAGAGATGAAATATTTGTGGATTAGGTATTTGAAATGAAAGTGATTGAGGGGTGAATACTTGGTCACTAAAATGTATATATAACTTTCCTGTCCTTTATATGAAGGAAATGATAGGAATAGCTGGAATCCATTGAAAGTTTAGATTGTGAAGGGAAGCTATTGGAGGCAGTGAGGGATTAGTAGAAAAGTGAGTTAGTAAATTGTGGGTAGAAATGAAGGAATTTTAGAAATGTATGAAGTCTCATCATAAGGGAAGTACCCATTATTTGAGTATGGTGGTGGTCTCCCTGAATTGGATGAATCAGACATAAGTGTTGTACCAGCACCCACCATTGTTCCTTGAATAGGAACTGGAATATGAGGAAATTACTTATTTTTATTCTTATTATACTTGATCACCATTTTCCACGTCAGCGGGGTTATGCCAGAAAACAGACTAAGAATGGCCCATCCACTCATATACATATATATATATTTTTTTTTTTTTTTTGCCGCTGTCTCCCGCTTTTGCAAGGTAGCGCAAGGAAACAGACGAAAGAAATGGCCCAACCCACCCCCATACACATGTATATACATACGTCCACACACGCAAATATGCATACCTACACAGCTTTCCATGGTTTACCCCAGACGCTTCACATGCCCTGAATCAATCTACTGACAGCACGTCAACCCCGGTATACCACATCGATCCAATTCACTCTATTCCTTGCCCTCCTTTCACCCTCCTGCATGTTCAGGCCCCGATCACACAAAATCTTTTTCACTCCATCTTTCCACCTCCAATTTGGTCTCCCACTTCTCCTCGTTCCCTCCACCTCCGACACATATATCCTCTTGGTCAACCTTTCCTCACTCATTCTCTCCATGTGCCCAAACCATTTCAAAACGCCCTCTTCTGCTCTCTCAACCACGCTCTTTTTATTTCCACACATCTCTCTTACCCTTACGTTACTTACTCGATCAAACCACCTCACATCACACATTGTCCTCAAACATCTCATTTCCAGCACATCCATCCTCCTGCGCACAACTCTATCCATAGCCCACGCCTCGCAACCATACAACATTGTTGGAACCACTATTCCTTCAAACATACCCATTTTTGCTTTCCGAGATAATGTTCTCGACTTCCACACATTCTTCAAGGCTCCCAGGATTTTCGCCCCCTCCCCCACCCTATGATCCACTTCCGCTTCCATGGTTCCATCCGCTGCCAGATCCACTCCCAGATATCTAAAACACTTTACTTCCTCCAGTTTTTCTCCATTCAAACTTACCTCCCAATTGACTTGACCCTCAACCCTACTGTACCTAATAACCTTGCTCTTATTCACATTTACTCTTAACTCTCTTCTTTCACACACTTTACCAAACTCAGTCACCAGCTTCTGCAGTTTCTCACATGAATCAGCCACCAGCGCTGTATCATCAGCGAACAACAACTGACTCACTTCCTAAGCTCTCTCATCCACAACAGACTTCATACTAGCCCCTCTTTCCAAAACTCTTGCATTCACCTCCCTAACAACCCCATCCATAAACAAATTAAACAACCATGGAGACATCACACACCCCTGCCACAAACCTACATTCACTGAGAACCAATCACTTTCCTCTCTTCCTACACGTACACATGCCTTACATCCTCGATAAAAACTTTTCACTGCTTCTAACAACTTGCTTCCCACACCATATATTCTTAATACCTTCCACAGAGCATCTCTATCAACTCTATCATATGCCTTCTCCAGAGCCATAAATGCTACATACAAATCCATTCGCTTTTCTAAGTATTTCTCACATACGTTCTTCAAAGCAAACACCTGATCCACACATCCTCTACCACTTCTGAAACCACACTGCTCTTCCCCAATCTGATGCTCTGTACATGCCTTCACCCTCTCAATCAATACCCTCCCATATAATTTACCAGGAATACTCAACAGACTTATACCTCTGAAATTTGAGCACTCACTCTTATCCCCTTTGCCTTTGTACAATGGCGCTATGCACGCATTCCGCCAATCCTCAGGCACCTCACCATGAGTCATACATACATTAAATAACCTTACCAACCAGTCAATAATACAGTCACCCCCTTTTTTAATAAATTCTACTGCAATACCATCCAAACCTGCTGCCTTGCCGGCTTTCATCTTCCGCAAAGCTTTTACTACCTCTTCTCTGTTTACCAAATCATTTTCCCTAACCCTCTCACTTTGCACACCACCTCAACCAAAACACCCTATATCTGCCACTCTATCATCAGACACATTCAACAAACCTTCAAAATACTCACTCCATCTCTTTCTCACATCACCACTACTTGTTATCACCTCCCCATTTGCGCCCTTCACTGAAGTTCCCATTTGCTCCCTTGTCTTACGCACTTTATTTACCTCCTTCCAGAACATCTTTTTATTCTCCCTAAAATTTAATGATACCCACTCACCCCAACTCTCATTTGCCCTCTTTTTCACCTCTTGCACCTTTCTCTTGACCTCCTGTCTCTTTCTTTTATACATCTCCCACTCAATTGCATTTTTTCCCTGCAAAAATTGTCCAAATGCCTCTCTCTTCTCTGTCACTAATAATCTTACTTCTTCATCCCACCACTCACTAACCTTTCTAATCAACCCACCTCCCACTCTTCTCGTGCCACAAGCATCTTTTGCGCAATCCATCACTGATTCCCTAAATACATCCCATTCCTCCCCCACTCCCCTTACTTCCATTGTTCTCACCTTTTTCCATTCTGTACTCAGTCTCTCCTGGTACTTCCTCACACAAGTCTCCTTCCCAAGCTCACTTACTCTCACCACCCTCTTCACCCCAACATTCACTCTTCTTTTCTGAAAACCCATACAAATCTTCACCTTAGTCTCCACAAGATAATGATCAGACATCCCTCCAGTTGCACCTCTCAGCACATTAACATCCAAAAGTCTCTCTTTCGCGCGCCTGTCAATTAACACGTAATCCAATAACGCTCTCTGGCCATCTCTCCTACTTACATACGTATACTTATGTATATCTCGCTTTTTAAACCAGGTATTCCCAATGACCAGTCCTTTTTCAGCACATAAATCTACAAGCTCTTCACCATTTCCATTTACAACACTGAACACCCCATGTATACCAGTTATTCCCTCAACTGCCACATTACTCACCTTTGCATTCAAATCACCCATCACTATAACCTGGTCTCGTGCATCAAAACCACTAACACACTCATTCAGCTGCTCCCAAAACACTTGCCTCTCATGATCTTTCTTCTCATGCCCAGGTGCATATGCACCAATAATCACCCATCTCTCTCCATCAACTTTCAGTTTTACCCATATTAATCGAGAATTTACTTTCTTACATTCTATCACATACTCCCACAACTCCTGTTTCAGGCGTACTGCTACTCCTTCCCTTGCTCTTGTCCTCTCACTAACCCCTGATTTTACTCCCAAGACATTCCCAATATATATATATATATATATATATATATTTATATTTTATTTTTATTATACTTTGTCGCTGTCTCCCGCGTTTGCGAGGTAGCGCAAGGAAACAGACGAAAGAAATGGCCCAACCCCCCCCCATACACATGTATATACATACGTCCACACACGCAAATATACATACCTACACAGCTTTCCATGGTTTACCCCAGACGCTTCACATGCCTTGATTCAATCCACTGACAGCACGTCAACCCCGGTATACCACATCGCTCCAATTCACTCTATTCCTTGCCCTCCTTTCACCCTCCTGCATGTTCAGGCCCCGATCACACAAAATCTTTTTCACTCCATCTTTCCACCTCCAATTTAGTCTCCCTCTTCTCCTTGTTCCCTCCACCTCCGACACATATATCCTCTTGGTCAATCTTTCCTCACTCATCCTCTCCATGTGCCCAAACCACTTCAAAACACCCTCTTCTGCTCTCTCAACCACGCTCTTTTTATTTCCACACATCTCTCTTACCCTTACGTTACTCACTCGATCAAACCACCTCACACCACACATTGTCCTGAAACATCTCATTTCCAGCACATCCATCCTCCTGCGCACAACTCTATCCATAGCCCACGCCTCGCAACCATACAACATTGTTGGAACCACTATTCCTTCAAACATACCCATTTTTGCTTTCCGAGATAATGTTCTCGACTTCCACACATTCTTCAAGGCCCCCAGGATTTTCGCCCCCTCCCCCACCCTATGATCCACTTCCGCTTCCATGGTTCCATCTGCTGCCAGATCCACTCCCAGATATCTAAAACACTTCACTTCCTCCAGTTTTTCTTCATTCAAACTCACCTCCCAGTTGACTTGACCCTCAACCCTACTGTACCTAATAACCTTGCTCTTATTCACATTTACTCTTAACTTTCTTCTTCCACACACTTTTCCAAACTCAGTCACCAGCTTCTGCAGTTTCTCACATGAATCAGCCACCAGCGCTGTATCATCAGCGAACAACAACTGACTCACTTCCCAAGCTCTCTCATCCCCAACAGACTTCATACTTGCCCCTCTTTCCAAAACTCTTGCATTCACCTCCCTAACAACCCCATCCATAAACAAATTAAACAACCATGGAGACATCACACACCCCTGCCGCAAACCTACATTCACTGAGAACCAATCACTTTCCTCTCTTCCTACACGTACACATGCCTTACATCCTCGATAAAAACTTTTCACTGCTTCTAACAACTTGCCTCCCACACCATATATTCTTAATACCTTCCACAGAGCATCTCTATCAACTCTATCATATGCCTTCTCCAGATCCATAAATGCTACAACAAATCCATTTGCTTTTCTAAGTATTTCTCACATACATTCTTAAAAGCAAAGCAAAGCCAGAAATCCTCCCCCCCTTGTATTAACTTTCTAAAATGGGAATTATATATTTTATATATATATATATTTATATATTTTATATATATATTATAAAATATATATTATGTTAAATATATTTTTTTTTTTTTTTTTGCCGCTGTCTCCCGCTTTTGCAGGTGCGCAAGGAAACAGACGAAAGAAATGGCCCAACCCACCCCCATACACATGTATATACATACGTCCACACACGCAAATATACATACCTACACAGCTTTCCATGGTTTACCCCAGACGCTTCACATGCCCTGATTCAATCCACTGACAGCACGTCAACCCCGGTATACCACATCGATCCAATTCACTCTATTCCTTGCCCTCCTTTCACCCTCCTGCATGTTCAGGCCCCGATCACACAAAATCTTTTTCACTCCATCTTTCCACCTCCAATTTGGTCTCCCACTTCTCCTCGTTCCCTCCACCTCCGACACATATATCCTCTTGGTCAATCTTTCCTCACTCATTCTCTCCATGTGCCCAAACCATTTCAAAACACCCTCTTCTGCTCTCTCAACCACGCTCTTTTTATTTCCACACATCTCTCTTACCCTTACGTTACTTACTCGATCAAACCACCTCACACCACACATTGTCCTCAAACATCTCATTTCCAGCACATCCATCCTCCTGCGCACAACTCTATCCATAGCCCACGCCTCGCAACCATACAACATTGTTGGAACCACTATTCCTTCAAACATACCCATTTTTGCTTTCCGAGATAATGTTCTCGACTTCCACACATTCTTCAAGGCTCCCAGGATTTTCGCCCCCTCCCCCACCCTATGATCCACTTCCGCTTCCATGGTTCCATCCGCTGCCAGATCCACTCCCAGATATCTAAAACACTTTACTTCCTCCAGTTTTTCTCCATTCAAACTTACCTCCCAATTGACTTGACCCTCAACCCTACTGTACCTAATAACCTTGCTCTTATTCACATTTACTCTTAACTCTCTTCTTTCACACACTTTACCAAACTCAGTCACCAGCTTCTGCAGTTTCTCACATGAATCAGCCACCAGCGCTGTATCATCAGCGAACAACAACTGACTCACTTCCCAAGCTCTCTCATCCACAACAGACTTCATACTTGCCCCTCTTTCCAAAACTCTTGCATTCACCTCCCTAACAACCCCATCCATAAACAAATTAAACAACCATGGAGACATCACACACCCCTGCCGCAAACCTACATTCACTGAGAACCAATCACTTTCCTCTCTTCCTACACGTACACATGCCTTACATCCTCGATAAAAACTTTTCACTGCTTCTAACAACTTGCCTCCCACACCATATATTCTTAATACCTTCCACAGAGCATCTCTATCAACTCTATCATATGCCTTCTCCAGATCCATAAATGCTACATACAAATCCATTTGCTTTTCTAAGTATTTCTCACATACATTCTTCAAAGCAAACACCTGATCCACACATCCTCTACCACTTCTGAAACCACACTGCTCTTCCCCAATCTGATGCTCTGTACATGCCTTCACCCTCTCAATCAATACCCTCCCATATAATTTACCAGGAATACTCAACAAACTTATACCTCTGAAATTTGAGCACTCACTCTTATCCCCTTTGCCTTTGTACAATGGCGCTATGCACGCATTCCGCCAATCCTCAGGCACCTCACCATGAGTCATACATACATTAAATAACCTTACCAACCAGTCAATAATACAGTCACCCCCTTTTTTAATAAATTCCACTGCAATACCATCCAAACCTGCTGCCTTGCCGGCTTTCATCTTCCGCAAAGCTTTTACTACCTCTTCTCTGTTTACCAAATCATTTTCCCTAACCCTCTCACTTTGCACACCACCTCGACCAAAACACCCTATATCTGCCACTCTATCATCAGACACATTCAACAAACCTTCAAAATACTCACTCCATCTCTTTCTCACATCACCACTACTTGTTATCACCTCCCCATTTGCGCCCTTCACTGAAGTTCCCATTTGCTCCCTTGTCTTACGCACTTTATTTACCTCCTTCCAGAACATCTTTTTATTCTCCCTAAAATTTAATGATACCCACTCACCCCAACTCTCATTTGCCCTCTTTTTCACCTCTTGCACCTTTCTCTTGACCTCCTGTCTCTTTCTTTTATACATCTCCCACTCAATTGCATTTTTTCCCTGCAAAAATTGTCCAAATGCCTCTCTCTTCTCTGTCACTAATAATCTTACTTCTTCATCCCACCACTCACTAACCTTTCTAATCAACCCACCTCCCACTCTTCTCGTGCCACAAGCATCTTTTGCGCAATCCATCACTGATTCCCTAAATACATCCCATTCCTCCCCCACTCCCCTTACTTCCATTGTTCTCACCTTTTTCCATTCTGTACTCAGTCTCTCCTGGTACTTCCTCACACAAGTCTCCTTCCCAAGCTCACTTACTCTCACCACCCTCTTCACCCCAACATTCACTCTTCTTTTCTGAAAACCCATACAAATCTTCACCTTAGTCTCCACAAGATAATGATCAGACATCCCTCCAGTTGCACCTCTCAGCACATTAACATCCAAAAGTCTCTCTTTCGCGCGCCTGTCAATTAACACGTAATCCAATAACGCTCTCTGGCCATCTCTCCTACTTACATACGTATACTTATGTATATCTCGCTTTTTAAACCAGGTATTCCCAATGACCAGTCCTTTTTCAGCACATAAATCTACAAGCTCTTCACCATTTCCATTTACAACACTGAACACCCCATGTATACCAGTTATTCCCTCAACTGCCACATTACTCACCTTTGCATTCAAATCACCCATCACTATAACCTGGTCTCGTGCATCAAAACCACTAACACACTCATTCAGCTGCTCCCAAAACACTTGCCTCTCATGATCTTTCTTCTCATGCCCAGGTGCATATGCACCAATAATCACCCATCTCTCTCCATCAACTTTCAGTTTTACCCATATTAATCGAGAATTTACTTTCTTACATTCTATCACATACTCCCACAACTCCTGTTTCAGGCGTACTGCTACTCCTTCCCTTGCTCTTGTCCTCTCACTAACCCCTGACTTTACTCCCAAGACATTCCCAATATATATATATATATATATATATATATATATATATTTATATTTTATTTTTATTATACTTTGTCGCTGTCTCCCGCGTTTGCGAGGTAGTGCAAGGAAACAGACGAAAGAAATGGCCCAACCCCCCCCATACACATGTATATACATACGTCCACACACGCAAATATACATACCTACACAGCTTTCCATGGTTTACCCCAGACGCTTCACATGCCTTGATTCAATCCACTGACAGCACGTCAACCCCGGTATACCACATCGCTCCAATTCACTCTATTCCTTGCCCTCCTTTCACCCTCCTGCATGTTCAGGCCCCGATCACACAAAATCTTTTTCACTCCATCTTTCCACCTCCAATTTAGTCTCCCTCTTCTCCTTGTTCCCTCCACCTCCGACACATATATCCTCTTGGTCAATCTTTCCTCACTCATCCTCTCCATGTGCCCAAACCACTTCAAAACACCCTCTTCTGCTCTCTCAACCACGCTCTTTTTATTTCCACACATCTCTCTTACCCTTACGTTACTCACTCGATCAAACCACCTCACACCACACATTGTCCTGAAACATCTCATTTTCAGCACATCCATCCTCCTGCGCACAACTCTATCCATAGCCCACGCCTCGCAACCATACAACATTGTTGGAACCACTATTCCTTCAAACATACCCATTTTTGCTTTCCGAGATAATGTTCTCGACTTCCACACATTCTTCAAGGCCCCCAGGATTTTCGCCCCCTCCCCCACCCTATGATCCACTTCCGCTTCCATGGTTCCATCTGCTGCCAGATCCACTCCCAGATATCTAAAACACTTCACTTCCTCCAGTTTTTCTTCATTCAAACTCACCTCCCAATTGACTTGACCCTCAACCCTACTGTACCTAATAACCTTGCTCTTATTCACATTTACTCTTAACTTTCTTCTTCCACACACTTTTCCAAACTCAGTCACCAGCTTCTGCAGTTTCTCACATGAATCAGCCACCAGCGCTGTATCATCAGCGAACAACAACTGACTCACTTCCCAAGCTCTCTCATCCCCAACAGACTTCATACTTGCCCCTCTTTCCAAAACTCTTGCATTTACCTCCCTAACAACCCCATCCATAAACAAATTAAACAACCATGGAGACATCACACACCCCTGCCGCAAACCTACATTCACTGAGAACCAATCACTTTCCTCTCTTCCTACACGTACATATGCCTTACATCCTCGATAAAAACTTTTCACTGCTTCTAACAACTTTCCTCCCACACCATATATTCTTAATACCTTCCACAGAGCATCTCTATCAACTCTATCATATGCCTTCTCCAGATCCATAAATGCTACATACAAATCCATTTGCTTTTCTAAGTATTTCTCACATACATTCTTCAAAGCAAAGCAAAGCCAGAAATCCTCCCCTCCTTGTATTAACTTTCTAAAATGGGATATATATATATATATATATATATATATATATATATATATATATATATATATATATATATATATATATGTGCTGGAAATGAGATGTTTGAGGACGATGTGTGGTGTGAGGTGGTTTGATCGAGTAAGTAACGTAAGGGTAAGAGAGAGGTGTGGAAATAAAAAGAGCGTGGTTGAGAGAGCAGAAGAGAGTGTTTTGAAATGGTTTGGGCACATGGAGAGAATGAGTGAGGAAAGATTGACCAAGAGGATATGTGTGTCGGAGGTGGAGGGAACGAGGAGAAGAGGGAGACCAAATTGGAGGTGGAAAGATGGAGTGAAAGAGATTTTGTGTGGTCGGGGCCTGAACATGCAGGAGGGTGAAAGGAGGGCAAGTAATAGAGTGAATTGGAGCGATGTGGTATACAGGGGTTGACGTGCTGTCAGTGGATTGAATCAAGGCATGTGAAGCGTCCGGGGTAAACCATGGAAAGCTGTGTAGGTATGTATATTTGTGTGTGTGGACGTGTGTATGTACATGTGTATGGGGGGGGGTTGGGCCATTTCTTTCGTCTGTTTGCTTGCGCTACCTCGCAATACGCGGGAGACAGCGACAAAGTATAAAAAAAAAAAAAAAAAAAAAAAAATATATATATATACGTAAATGCCCATATACACACATATACATAGGTATACATACCAACAACAGCTCCCTTTCTACATCCAGGCCCCACAGACCTTTCCATGGTTTACCCCTGACATTTCACATGCCCTGGTTCAGTCCATTGACAGCACGTCAACCCCAGTATACCACATCGTTCCAATTCACTCTGTTCCTTGCATGTCTCTCACCCTCCTCAATGTTCAGGCACTGATTGCTCAGAATCTTTTTCACCTCCAGTTTTGTCTCCCACTTCTCCTTGTTCCCTCCACCTCTGACACATATATCCTCTTTGTCAATTTTCCTCACTCATTCTCTCCATATGTCCAAACCTCTGCAATGTTGAGAAGAACTCTGGGATAGTGGATAAGAGGAGTGAATACATAAGACTTCAAATTTTAAAGTGTATGGGCTGTATCAACTAATAGCATTTCTTTTTTGTCAGTTTACTGAATGTTTTGAAGAGTGAAGATGAATTTTCAATTGTAGAACTTGTTAGAGGGCACAGTTCATTCTTTCTTCATACATGGGTGTAGAATTTAAGATAGTAGAATCATAAGATAATGTAACCTATTAGGTAGGATTGAGTGGAAGATGGGTTAAGAGTAGACAGAGTTAGAACTGAGGATGTCAGATAGTGGTTTGGAGCAGAAATGGGGTGTTTGTGAAAACAAAGAAATGTTTTATGATAGTGTGCATGTGTGAATAAATGTATATGTAAAGAATTACTAAAACAGGTGAAGGAAAGGAAATAGAAAGACAGATTTAGGAAGTACATGATTGAGATATAATGAATTATGGAGGACTATTTGAAATAGTGGTGCAGGTACACCACCAATTTTCCAGCACTCTTGGTTCCAAAGCCTTGCCGGATTAACCATTTTGCCGGACCAGCTGTGTTCATATAGTAATAATTCATCAACACACCTGTAACCCACTAATTATACATCTCCCATGTGTCTAAAGTATACCATGTGTCAGAAGTATTCGTCTGCATTATACACCTGCTCGGGACTGAGGTGCTCATCAGCTACGAGTTATGCAAATTCATCCACATACTCGGCAGCTCCTTTGTGGTTTGCAGACCGCTTTCTCTGCACATTTTATGTATGGAAATTCCATGATACTTCTTGAGTCTTTGAAGCCATCCTTCTCTATTGTCCCGCTCATGTTGCAATTTTAGTTCTTTATGGGACAACTTAGCCTGGTCCATTATCATGCTACCCGACAAGTCCACTCCATCACTCTGACACTGTCGAAACCATTCCATCATCACTCGATCATGCTAAGAATCTCACAGAATTGCGGTATCACGACCAACAAGTGCAGTGTAAAGAATGTAGATAAGCACACCCTACACACAATGCTATCTGTGGCCACCCAGTAAACTAGGCTGGTAGCCGCGGTAATTTCAAGTTCCCACACGTGATTTTGTCTGGACTAAAGGAGGTACTGAACCATCAGTTGCCAGAAATTTGGTGGTGTACCTGTACATGAAAATGTGCAGGGAGACTGCTTTGGACCCTCAGCTATAAATGGAGACACATTGTACTGAAAGTCGAGAAATAGTTTTTTTTTGACTTGGCAGACAGTCTGTCATCTCATTTATAACAATGATAATAAATCAGATCAGTCTTAAGAAGCAGGAAACTCAGGTTTGAACCCTTTAGTTTAACAAGGGGAACTTCTCAAAGTTCCCCTTTTGTATTTTAATGATTCATAATTTCAGAGCATTGATTAGTCTGAACTGTGCCTCCAGTTTTTATTCATATGTGGCTAACTCCCTAAAATTGAAGAGCCATGCTGAGTTAGATATATTTTCTGCACTATTAGCTGTTCTGTATATCTTATATTTTTTTATTATACTTGGTCACTGTTTCGGTCACTGTTTCCTGCATCAGTGAGGTAGCAACAGGAAACAAAGAATGGCCCATCCACTCGTATACACATATACATATTTTTTATTATTATTATTATAATCATTATTTTTATTTATTTATTTATTCATTTATTATACTTTATTGCTGTCTCCTGCATTAGCAAGGTAGCACAAGGAAACAGACGAAAGAATGGCCCAACCCATCCACATACAAATGTATATACATACGCGTCCACACACACACATTTACATATCTGTACATTTTAACATGTACATATATATACATACAAAGACATATACTTATATACACATGTACATGATTCATAATTGCTGCCCCTATTCATTCCCGTCGCCACCCCGCCACACATGAAGTAACATCCCCCTCCCCCCGCCCGTGCATGAGGTAGCGCTAGAAAAAGGCAACAAAGGCCACTTTCGTTCACACTCAGTGTCTAGCTGTCATGTATGATGCACCAAAACCACAGTGGAAGGTATTAAGAATATAGGGTGTGGGAGGCAAGTTGCTAGAAGCAGTGAAAAGTTTTTTCAAGTTTGTAAGGCATGTGTACAAGTAGGAAGAGAGGAAAGTGATTGGTTCTCTGTGAATGTTGGTTTGTGGCAGGGGCGCGTGATGTCTCCATGGTTATTTGATTTCTTTATGGATAGGGAAGTGAATGCAAGAGTTTTGGAGAGAGGGGCAAGTATGCAGTCTGTTGTGGATGAGAGGGCTTGGGAAGTGAGTCAGTTGTTGTTCACTGATGATACAGCACTGGTGGCTGATTCTTGTGAGAAACTGCAGAAGCTGGTGACTTAGTTTGGTAAAGTGTGTGAAAGAAGAAAGCTAAGAGTAAATGTGAGTAAGAGTAAGGTTATTAGGTATAGTAGGGTTGAGGGACAAGTCAATTGGGAGGTTTGAATGGAGAAAAAATGGAGGAAGTGAAGAGTTTTAGATATCTGGGAGTGGATGGAACCATGGAAGTGGAAGTGAGTCACAGGGTGGGGGAGGGGGCAGAAGTTCTGGAAGGTGAGAACATTATCTCAGAAAGCAAAAATGGGTATGTTTGAAGGAATAATGGTTCCAACAATGTTATATGGTTGCTAGGGGTGGGCTATAGATAGGGTTGTGCGGAGGAGGATCTTTAAATGGCCCACATTTGTATCCAACTTTTTCTCTAATCTAGCTAACAACATGGCATCATCTGCATACTCCAGCAACAGCAACTTCCTTTTTATTCGTACGTGGTTAAGTATCGCATCACTGTCATCCTACCTCACTCTCATATGCAGTGCCCCACTCATTATAGTCATTGTTATTACATCACCTCATTACCCATTCTGCGGGAGTTCCTGTATCTTTAAAGCCATGCTGTAGTCCGTAGGAGGGAAAAAGTGAACTCCTTTGAAGTGGAAAATTTTTTGATAAGATTTTACTCCAATGATATAACCTTGCTGGAGGTGCCTTTTTCGTGTTATAACTGTAAGCAGATGGTGTTTGGTAAAGAAAACATTCAAAAACATTGAATAACTGTGATGACATCACATAACTTTGACATGCTTCAACATTTATTTCAGACTACTCATACCACCACATACTTGTATGCATGAATTAACTTCACATAAAAGGTATTAACAACATTCAGTAGTCTTCCATACACTGCATAAAGTGTCAGAATTTCCAAAAGTACTTTGCTATTCTAAATCCATATATGTTGGATACACCTGGAATACCTGGGAGTGGATCTGGCAGCGGATGGAACCATGGAAGCGGAAGTGGATCATAGGGTGGGGGAGGGGGTGAAAATCCTGGGAGCCTTGAAGAATGTTTGGAAGTCGAGAACATTATCTCGGAAAGCAAAAATGGGTATGTTTGAAGGAATAGTGGTTCCAACAATGTTGTATGGTTGCGAGGCGTGGGCTATGGATAGAGTTGTGCGCAGGAGGGTGGATGTGCTGGAAATGAGATGTTTGAGGACAATGTGTGGTGTGAGGTGGTTTTATCGAGTAAGTAACGTAAGGGTAAGAGAGATGTGTGGAAATAAAAAGAGCGTGGTTGAGAGAGCAGAAGAGGGTGTTTTGAAATGGTTTGGGCACATGGAGAGAATGAGTGAGGAAAGATTGACCAAGAGGATATATATGTGTCGGAGGTGGAGGGAACGAGAAGTGGGAGACCAAATTGGAGGTGGAAAGATGGAGTGAAAAAGATTTTGTGTGATCGGGGCCTGAACATGCAGGAGGGTGAAAGGAGGGCAAGGAATAGAGTGAATTGGATCGATGTGGTATACCGGGGTTGACGTGCTGTCAGTGGATTGAATCAGGGCATGTGAAGCATCTGGGGTAAACCATGGAAAGCTGTGTAGGTATGTATATTTGCGTGTGTGGACATATGTATATACATGTGTATGGGGGTGGGTTGGGCCATTTCTTTCGTCTGTTTCCTTGCGCTACCTCGCAAATGCGGGAGACAGCGGCAAAAAAAAAAATATATATATATATATATATATATATATGTATATGAGTGGATGGGCCATTCTTAGTCTGTTTTCTGGCATAACCCTGCTGACGTGGAAAATGGTAATCATGTATAATAAGAATAAAAATAAGTAATTTCCTCATATTCCAGTTCCTATTCAAGGAACAATGGTGGGTGCTGGTACAACACTTATGTCTGATTCATCCAATTCAGGGAGACCACCACCATACTCAAATAATGGGTACTTCCCTTATGATGAGACTTCATACATTTCTAAAATTCCTTCATTTCTACCCACAATTTACTAATTATGTACTCATACATGGCAACTGAAGATGAGCATCTTAATGAAAGAATGATAGATGTGGTGTTTCTTTGTCTTTGTCTTTCTTTTATTATGAATACCTTTCTGTTTGAACTGTAGTCAATCATTAGTAAATTATCTTGTGAACCAAAATTTTTGGCAAGAATTAACATGATCAGTATTAGATAAATGCTTTATGTTTGCTCTTTTTTATGAGTCAGCCCTGTCCTTTTTTCCTACAGGTAAGATTGGCTGGCATTAAGACCACAGCCCTGCGACTCTCCTACACAGGAGAACTTGGCTGGGAGTTATACCACCCTCGTTCACAAACTAACCAACTGTATGAAGCTCTCTTGACCCATGGAGAAGAATTTGGTGAATAATTTATTTTTTTTTATGAATTTTCTTAAGCGGTGTTTTTATGACTTTTCATACTTCTTATTTTGTTAATTCATTTAACCAAGATCCGTAGTTTTCCCTTTTTTTTCAGGAAACTAGACCTTGGGTTTTTGTGATTATTAGCACTAAATGAAACCAGTTAAAAGAAACTGGTCTTATGTTCCAGATGTCAAGAAGGAGAATATCATGGGGGGTTTACTTTTAAGTACACCCATCACTCTCTTTATGGGGTATTACATTCTGCAAATACCTCACAAAAAGAGAAATTGCCTGTAGTGAACCAAAAAATCATCTAGAGAAAAATGGGATGTATACAGCAGTTTTGTGGTGATCACTGACAGATTTTCTCATTACCACCACGATTTGTAGCTTCTGATGTCAAGTAAATTTATCTAGCCATCCTGTACTGGCTTGTAATGGCTCTGGTTTGGCTACTTTGTCTTCTTTACATTGACACTCTCAATTCTTCAGAGCTTTGGACCGAAGTTGAAGGTTACTAAATCTTCTTTTCTTTATCTCATGCTCTTTGTATAGAAAGAACTTTTTCTTCATTTTCTCTATGAGTGGATTTTTTACCCTTGTGGTTTCCTTGGCAGACAGTGGAGTAGAGTGAACCACAGCACTTCGAATTTTTCCTGCATTCTTCTTTATGTTGCGGTTTGTAGATTCACCCAGGCTGTAGGCACACCCAAGCTCTGAAGCTTCCTTGCCAGCATCAGCACACCATAAGATTTCTAGCTTCATTTACAAGGTCAGAGAGATTCTCTTTCATTTAACTGCTGGTTCTGGGGAAAGACATGTTGATGGACATTGTGATGCCTTATTAACAAACACAAGCACAGTGGGTTGCAGGAAAAATCACTTTAGCAGGTATACCAAAATGAACAAGTAGCACAGATCTACACATAGTGGTGTTAACTGCAAGGCTAACCTGATGGTTGAAACTTGGATATGCGCATCATCCAAGACCCATGCTTACTCCAACTGCCAACCCTCACAGATATTTTGGTAATCTTTCTGCCACACACACCTGCATAGTACCAAATTTTAAGAGCATATAAAGAAGGACCAGTGGAAATAGGTTCCTCAAAGGTTAGGGAAATCACATACATAATGATCCCACATAAATTTAGTGAGGACTGGGTGTATATATTTTCTTAGCTGAATGGGAGTGTTAGAATATAGAGCTATTAGGAATCATATAGGTCTAGTTTGATTAGAATAGTTAGAAAAATGTAATGATGAATACAGATGTCATTACTCTGATTCATTTCTATGTTATTGATTCTAATAGTGATACAAGTAGTGCAACCTTCATGAATGTATATTCAGCATTGAACAACTAACTTGGTATGTCAGCAACAAGGTCCTAGTACTTACTCTAGTAATTAACATCCCTCATCTTGTTCATACCTTTTCTGGCTGCAGTCTCCCATCATCTCTCATCCAGGTATACGTCACGAACACTTCTTATATAGATTGCTTACTAGTAAGGTTGAGAAAAAACAGTGAATGCAGTATTGCCTTGTCTGTTTCTTACTCTAGAGCTATACCTTCTTCATTATCCACTTCTTCTAGATTGTGAAGACTATTTGCAGCCACAGCATAAATTATCTATAAAGTGTTAGCATGCTGACACCCGTTTAAATTTAATCATCGATTTGGTTTAACTTGGGTCAGTACACCATTGCTTTTGACAATACTCGTAGGGTTCAGCATAAGTCAGCTCTACACACTACTATGTTACTGAGTGTCTTATCATTTGGAAGTACCACACTGAACTCACTGGAACACACCAATGCACCAACTAGCAAAATTGATAAAATTTAAGAGGCTTCATTAAGAACTTCTTTCTTTGCACCTTGAGCTAGTGAGAGAATCTGAAACGAGCATTCAGGAAATTTATTTTGTTGTTGGTGATTCAGGTTTGCAGTTTGAAGATTATGGCTGTAGTTTGTACATTTCAGTAGCAGTTTGGTGCGTATTTGATATGTTTTGAATGTTGATGACTTGCACCTTACCTTTGCTTCTTGAACACTTGGCTCTTCAAATTCATTTCATAAGTTGAGGAATAATTACCACATAATGTTTACGAGTGGGATGATGGGATGGTTCAAATGCTTATCACATCCTAGAGGAGTCATACTGTGACTAGCTTTCAGTTTTCTTATCCACAACTTATGCCTCATCCCTTGACAAAATATATTTTTGGTATATATTTGCATTGCTTGTATGCAATTAGAGACTTATGCTGAAATTTTATTGGAATCTTTCATATAAGATATATGCCACCTTATTCTCTTGTTGTGGATTTAACAGAAACAATCTACATAGTTCATGGATTTGCACCAAGCCATTCTCATTCTGGGAGAGGTGGATCTCTTCTCCACCGTATTTGATGAGTTGAAAACTGAGTTTACCAGAGAGTCAGTGGAAGCCTGTAAAAAGCAGTTTACTTCAAAGTTATGAGATAGCATGAAATTACCTGGGACATACAAGCATGGTTGATTTGCACCTGAAACTGATGATGCAATACCCATTAAACAACCACCACAGACACTCAACCCAGTTTTAATGGGTAAAGTTAAGAAAGAGGTTGATGCTATGTCAGCTAGAGGAGATATGAGGGAGTCTAAATCTTCATGCTTTTCACTTGTGGTTACAGTACCTATTTGTACTGCATGAGGAGCGAGTTTTACCCTAATGGATCCCCATCTCTTGAACACTCTCTACTATCATACAGCCTCTTGAATTTATGTATGCTCTCTGCTTTAACTGTGATCTCAATCAATCTGTTCCAATCATCTACCTCTATTGTACTACAAACAGTATTTCTTTGCATCCGTATTCACAAGTTTCTTACTTAATTTCATGTTATGTCCTCTGGTTCCTTTATCCATATGCCTCTCAAAGTACTGCCCTCTGCACACTTTGTTGATTTCTTTTAAAAACGTAAAGGATGTGATCAGGTCACCCCTCACTCTTTTTTCTTCCAAGATGGACAGATTAAATCCTGCAGCCTTTCCCTGTAGCTTTGCTCTTAATTCTGGTACTATCATTGTTGCCTTCCTCTTGACCCCTGTAAGAGTTCTTTGTGCTTTTAGTGTGTTGACCAAATCTGAGAAGCATATTCTAGCTTTAACTGTATATAGGATATGAATAATTTGCTAGATATTTCATTATCTATATATTTGAAAGGTATTCTGATATTTGTCAGCAGGCAATTCGTCTCCTTAGCTATTATATTAATAAGGAGATGATATGTGGTGTGAGGTAGTTTGATTGAGTAAGTGATGAAAGGGTAAGAGAGAGGTGTGGTGATAAAAAGAGTGTGGTTGAGAGAGCTGAAGAGGGTGCACTGAAATGGTTTGGACATATAGAGAGAATGAGTAAGTGAAGGTTGACAAATAGGATATATGTGTCAGAAGTGGAGGGAACAAGGAGAATGGGGAGATCAAACTAGAGTTGGAAGGATTGAGTGAAAAAGATTTTGAGCAACTGCAACCTGAACATGGAAGATGATGAAAGGCATATACAGGATAGAGTGAATGAGAATGATGTGGTGTACAGGGGTTAACGTGCTGCCAGTGGACTGAGTATGTGCATGTGAAGCGTCCAGGGTAAACCATATAAAGGTCTGTGGGGCCTGGTTGTAGATGGGGAGCTGTGGTTACAATGCATTACACATGACAGTTAGAGAATAAATGTGAGTGTATGCAGTCTTATTTTATTTTGTCTGTTCGTGGTGCTACCTCACTAACTTTTAAAATGGCAATCAAGTATGAAGAAATAGATGTATGATAATGCATCTTGAAGGAATACAAATTGTCATAATAACTGGTGAAGCAACCTATCATCCAGACTTGTCAGAGGGGTAGACTGTGCACAATATATTTGCACATTTATAAGGGAACTTGAGATATCTGTGTTTTACTTCAGTAAATCCTGGTATCCTTCTCTCAGTCTTTCCTGTTGCGGACATCCGTTGAACTATCCACTAAATCCCTGTTATGTGATATACTCATTATTTCCAAGAAATATTCATACTTTTCTTTTAATTTTCTCAAATAAAGTTAAACATATATTCTGTATGGAAAGAAGAATTATTAGATTTTTTTTTTTTAGGGGGTGGATCACAGAGGCAACACACATGTTTGACAGTTAACATTTAGGACCAAAATATTGATATATATATTTCTTACAGCCTTTGGAAGACATTTGTCAGTAAGGAGCAGCTAATCAGGCTAAGGGATTCACAGGGAAATATTGTATATGGTGATGTAAGTCCAAAAGATAGATAATGAGTGCAGTGTCTAGCTAATATGGAAGAAATATGATCATAAAATTTTAGCATCAGCACCAGTATAACAGTGTCATGATTTCCTGGTTTACCTTATTAACCCAACAAGCAAGCAAGAAGTGCTTTTAATTCAGGATTAGAAACCCTGACTTAAGAATAGGTTACATCTGCAGCACCCCTAAAATCTTGAAACAAAGGTCATGAAGTGAATAACCCTCTAGCAACAGTTGGCAGGTCTGCTTGTGGATCTAGTGAATGATAGAGTGGAATGTCAACTTGTCATCACCTCAACACCAGGCCTGATGTTACAGACCTAAATGGTTTACTTTGTGGCTTTTAGATATCTATGGATGAGCATCATCTAGCCTTTTAAGTGTTATGGTGGTTGGAGAGGGTGAGTCATTGTCATACATCTCGGTTTTGGAAGGGTAAAATGGAATAGTGTTTTAACCACCATTGAGCAAGTTCTTTCTGTTATACCCATAGTGCTGTTTGTAACCGAAACAGTAACAGAAAACTAGGTAGGTAGGATTTTTTGGTCAGCAGCTTTGCAGTGATCAATGTCCTGCTTTTGTCTTATTTTTTCATTGTAAAAGAGGCATTACAGTATGACTATGGTGGTAACTCAAGCCTTTCCAAATTTATTGAGGTACATCTTAAGGTATTTTTATGACTCCAGGGTATGTTGGTTTGTATACACATACTCCCTCAGTATTGTTCACAGGGTCTTAAGTTCTTTTGTAACTCACTGTGTACCACACAGTGATATCTCTCATACATAACTTTGACAGGTTTGGGAGACTTTGGTACTTTGGCAATCAATGTGTTACGTCTGGAGAAAGGCTTCAAGATGTGGGGTGCTGAAATGAACATGGATACAACCATAATTGATGCAGGGCTAATGAGCTTTGTCAACATGAAGAAGGTAAACTTAATCACAGGAGTGAAGCACACCAGGTTATACATGTAGTCTATAGAACCGTTATCTCTTACACCACATCCATATGAATAGGATGGGTCAAATGCATATAGCCTCCTGGTTCACTTACACACCCTTAGCCCATTTAGTCTGCTAAAGTTAATTGACATGACACTGGTATATGGATTCATACCAGTTTTACACATATATACACACACTGCATCTATCCATCTTCTTTGCAGTTTACTTCTCCTCCTTGTACTTTCAGCTTACTTCATTGTATTTTCTTAAACAATTA
Source organism: Panulirus ornatus (assembly GCF_036320965.1). Lineage (NCBI taxonomy): Eukaryota > Metazoa > Arthropoda > Malacostraca > Decapoda > Palinuridae > Panulirus > Panulirus ornatus. The sequence goes on from NC_092231.1 coordinate 3,702,082, forward strand.
TTGTCTAACATGTCTCATCTACGGACATAACATCGTAAATCATTCTGATTCATACACCTTTCTAATGATTACTTGCCCCATATCCTCCTCACATATTCTTTCACTACTCTACTTATTCTCCTGATTTTAACAAAGTTATTGGGCCATCATTGCTACTCTGATTTTTCATATATTTTAATCTAGAAATAAGTAAGGTTTCACACCCGTATATCAGTGTTGTGGTAAGCATTCCATCATGCAGGCTTCTAGCACTCTCGTTGCTCAAATCCTTTCCATTCATCAAAGCTTTGTGTGCCTTCAGCTTTTCTGCCTTAAATGACTCTGCTGTTAGCTTCAACTCAACCATTATCTCCTTTACTAATCATGACTTTAAGATATGTAAAGTAATCTATATTTTTTTACCATTCAGACTGTTGTTGCACTGTGATAACCCATTTTTTTTTATAAAAGCAAGAACTTTGCTTTTACCTATATTTGCATTCAACATCCTCATGCTACGAACACTATTGTCACAGTTTAACTTTCCATCCAACTCTTCCTTTGATTCAGCTAACAGACCAAAATTGCCTACATGCAACATCTGTGTTGGCTTATATTCTCTTCTTCCATGGTAAACAGTATGCCTTAATTGCTCCACCTCACTTTCATCTGCAAGAACATCAGACAGTCATTGCCACCACACATGCATGATGCATTTCTACATGTTTTCAAACCTCTAGCATACATCATCACCTACTGTCAAAAAAGAACTTTCCCATTACAAAAACTTGAACTTTGAAGACTTTGTGTGAGAAATACACGGAGAAAGAATAGGATTTTTATGTGGCATTTATTGATGTAGAGAAAGTGTATGATGGGGTTGATAGAGATGCTTTGTGAAAAGAGCTATGAGTGTGTGTGTGGGAGGAAAGCTACTAGAAACACAGGAGTTTATTTGAAGACAGCAAGTCATGTGCACAAGTATACAAAGAAGAGGATGAGTGGTTCCAGGTGAAGATGGGCCTTTGTCAAAGGTGTGTGATGTCATCTTGACTGTTTAATCTGTTTATGGATGAAGTGGTGAGGGAGGTAAATGTAGAGAGTGGAGGGTTTGCAGTCTGTTGCAGGTGTTGGTATGTGGAAGATGAACTAATTGCTGTTTGCAGTTGACACAGCTTTGATAATAGACTCCAATAAGAAATTGCAGAAGCTGTTGTCTGAGTTTGGGAGAGTGCATAAAAGTTGTCAGTTGAGGATTAATAGAATAAGGTAATGAGTATGAGCAGTGGAGAGAGTTAATTTGGTTTGAGTGTAAGTTTGATTGGAAAGAATCTGGAGGATATGGGGTGTTTTAGACGTGTGAGAATGGGCATGACAACAGATGGAACCATGGGAGGTGGGAGGAACCATAGGGTGGGTGAGGAGGCAAAGGTTCTGTGTGCATTGGTGAATGTGTGGAAAGAGAGATCACTGTCTTTGAATGCAAAGATTGGTATGTTTGATGGTACAGTAGCCCCAACAATGCTCTGTGGAATCAAGTCATGGTCTCGTAGTGAAAAAGTACAGAAGAGAGTGGATGTGTTGGAAATGATATACCTGAGGACAATATGTGATGTAAGGAGTGTTAATCAAGTAAGGAATGATATTGTGAGAGAGAGGTGAAGTAATAAGTAGAGTATGATTTAGAGAGTTGAGTAGGGTGTGCTGCAATGGTTTGGACACACAGAGAGAAAGAGTGAGGAGAGACTGACCTAGACAATATATACACCAGAAGTGGAGGGAACAGGGAGGGGTAGGAGACCGAGGTTGAGCAGGATGGATGAAGGGAAAGAGACTTTAAGTTTTGGGGGCCTGAATGTGCAGGGTGGCGTGAGGAATGTGCAAAGTGAATTGGTGTGATGTGGTACACAAGAGTTGATGAGTTATTATACACAGGATTTGATGGGCTGAACTAGGGCATATAGAATGGTCAGGGAGAACCACAGAAAGGACTTTTGGCATGGCTGTGGATAGGTGAGGGGTCTAATTTCAGAGTATTATACATAAAAGCTACAGAATGGACGTGAGCAAGTTAGTGCCATTTCTGTCTCTTTTCCTAGTGCTACCTTGCTAATGTGAGAAATGGTGGACAAACTGAAAAAGCTCATGTGGCTACTAGAAATGTTCATGGCATAATCCAGAAATTCTAAAATTTCCAAAGTGTTTCCTAATCAAATTTGCCATTTTCTTGTTTTTTTTTAATTTTCCAAAAGAAAGAACAGAGGAGGCCAGGTGAGGATATTCCAAAAAAAAGCCCAGTCCTCTGTTCTTAACGCTACCTCGCTAACGCAGGAAATGGCGAATAGTTTAAAAGAAAAGAAAGAAATATATATCTTTCTTTTCTTTCATACTATTCGCCATTTCCCGCATTAGCAAGGTAGCGTTAAGAACAGAGGACTGGGCCTCTGAGGGAATATCCTCACCTGGCCTCGTTCTCTGTTCCCTCTTTAAAAAAAAAAAAAAAAAAGAGAGAGGGGAGGATTTCCAGCCCTCCGCTCCCTCCCCTTTTAGTCGCCTTCTACGACACGCAGGGAATACGTGGGAAGTATTCTTTCTCCCCTATCCCCAGGGTAATATATATATATATTATTTATATATTTATTTTGCTTTGTCGCTGTCTCCCGCGTTTGCGAGGTAGCGCAAGGAAACAGACCAAAGAAATGGCCCAACCCACCCCCATACACAGTGTATACACACACACACGTCCACACACGCAAATATACATACCTATACATCTCAATGTACACATATATATACATACACAGACACATACATATATACCCATGCACACTATTCACACTGTCTGCCCTCATTCACTCCCATCACACACTTTACCAAACTCGGTCACCAGCTTCTGCGGTTTCTCATATGAATCAGCCACCAGCACTGTATCATCAGCGAACAACAACTGACTCACTTTCCAAGCTCTCTCATCCACAACAGACTTCATACTTGCCCCTCTTTCCAAAACTCTAGCATTCACCTCCCTAACAACCCCATCCATAAACAAATTAAACAACCATGGAGACATCACACACCCCTGCCGCAAACCTACATTCACTGAGAACCAATCACTTTCCTCTCTTCCTACACGTACACATGCCTTACATCCTCGATAAAAACTTTTCACTGCTTCTAACAACTTGCCTCCCACACCATATATTCTTAATACCTTCCACAGAGCATATCTATCAACTCTATCATATGCCTTCTCCAGATCCATAAATGCTACATACAAATCCATTTGCTTTTCTAAGTATTTCTCACATACATTCTTCAAAGCAAACACCTGATCCACACATCCTCTACCACTTCTGAAACTACACTGCTCTTCCCCAATCTGATGCTCTGTACATGCCTTCACCCTCTCAATCAATACCCTCCCATATAATTTACCAGGAATACTCAACAAACTTATACCTCTGTAATTTGAGCACTCACTCTTATCCCCTTTGCCTTTCTACAATGGCACTATGCACGCATTCCGCCAGTCCTCAGGCACCTCACCATGAGTCATACGTACATTAAATAACCTTACCAACCAGTCAACAATACAGTCACCCCCTTTTTTAATAAATTTCACTGCAATACCATCCAAACCTGCTTGGAAAGTGAGTCAGTTGTTGTTCGCCGATGATACAGCGCTGGTGGCTGATTCATGTGAGAAACTGCAGAAGCTGGTGACTGAGTTTGGTAAAGTGTGTGAAAGAAGAAAGTTAAGAGTAAATGTGAATAAGAGCAAGGTTATTAGGTACAGTAGGGTTGAGGGTCAAGTCAATTGGGAGGTGAGTTTGAATGGAGAAAAACTGGAGGAAGTGAAGTGTTTTAGATATCTAGGAGTGGATCTGGCAGCGGATGGAACCATGGAAGCGGAAGTGGATCATAGGGTGAGGGAGGGGGCGAAAATTCTGGGAGCCTTGAAAAATGTGTGGAAGTCGAGAACATTATCTCGGAAAGCAAAAATGGGTATGTTTGAAGGAATAGTGGTTCCAACAATGTTGTATGGTTGCGAGGCGTGGGCTATGGATAGAGTTGTGCGCAGGAGGATGGATGTGCTGGAAATGAGATGTTTGAGGACAATGTGTGGTGTGAGGTGGTTTGATCGAGTAAGTAACGTAAGGGTAAGAGAGATGTGTGGAAATAAAAAGAGCGTGGTTGAGAGAGCAGCAGAGGGTGTTTTGAAATGGTTCGGGCACATGGAGAGAATGAGTGAGGAAAGATTAACCAAGAGAATATATGTGTCGGAGGTGGAGGGAACGAGGAGAAGAGGGAGACCAAATTGGAGGTGGAAAGATGGAGTGAAAAAGATTTTGTGTGATCGGGGCCTGAACATGCAGGAGGGTGAAAGGAGGGCAAGGAATAGAGTGAATTGGAGCGATGTGGTATACCGGGGTTGACGTGCTGTCAGTGGATTGAATCAAGGCATGTGAAGCGACTGGGGTAAACCATGGAAAGCTGTGTAGGTATGTATATTTGCATGTGTGGACGTATGTATATACATGTGTATGGGGGTGGGTTGGACCATTTCTTTCGTCTGTTTCCTTGTGCTACCTTGCAAACGCGGGAGACAGCGACAAAGCAAAAAAAAAATATATATATATATATATATATATATATATATATATTTTTTTTTTTTTTTTTATACTTTGTCGCTGTCTCCCGCGTTTGTGAGGTAGCGCAAGGAAACAGACGAAAGAAATGGCCCAACCCCCCCCCATATACATGTATATACATACGTCCACACACGCAAATATACATACCTACACAGCTTTCCATGGTTTACCCCAGACGCTTCACATGCCTTGATTCAATCCACTGACAGCACGTCAACCCCGGTATACCACATCGCTCCAATTCACTCTATTCCTGGCCCTCCTTTCACCCTCCTGCATGTTCAGGCCCCGATCACACAAAATCTTTTTCACTCCATCTTTCCACCTCCAATTTGGTCTCCCTCTTCTCCTTGCTCCCTCCACCTCCGACACATATATCCTCTTGGTCAATCTTTCCTCACTCATCCTCTCCATGTGCCCAAACCACTTCAAAACACCCTCTTCTGCTCTCTCAACCACACTCTTTTTATTTCCACACATCTCTCTTACCCTTACGTTACTCACTCGATCAAACCACCTCACACCACACATTGTCCTGAAACATCTCATTTCCAGCACATCCATCCTCCTGCGCACAACTCTATCCATAGCCCACGCCTCGCAACCATACAACATTGTTGGAACCACTATTCCTTCAAACATACCCATTTTTGCTTTCCGAGATAATTTTCTCGACTTCCACACATTCTTCAAGGCCCCCAGAATTTTCGCCCCCTCCCCCACCCTATGATCCACTTCCGCTTCCATGGTTCCATTCGCTGCCAGATCCACTCCCAGATATCTAAAACACTTCACTTCCTCCAGTTTTTCTCCATTCAAACTCACCTCCCAATTGACTTGACCCTCAACCCTACTGTACCTAATAACCTTGCTCTTATTCACATTTACTCTTAACTTTCTTCTTCCACACACTTTACCAAACTCAGTCACCAGCTTCTGCAGTTTCTCACATGAATCAGCCACCAGCGCTGTATCATCAGCGAACAACAACTGACTCACTTCCCAAGCTCTCTCATCCCCAACAGACTTCATACTTGCCCCTCTTTCCAAAACTCTTGCATTTACCTCCCTAACAACCCCATCCATAAACAAATTAAACAACCATGGAGACATCACACACCCCTGCCGCAAACCTACATTCACTGAGAACCAATCACTTTCCTCTCTTCCTACACGTACACATGCCTTACATCCTCGATAAAAACTTTTCACTGCTTCTAACAACTTTCCTCCCACACCATATATTCTTAATACCTTCCACAGAGCATCTCTATCAACTCTATCATATGCCTTCTCCAGATCCATAAATGCTACATACAAATCCATTTGCTTTTCTAAGTATTTCTCACATACATTCTTCAAAGCAAACACCTGATCCACACATTCTCTACCACTTCTGAAACCACACTGCTCTTCCCCAATCTGATGCTCAGTACATGCCTTCACCCTCTCAATCAATACCCTCCCATATAATTTACCAGGAATACTCAACAAACTTATACCTCTGTAATTTGAGCATTCACTCTTATCCCCTTTGCCTTTGTACAATGGCACTATGCACGCATTCCGCCAATCCTCAGGCACCTCACCATGAGTCATACATACATTAAATAACCTTACCAACCAGTCAACAATACAGTCACCCCCTTTTTTAATAAATTCCACTGCAATACCATCCAAACCTGCTGCCTTGCCGGCTTTCATCTTCCGCAAAGCTTTCACTACCTCTTCTCTGTTTACCAAATCATTTTCCGTAACCCTCTCACTTTGCACACCACCTCGACCAAAACACCCTATATCTGCCACTCTATCATCATACACATTCAACAAACCTTTAAAATACTCACTCCATCTCCTTCTCACATCACCACTACTTGTTATCACCTCCCCATTTGCGCCCTTCACTGAAGTTCCCATTTGCTCCTTTGTCTTACGCACTTTATTTACCTCCTTCCAGAACATCTTTTTATTCTCCCTAAAATTTAATGATACTCTCTCACCCCAACTCTCATTTGTCCTTTTTTTCACCTCTTGCACCTTTCTCTTGACCTCCTGTCTCTTTCTTTTATACATCTCCCACTCAATTGCATTTTTTCCCTGCAAAAATCGTCCAAATGCCTCTTTCTTCTCTTTCACTAATACTCTTACTTCTTCATCCCACCACTCACTACCCTTTCTAATCAACCCACCTCCCACTCTTCTCATGCCACAAGCATCTTTTGCGCAATCCATCACTGATTCCCTAAATACATCCCATTCCTCCCCCACTCCCCTTGCTTCCATTGTTCTCACCTTTTTCCATTCTGTACTCAGTCTCTCCTGGTACTTCCTCACACAGGTCTCCTTCTCAAGCTCACTTACTCTCACCACCCTCTTCACCCCAACATTCACTCTTCTTTTCTGAAAACCCATACAAATCTTCACCTTAGCCTCCACAAGATAATGATCAGACATCCCTCCAGTTGCACCTCTCAGCACATTAACATCCAAAAGTCTCTCTTTCGCACGCCTGTCAATTAACACGTAATCCAATAACGCTCTCTGGCCATCTCTCCTACTTACATACGTATACTTATGTATATATATATATATTTTTTTTTTTTTTTTTTTTTATACTTTGTCGCTGTCTCCCGCGTTTGCGAGGTAGCGCAAGGAAACAGACGAAAGAAATGGCCCAACCCCCCCATACACATGTACATACACACGTCCACACACGCAATATACATACCTACACAGCTTTCCATGGTTTACCCCAGACGCTTCACATGCCTTGATTCAATCCACTGACAGCACGTCAACCCCTGTATACCACATCGCTCCAATTCACTCTATTCCTTGCCCTCCTTTCACCCTCCTGCATGTTCAGGCCCCGATCACACAAAATCCTTTTCACTCCATCTTTCCACCTCCAATTTGGTCTCCCTCTTCTCCTCGTTCCCTCCACCTCCGACACATATATCCTCTTGGTCAATCTTTCCTCACTCATTCTCTCCATGTGCCCAAACCACTTCAGAACACCCTCTTCTGCTCTCTCAACCACGCTCTTTTTATTTCCACACATCCCTCTTACCCTTACGTTACTTACTCGATCAAACCACCTCACACCACACATTGTCCTCAAACATCTCATTTCCAGCACATCCATCCTCCTGCGCACAACTCTATCCACAGCCCACGCCTCGCAACCATACAACATTGTTGGAACCACTATTCCTTCAAACATACCCATTTTTGCTTTCCGGGATAATGTTCTCGACTTCCACACATTTTTCAAGGCTCCCAAAATTTTCGCCCCCTCCCCCACCCTATGATCCACTTCCGCTTCCATGGTTCCATCCGCTGACAGATCCACTCCCAGATATCTAAAACACTTCACTTCCTCCAGCCTCTCACCATTCAAACTCACCTCCCAATTGACTTGACCCTCAACCCTACTGTACCTAATAACCTTGCTCTTATTGACATTTACTCTTAACTTTCTTCTTCCACACACTTTACCAAACTCCGTCACCAGCTTCTGCAGTTTCTCACATGAATATATATATATATCATAGATTTTAGTTTTGTTTAGAACTTACTCCACCTCCTTCCCAAGTGCAGAAATCTGATCAAGTCACCCTCTTTTCATCTTGAATCCTCATTTGTTCTGTATATACAAGGAATTCTCTAATCCTTTCTTCATAATCAATCACAACCTTGTCATGTACGTAGATAATTGTGCTAAGGTACAGTGGAACAGTTAATCGCATCATCCATTCATAAGACACATGACCACTTGCCCAGCCATGCACACTTTCCAGATCCATTCAACACAAGCTTCACATTCATTTTGATCATACTTCATCTTGCCTTTTGCCATCATCTGTGATCATTCCTTTAAAGTGCATCGTCTATCTTATCCAGACTTGATTTCTAATTGCCTTTTTTTTTTCTTTTTTTTAAGAATACTTTTCTCTGAACCCATTTGTCTCCTTTTGAAGCGGCTTTTTATGCTTTGTGGAACATTGTTTATCCTGCTTCTAAAATCCTCTTTTGCTCTCCTTTAGTTCATGTACAATAACTTTTTTCATCTTTTTTTGTTCTTTTTATTCAAAATTTATTTCTACAGCCTTTACCCTTCATTCATCATTATTTTCAGGAAAATCCCATCTAGTCTAGTGGTAATTTATGATTTTCAGAAACCATCAAAAGCTTTGGAGGATGTACAGTATAACAAAAGAATGTGACTGTAATCATCCCACCCTTTGATAAGATAGTTTATAAGAATATTTTATTTATATCCTGTCATAGAAATGTGTTACTAGATGATATCCACATATGATAACCAAATTTAAACTTTCTTTTCTCATCAAAGGGTGATTTTGTGGGACGAGCAGCACTGCAGGAACTTTTAAAGTATCGATCTCGACGACATCTGGTGCAGGTGAAAATAGATTCACCAGATGTTGATCCACAAGTGAGTAGGAAGAACTGCCCTATAGTAAGGGTAACTTACCTTTGATTAATTCTTAATATAAACTTTGAACTTTTTCATGTAACAGAACAATTATTGAACACTTAGTTTGTAAAAGATGTAATGATGATTTTGATGTACATTATGGCAGGGTGATGAGACAATATGGCTTGGTGGCAAGGTTGTAGGAAATACTACAAGTGGATGTTTCTCCTACCATCTTGGTCAACCTCTGGCATTTGCTTACCTTCCTGCATTGATGGCTGTTCCTGGAGCACAAGTTGAGGTATATAAGAATACATTTTCCTTAAAGTATATAAAGGATATATCTCCTTTGTGAATGGCATCTAGATACAGAGTTTTGATATTAGCTTTTTTTAATCTTTCCGATGATAGTGTAATAGTTCAAGCATCATAAATGAGCACAGTAGCATCGTGAGAGATGAACTTTTATATTTTTTGGTATAGTTATCTTAGAAACTTAATACTGTACATGAAACGAAAGTTAGCATTCTCGAGATTCTTTTTGTGCCCTTTTGTGTCAAGCTGTCAGTTAGACTGAAAATTAAGCATTTGTGCCCAACCTTCAACTTTTAAACAAATTTTCAATGGAGATATGAAGTAAGATTAGGATTTTCAAGATCAAAATTGCAAACCACTTATTCCCAAATTGTTCAATGAAAACAGAAAAAAAATCGGATTGATAAGGGGTGTGTTTGAGCTTAACAACTTAATCTTTAGCAAAGCCAAAGAATCCACCAGCCTTTTATCACACATCAAATCAAATGACCACTTTCAAAAGGAAGTCTAATGAAAGATGATAATAAAGCACCTGCAGAAGCCTTTTTCTTCTGAACGAGAATAATTCAGTGAGCCAGTGAGGTAAAAGAAGCCTGCTTGTGTTTGGAAGTGACTCAGTAGTATGCCAGTGATAACCTAAGAGAATTCAGTAATATGCCAGTGAGAAATTCCACCATCTTCCTCAGTGGATAAGATCATTTTGCCTCAATTCACATACACAATATCAAGCTTTTTTGTATTCTTCATTTATTTTTTCCTCCATACAACTTTCATTAAAACCCTCAATTCAGCAAGCAAAGTACTTTCATCAAAAGATCTTTCTTTTGCAGGGAACAAAAGATGTATTTTTTCCCCCAACCAAGGTGTCATATGTAAGAGGCTTATGAGCTCCAAATTTATTTGCAGATAGGGTCTTCTTCCTTTTTTCCTCCCAAGTGCACATCTAAAAGCATTTCTTCTGTGAGTCATTTCAAATTTTCCTCTCTTGGTTTTTTTGCCTTCACTCTTGGGGCTGTAAATGTCAGATTTGATTGTAGTGCCTTCTTTTGGCAGCAATAGGTACTAATCTGCTGTGAGGAGGCTTTCTACTTTCCCTTTTCCTTCACCTTCTTAGTCATGTACAATAGGGGCAGCAGTAGGACATTGATGTTAATGAAGACAACAGCCTTGATGTTGTCTTTTCTTTATGTATAGATATGGAAGAAAGAATCCTTGATCATACTGTTAGAAAAATTACTGCTAAGACCACCTGTGTGAGACTTTTTGGTTTCATTCCTAACTATTGTATTAAGGTAACCTCTGTGTTTGTGTACACATGTAATGAATTAGCCTTATATTCACATTTCTGTAGCACAAAACTAGGATTTGCTGGAACCAGCATCTTTGTGGCCCACGAGGTACTGTATGTACCACAATATATTAGTTACTGTGATCCCAAAGGTCAGTGGATGCCAAAACTATATTTCATATTACATGAGAACTGGGGTAATTGTTTCATTATCAAAGCATAGATTTAGTGTTCCTGACCATGACACATTCACAGGCCGCACAGGGTTGAGCACATAGGTTCAAATCCTGGTGCAACAGTCGGTCCACGGTCAATCCAGTTGTTCATCCACCCCTAGGGATTGGTCGATAAAATGGGTACCAGGCTAAAGCTAGGGTGTTTAAAAGGAGAGATATACTTAAGTATACATATATGAGTAGAAGATATGGTCAAAGGGCATTATTGGATTATGTGTTAATTGATAGGTGTGTAAGAGAGAGACTTTTGGATGTTAATGTGCTGAGAGGGGCAGCTGGTGGGATGGCTTATCACTATCTTGTGGAAGCGAAGGTGAGGATTGTCTAAGTTTCCAGAAAAGAAGAGAGAATGTTGGGGAGAAGAGAGTGGTGAGAGTAAGTCAGCTTGGAAAGGAGACTTGTGTGAGGAAGTACCAGAGAGATTGAGTGTAGAATGGCAAAAGGTGAGAGCATATGACATTAGGGGAGTGGGCCTGGAATGGGATGTATTTAGGGAAACAGTGATGGCTTGCGCAAAAGATGTATGTGGCATGAGAAAGGTGGGAGGTGGGCAGATTAGAAAGGGTAGTGAGTGGTGGGATGAAGAAGCAAGGTTGTTAGTGAAAGAGAAAAGAGAAGCGTTTGGACGATATTTGGAGGGAAGTAGTGCAAATGACTGGGAGATGTACAAAAGAAAGTGGTATGAGGTCAAGAGAAAGGTGCAAGAAGTGAAAAAGAGGGCAAGTGAGAGGTAGGGTGAGAGAGTGTCATTAAATTTTAGGAAGAAGAAAAAGATGCTTTGTTGTGGAAGGAGGTAAATAACATGCATAAGACAAGAGAACAAATGGGGACATCGGTGAAGGGGTAAAGTGGGGAGGTAATAACAAGTGGTGACGAAGTGAGAAGAAGACAGAGTGAGTATTTTGAAGGTTTGTTGAATGTATTTGATGATAAAGTAGCACATATAGGGTGTTTTGGTTGGGGGATGTGCGAAGTGAGAGGGGTCAGGGAGAATGGTTTGTTTAAGAGATAAGAGGTAGTGACACCGTTGCGGATGATGAAATCTGGCAAGGCAGCTGGTTTGGATGTTATTGCAGTGGAATTTATTAAAAAAGGAGGCTGCTGTGTTGTTGATTGGTTGGTAAGGATATTCAGTGTATGTATAGATCATGGTGAGGTGCCTGAGAATTGGTGGAATGCATGCATAGTGCCATTGTTCAAAGGTAAAAGGGATAGAGGTGAGTGTTTAAACTAAAGAGGCACAAGTTTGTTGAGTATTCCTGGTAAATTATATGGGACGGTATTGATTGAGAGGGTGAGGGCATGTACAGAGCATCAGATTGGGGAAGAGTAGTGTGGTTTCAGAAGTGGTAGAGAATGTGTGGATCAGGTGTTTGCTTTGAAGAATGTGTGTGAGAAATACTTAGAAAACAGATAGATCTGGAGAAGGCATATGATAGGGTTGATAGAAATGCTTTGTGGAAGGTCTTAAGAGTATATGGTTTGGGAGGCAAGTTGCTAGAAGCAGTGAAATGTTTTTACCAAGGATGTAAGGCATATGTACAAGTAGGAAGAGAGGAGAGTCATTGGTTCCCAGTGCATGTAGATTTGTGGTGGGGTGCATGATGTCTCCATGGTTGTATAATTTTTTTTACGGATGAGGTGGTTAAGGAGGTGAATGCAAGAATTTTGGAGAGAGGGGCAAGTATGCAGTCTGTTGAGGATGAGAAGACTTGGGAAGTGAGTCAGTTGTTGTTTGCCGATGATAGTGTTAGTAGCAGATTTGGGTGAGAAACTGCAGAGGTTGGTGTCTGAGTTTGGAAAAGTGTAAGATAGGAGAAAGTTGAGAGTAAATGTGCATACGAGCAAGGTTAATAGGTTCAGTAGGGCTGAGGGACAAGTTAATTGGGAGGTAAGTTTGAATTGAGGAAAACTGGAGGAAGTGAAGTGTTTTAGATATGTGGGAGTGGACTCAGCAGCGGATGGAACCATGGAAGCAGAAGTTAGTCACAAGGTGGGGGAGGGGGTGAAGATTCTAGGAGCATTGAAGAATGTGTGGAAGGCGAGAACGTTATCTCAGAGAGCAAAAATGGGTATGTTTGAAGGAATAGTATTTCCAACAATGTTATATGGTTGTGAGGCATGGGCTATAGAGTTGTGTGGAGGAGGGTGGATGTGTTGGAAATGAAATGTTTGAGGACAATATGTGGTGTGAGGTGGTTTGATTAAGTAATGAAAAGGTAAGAGGGATGTGTGGTAATGAAAAGTGTGTGGTTGAGAGAGCAGAAGAGGGTGTGTTGAAATTATTTGGACACATGGAGAGAATGAGCGAGGAAAGATTCACAAAGAGGATATATGTGTTAGAGGTGGAGGAAACAAGGAGGAGCTGGAGACCAAATTGGAGGTAGAAGGATGGAATCAAAAAGATTTTGAGCCATCGGGGCCTGAACATACAGGAGGGTGAAAGGCATGTAAGGAAGAGAGTGAATTGGAACGATGTGGTATACCAGAGTGGACCTGCTATCATTGGATTGAACCAGAGCATGTGAAGTGTCTGGAGTAAACCATGGAATGGTCTGTGGGGCCTGGATGTGGATAGGGAGCTGTGATTTTGGTGCATTACACATGACAGCTAGAGACTGAGTGTGAACGAATGTGGCTTTTTTTGTCTTTTCCTGGTGCTACCTCACTGGCAGGGGGGTATGCTATTTTATGTGTGGCGGGATGGTGGCAGGAATGGATGAAGGTAGCAAGTATGAATATGTATATGTGTATATATGTATATGTATGTATACATTGAAATGTATATACATGTATACTGATGAATGCACATTATTTAAACAGTGAGAAAATTATATGTTGCCTTTCACTAACTACATACTGTGCTCACACATCTGATCTGTTAGTTTACATTTGCAGACTTGGTATATTATTTCATTATCCACTGCACCACAGCCCTGAACCATATATAGTGCTTTACTTGTACTTTTATATTCCTTCTTTTGAAAAGCATATAGCTGTTAAGAAATCTAATGCTTTGGAAACAACACTTCACTTTATTTCACCTTGAAATGATAAAAATATATTTTTATTTATATTTATTTATTTATTTTGCTTTGTCGCTGTCTCCCGCGTTTGCGAGGTAGCGCAAGGAAACAGACGAAAGAAATGGCCCAACCCACCCCCATACACATGTATATACACACACGTCCACACACGCAAATATACATACCTATACATCTCAATGTACACATATATATACACACACAGACACATACATATATACCCATGCACACAATTCACACCGTCTGCCTTTATTCATTCCCATCACCACCTCGCCACACATGGAATACCATCCCCCTCCCCCCCTTAACAACAAAAGCCTCATTCGTTCACACTCAGTCTCCAGCTGCCATGCAATAATGCCCGAAACCACAGCTCCCCTTCCACATCCAGGCCCCACACAGCTTTCCATGGTTTACCCCAGACACTTCACATGCCCTGATTCAATCCACTGACAGCACGTCAACCCTGGTATACCACATCGATCCAATTCACTCTATTCCTTGCCCGCCTTTCACCCTCTTGCATGTTCAGGCCCCGATCACTCAAAATCTTTTTCACTCCATCTTTCCACCTCCAATTTGGTCTCCCACTTCTCCTCGTTCCCTCCACCTCTGACACATATATCCTCTTGGTCAATCTTTCCTCACTCATTCTCTCCATGTGCCCAAACCATTTCAAAACACCCTCTTCTGCTCTCTCAACCACGCTCTTTTTATTTCCGCACATCTCTCTTACCCTTACATTACTTACTCAATCAAACCACCTCACACCACACATTGTCCTCAAACATCTCATTTCCAGCACATTCACCCTCCTGCGCACAACTCTATCCATAGCCCACGCCTCGCAACCATACAACATTGTTGGAACCACTATTCCTTCAAACATACCCATCTTTGCTTTCCGAGATAATGTTCTCGACTTCCACACATTCTTCAAGGCTCCCAGGATTTTCGCCCCCTCACCCACCCTATGATTCACTTCCGCTTCCATGGTTCCATCCGCTGCCAGATCCATTCCCAGATATCTAAAACACTTTACTTCCTCCAGTTTTTTTCTCCATTCAAACTTACATCCCAATTGACTTGACCCTCAACCCTACTGTACCTAATAACCTTGCTCTTATTCACATTTACTCTTAACTTTCTTCTTTCACACACTTTACCAAACTCAGTCACCAGCTTCTGCAGTTTCTCACATGAATCAGCCACCAGCGCTGTATCATCAGCGAACAACAACTGACTCACTTCCCAAGCTCTCTCATCCACAACAGACTTCATTCTTGCCCCTCTTTCGAAAACTCTTGCATTCACCTCCCTAACAACCCCATCCATAAACAAATTAAACAACCATGGAGACATCACACCCCTGCCGCAAACCTACATTCACTGAGAACCAATCACTTTCCTCTCTTCCTACACGTACACATGCCTTACATCCTCGATAAAAACTTTTCACTGCTTCTAACAACTTGCCTCCCACACCATATATTCTTAATACCTTCCACAGAGCATCTCTATCAACTCTATCATATGCCTTCTCCAGATCCATAAATGCTACATACAAATCCATTTGCTTTTCTAAGTATTTCTCACATACATTCTTCAAAGCAAACACCTGATCCACACATCCTCTACCACTTCTGAAACCACACTGCTCTTCCCCAATCTGATGCTCTGTACATGCCTTCACCCTCTCAATCAATACCCTCCCATATAATTTACCAGGAATACTCAACAAACTTATACCTCTGTAATTTGAGCACTCACTCTTATCCCCTTTGCCTTTCTACAATGGCACTATGCACGCATTCCGCCATTCCTCAGGCACCTCACCATGAGTCATACATACATTAAATAACCTTACCAACCAGTCAACAATACAGTCACCCCCTTTTTTAATAAATTCCACTGCAGTACCATCCACACCAGCTGCCTTGCTGGCTTTCATCTTCCGCAAAGCTTTTACTACCTCTTCTCTGTTTACCAAAGCATTTTCCCCAACCCTCTCACTTTGCACACCACCTCGACCAAGACACCCTATATCTGCCACTCTATCATCAAACACATTCAACAAACCTTCAAAATACTCACTCCATCTCCTTCTCACATCACCACTACTTGTTATCACCTCCCCATTAGCGCCCTTCACTGAAGTTCCCATTTGCTCCCTTGTCTTATGCACTTTATTTACCTCCTTCCAGAACATCTTTTTATTCTCCCTAAAATTTAATGATACTCTCTCACCCCAACTCTCATTTGCCCTCTTTTTCACCTCTTGCACCTTTCTCTTGACCTCCTGTCTCTTTCTTCTATACATCTCCCACTCAATTTCATTTTTTCCCTGCAAAAATCGTCCAAATGCCTCTCTCTTCTCTTTCACTAATAATCTTACTTCTTCATCCCACCACTCACTACCCTTTCTAATCAACCCACCTCCCACGCTTCTCATGCCACAAGCATCTTTTGCCCAAGCCATCACTGATTCCCTAAATACATCCCATTCCTCCCCCACTCCCCTTACTTCCATTGTTCTCACCTTTTTCCATTCTGTACTCAGTCTCTCCTGGTACTTCCTCACACAAGTCTCCTTCCCAAGCTCACTTACTCTCACCACCCTCTTCACCCCAACATTCACTCTTCTTTTCTGAAAACCCATACAAATCTTCACCTTAGCCTCCACAAGATAATGATCAGACATCCCTCCAGTTGCACCTCTCAGCACATTTACATCCAAAAGTCTCTCTTTTGCGCGCCTGTCAATTAACACGTAATCCAATAACGCTCTCTGGCCATCTCTTGTCTTACATACGTATACTTATGTATATCTCGCTTTTTAAACCAGGTATTCCCAATCACCAGTCCTTTTTCAGCACATAAATCTACAAGCTCTTCACCATTTCCATTTACAACACTGAACACCCCATGTATACCAATTATTCCCTCAACTTCCACATTAGTCACCTTTGCATTCAAATCACCCATCACTATAATCCAGTCGCGTGCATCAAAACCACTAACACACTCATTCAGCTGCTCCCAAAACACTTGCCTCTCATGATCTTTCTTCTCATGCCCAGGTGCATATGCACCAATAATCACCCATCTCTCTCCATCAACTTTCAGTTTTACCCATATTAATAGAGAATTTACTTTCTTACATTCTATCACATACTCCCACAACTCCTGTTTCAGGAGTACTGCTACTCCTTCCCTTGCTCTTGTCCTCTCACTAACCCCTGACTTTACTCCAAAGACATTCCCAAACAACTCTTCCCCTTTACCCTTGAGCTTCGTTTCACTCAGAGCCAAAACATCCAGGTTCCTTTCCTCAAACATACTACCTATCTCTCCTTTTTTCACATCTTGGTTACATCCACACACATTTAGACACCCCAGCCTGGGTCTACAAGGAGGATGAGCACTCCCCGCATGACTCCTTCTGTTTCCCATTTTTTTAGAAAAAAAAATATATTTTATGTAATCAAATGAACATGTACAGTATTGTACAGAAATTTTTTGTTTCACTTGACTTGAAAAAATATACTGCCACATTTTTGATAAATACTTGACTGACTGGGCAAATGACATTTAAAGAAGGTATATAATAAACAAATCATCCGAAGATTTATCCCCTCATGTTTCTCTCAGCAAAAAAGGGTAAATTAAGATAGGTTAGGCTAACCAAACCTAATTAGCTTAGAAAAGCATGAAGGTGGGAAGCAATCTTCAGGTGATCCATACAGTTACCAACGTTGTATATAGACACCTATTAACTGAGAAATCCATTCAGCCATCTTTTCTTTTAGAATCCCACTTGGAAAATTACACCTACCACCTGAATGCCATTCTTGAGTTAGTTACTAGATCGTGCCTTGCTTTTTGTTTTGATCTTGTTGGCACCAATCAAACTGAAGTACAAGTTGTCTCAACCTTTGCCATTACCATTATGATTCTACTTTACTGTTGCCTCCCTCCCTCCTTCCCAAATACATTACTACTTTTGCCATACTTTCACCAGAAGAGGTACTGCTGTGTCCTTCCAAAGTATTTTATTTATTTTATTTTATTTTGCTTTGTCGCTGTCTCCCGCGTTAGCGAGGTAGCGCAAAGAAACAGACGAAAGAATGGCCCAACCCGCCCACATACACATGTATATACATACATGTCCACACACGCAAATATACATACCTATACATCTCAATGTACACATATATATACACACACACATATACATATATACACATGTACATAATTCATACTGTCTGCCTTTATTTGTTCCCATCGCCACCTCGCCACACATGGAGTAACAACCCCCTCCCCCCTCATGTGTGCGAGGTAGCGCTAGGAAAGACACCAAAGGCCCCATTCATTCACACTCAGTCTCTACCTGTCATGTAATAATGCACCGAAACCACAGCTCCCTTTCCACATCCAGGCCTTTCCACATCCAGGCCCCACACACTTTCCATGGTTTACCCCAGACGCTTCACATGCCCAGGTTCAATCCATTGACAGCACGTCGACCCCGGTATACCACATCGTTCCAATTCACTCTATTCCTTGCACACCTTTCACCCTCCTGCATGTTCAGGCCCCGATCACTCAAAATCTTTTTCACTCCATCTTTCCACCTCCAATTTGGTCTCCCACTTCTCCTCGTTCCCTCCACCTCTGACACATATATCCTCTTGGTCAATCTTTCCCCACTCATTCTCTCCATGTGACCAAACCATTTCAAAACACCCTCTTCTGCTCTCTCAACCACTCTTTTTATTTCCACACCTCTCTCTCACCCTTACATTACTTACTCGATCAAACCACCTCACACCTCATATTGTCCTCAAACATCTCATTTCCAGCACATCCACCCTCCTGCGCACACCTCTATCCATAGCCCACGCCTTGCAACCATACAACATTGTTGGAACCACTATTCCTTCAAAAATACCCATTTTTGCTTTCTGAGATAACATTATCTCGGAAAGCAAAAATGGGTATTTTTGAAGGAATAGTGGTTCCAACAATGTTGTATGGTTGCAAGGCTTACAAGACTTCCAAACATTCTTCAAGGCTCCCAGAATTTTCACCCCCTCCCCCACCCTATGATTCACTTCCGCTTCCATGGTTCCATCCGCTGCCAGATCCACTCCCAGATATCTAAAACTCTTTAATTCCTCCAGTTTTTCTCCGTTCAAACTTACCTCCAAATTGACTTGACCCTCAACCCTACTGTACCTAATAACCTTGCTTTTATTCACATTTACTCTTAACTTTCTTCTTTCACACACTTTACCAAACTCAGTCACCAGCTTCTGCAGTTTCTCACATGAATCAGCCACCAGCGCTGTATCATCAGCGAACAACAACTGACTCACTTCCCAAGCTCTCTCATCCACAACAGACTTCATACTTGCCCCTCTTTCCAAAACTCTTGCATTCACCTCCCTAACAACCCCATCCTTAAACAAATTAAACAACCATGGAGACATCACACACCCCTGCCACAAACCTTCATTCACTGAGAACCAATCACTTTCCTCTCTTCCTACACGTACACATGCCTTACATCCTCGATAAAAACTTTTCACTGCTTCTAACAACTTGCCTCCCACACCATATATTCTTAAAGCCTTCCACAGGGCATCTCTATCAACTCTATCATATGCCTTCTCCAGATCCTTCTAAAGTGAGTATAGTAATTCATAAAATATTTAGCTTTTCATTTTAATAAGATTTTGTTAGTTTTCCTTTTTATATAACTTTATTGTACCTTTTGCTTTTTTAGCTTTAGCATACTTCTTTGCATTGGGGAGAAAAAGGTAGTTGTAGTGGATGATGATAATATTCTGAAAGTGGGATGTGATGAAATTAGCAAGATAGTTGCTTAGTGGGAAGTGCCTGGAGTAAATGAGAATGCAAGTTATCTGGTGGATGTCTGTTCTGTGAGAGGTTTATTCCTTGTAAACACCTTTTTTCAGCACAAGATGATATACACAGGGAAGAGAAGATTAAAAGTGTTTGTTTGAGTTTTCAGTAGTGGATGAAAGGTTCAGAAAGCTTGTCTTGGATGCTAGAGTTATAAGAGGATTCTTCATGAGATTCTGACTCTTTTGCAGATCCTGTGGAGGTAAGGATCAGGGAGAAGACTGATAGGATACATATCCATGAATTTTAATATTCATAATCCATACAGTGCTATGTGCTTCTTACATAGCAATATCATCATTCTAATCACATAATTTTCTCAAGTTGAATTCCATACAAATTATAGGCAATGATGGTTAGCCATAGATGGTATCCAGAACTAAGGATGTCACTGCAATTGCCAGGAGGCCTTAGTAACCTAAAAGTAATCATGGTGGACAGTTGTACACCTTCTAGGACTCTCTGTGACTGTGGTGCCCACTGCTGTGCCCTTTTCAGCCATAGCACTTACTGTTGTAGTTACAGTTGGCCAAAGAATTAAATAAGTTTTCTTCCTTAACTAGGAATGCTACACTCTAAATTCATAAGATAAGGTAATGGTTTAGTAGTTTTTACATACTAAGGATTGGCCTATCCAGTGACATTTTTCACAAACTAGGAATGGGTAAGTTTTAATTCAAAACAACAAATAATGGTTTTTATATTTTTTTTAAGTACCTATTTGTAACAAAAAATAAATTATTTTGCTTTCTGCTCACTAAAGGAGGTCCCCTCAAATAAAGCAAACTGAAAATGTTAAGGTAAAATTAAGTAGTTCAGGAACAACTTATGCTGGAAACCCATCTTTTCTTGTGCAGGTGGAACTTCTCGGTGATCTTCACAATGCCACAGTGCTAGCTGCACCTCCTGTTCCCACACACACCGAACGAGCTAGGATGAAGAAGCAACGTTGATTCTGCTAAATAGTGGATTTGGCTACTTCTAGGGGGTAAAATCCTTACTTCTGATATATTCCTGAGTGCACTGGAGAGAGAATTATGCCATTAATACTTTGTAATATTTGCATATGTAATTAATTATAATCATTATCATACATTTGTAAAGAACTCTAGGAACTTATATTTTCTGAATATCTTAATCTGGCTTAGCCATTGATTTTCAGGGTGTAAAGTAATACATGGTGTATGTTGCATGTTTGCTGTGCTGTTGACATCTAAACTTCAAAAATTAGTTAAAGACTTAGTTGCAGATAATGCTACACTCAGTAAGGTTACTGTAGATATTGTACAGATACATAGAATGCATTGCAGATTTAGTGTATTTCTGTAGGTTTCAGCACTACTTTCTTAATGCATAAGTTTAATTGGAAAGCAAAATGTAACCACTAATGAAGGATAGCAGACAAAAGTAAAGTTGAATTGGCTGTTGCTAGCATTTAATTGCTTGTTGCTTTTCAGTGTTTTTTGCGTAGATGGTATACTAAACAGAGTTGGTCACAAAACAATCCTGCAACTGCATTTACCCTCTAATGCCTTCAGACTGATTTTTACAGGAAGTGAGTGACACCTCTAGACATACATGTACCCAATAAATTTTGCTTCTCAATTTCAAGGGTGCATGCCAAGCTTGGTTGGTGACTGAGGTGGCAGTGCACGATTGTTTCTCCCCACAGTCGTTCATCCTCCAGCCATGCCAACGATAGCACATTTTCATGAGTTTTCTTGGAAGGAAATTTAGCACCCTTTAGTTAGATTTAGAGGACTAAGTAGCAGACAATCCTAAATAGGTTGATCAGTCCAAATCATGAGGGGAGTGATTTCAGTATTGAAAGATGACCAAGGTAAAGCAAGAGGTTTGAAGGTTTTTTGCAGAAGTGGAGGCAGGGCTTGACCTTGCCTAACATGAAATAAGGTAAGAAACTTTTTTGTTAGGATAAAATGATGTACCTCTATGGAATAAGAATGGTGGGTGAATGGAACAGATTGACTGAGGACATTCTTAATTTAAGAGGTTGTGTGATAGTAGAGAATGTTCAAGAGATGGGGCCTCACAAGTTTAAAACCCTCCCCATACAGTACAAATAGGTAATTACAACAGTATGACTGGTGCGGGTGGTAATTTTACAGACTTTCATATAGTTTTGTAGTTATTAGAAATCTAGACATTACTACAGTGAAAATATCACATGAAATATACTTCTGAAGTGAGTTTTTTATATGAAAATCTTTAAAACTGTAAGGTTTAATAAATTTAATAAACAATTTGAAAAAATTTAATTTTGAGAGTTAGAGAAGGAAACTTCATGTGACATTAAGGGATAAAGAAATGTCAACAAGCTGCAGTTTTCACTTTTCTTTACAAAACATCTCAAAAGAAACAAAACATTTTTCATGGGAAATAATAAACCAGGATGCTTCGAGATCCCATAGCCTTCTTGTCACAGAGTTTAGCAGCATTACTATATAACGACTACGATACCTATGGCTGGTGCTTAGTTGAGTTGAACCTAAATATTTGCTTGAGTGCAACAAGGCCTATTTTTAATATGAAGACTATGGAGGCTTTTGTGGCCAAAGTCCCTACCCTTTTTCCTGCCATTGAGAGTTCGTTATTAGTGGCTTAAAGACATGTGCCTTCTACTGTACCACAGTATTCCTTACAAGTCTTTTGTGCCAAAACATAATAAGGAATCATGAAAGTAAAGTATTTTTTTTTTAATATGTCTTAAAATCTTATGATAATACAGTATATCATCAGTATTAGTTAAGGCGGGCACCACCTGTAAAAGGTTACGTCACAAATGAAGTCATCTTTGGCAAGGCTGTTTAATTGGGAGTACAAGGCTCATCAAAGAATGTCTCATTTCAAATGAGCCTGCATTTCCTTGGTGCTGGAAGTAGTGCACCTTAGGGCTGCAGGAGCCTTTACAAAGGTCTTGGGTAATACCCCAGGGTTCTTTCGCTGAAGTTGGTCCTGTGGTAATTATTTATTATTTATTTATTTTGCTTTGTCGCTGTCTCCCGCGTTAGCGAGGTAGTGCAAGGAAACAGACGAAAAAAAGGCCCAACCCACCCACATACACATGTATATACATACACGTCCACACACAGCACAGAGCAAGGCGGTAGCATTGTGCCTAATCTGATGGTAGAGCTCCAATTCAGGAGAAGAGTTAAGGAGACAAAGTGCTGGAAAATATTAGAACTGTGTAATCAGTTAAGGAATTACAGACATTCTGTTCTGGGTGTGCCTGTATTTTAACAATGTGATGTGTGGCATCCTTGTTGTTGTTTGCACAATGTTATGGTAATATGACGTAACTGTAAGGTTGTTTACTTACAAAAAAATTTACATTGGGCCCTATAGGAGGACATGGAAGGTCAGATAAAAAGATATTGAAAAGGGTTGAAAAGAGAACTTTCCCTTGAGCAACTATGAGCTTTCAAAAAGGTCGTTTTGTTTATTTTACTGACCTTAGCTACATTTTGAATATGACATACATTTCATAAAGTATTTACAGTACATACTACAATAAAATACATATAAAGATAACTGTCCTCCACAAAATATAAAAAAGTATTAAAACAATTAAAAGCAAAGGGACAACAAGAGAGCAAAACACGTAGAACAACTAAAGCTCCAAAGTCATGAATTTACCTATAAATCATGTCATGAGGAAGAATATCGACAAATAAATCTAATCTGTTACTACTGTCTGACATCCATTGTCAATGGACATGCCTTAACCATACTTCTGTTTATACGTTGCCTCACACACAAATGTTCCTCCCCCACCTGTTCCAGTGCCCCATGTCCACTGCAAGACTGTGCCCAGATACACAGAACCCTGTGGATGATATGTGGTGGAACTCATTGACCTACCACATGCTTTTTCTTGTAAACGTCACGTCCCAAGAAATTAGATTTTACCTATTTATATACAAGACACCTTAATGGACCTAGTTTTGCAATAGCATTGTGAACATTTCCGCTTAATGACAACATACATGGCACTTCTCTGATGGACTTCCTCACAAATTTCTCTGTATGTATATAATATTCCACTGCAATACCAATGACGTCTTTCAGACCACATTTCATTGAAAAATTTACATTGCTTGGATTTGATTATACCTTGTAACATACAATAGGTATTTCCACAGTCTACCTGTGAGAGCTTACACTGTAAGCAAGTTGTCATCTTTAGCAAGGACGGAAAGGATTAAGTATCATCGAGGACCTTCTCACCTTAAAAGGAATCGATTATATTCCTCCTCTAGCATAATATTTTGGGGTTACATACAATATATTTACAATCTTTGAGAAGACATATTTTTGAGCTCGATGTAATGTCTACTCCCATGTTTATTGAAAAAAAAATATGCTGAGATAAATCCTGCATACAGGTAGATGGTCTCTGAAAATATGGCTCAATGAGGACAGATGGTTCATGCTACTGAAACTGTTAAAACTTTTTTTGTAAACACTATTGGTGATTTGATACAGGAACAATCCATTTTGCTCACTTCCTCCTTTTAATTCCTTCTGATATGAATACTGTTTTCTAATAAATTCAGATGTGCCAAAATAAGCAACTGTGACTTGAAGTGGCTTTCAAAGATTGAGAGCAATCTCTTCTGTTAATGGGCAGGAGGAAAAGCAGGACAAATGTATTTACATATTTAGTCTGAGGGATCTTATAAGATGCTGGGATAATTATTATAGATCATGTACACATATTTTCTTCACACGAGAAGGGAAACATAAATGTAAGTAAAAGTCACTTGAAAACTTGTAAATAAGGTGCTCCACTTTTTGTGAAAAACTCAGGTAATTTTATCACGCAACTTAGACTAAGACCACCTATCAGCTTCCAAGAGAATCAAAAATTTAAGCACTGGAACCAGGTGACTTGTATATCTACCTATGCACTATGATAAATACATTTTTTTAATATTCGAGGTAAATGATTTTCAGATCAAGTACAAAACCACCATATGAATCAGTCTATACATATTTTGTACTAAAGAAAATAATTAAATGCCATTTTTGCCAAAATATGTTTCTGAATGGCAATGTTTATCATACCCAGTCACTTTATAGATTCTTCAAAGGTCCACTTCAGGAATCCAAGCAGCTGCACAAGGGTATAGTTATGGCATTACAACATGTATTCACATCATCAAACTTGCCAAACTACTCTCTGACTGATGGGCTGCTGAGCAAGGTAGTTCAGGTCTTCTACCAGCGATCTGGAAAAAAAATAATGTGTAATCTTGAACAGGCTAACTTTAGTGTCTGGTTTCCAAGTGCCTTTCAATGAACTAATTATATATAAGAACTTATCAGTCTTATGCCCATACAGTTTTACAATGAAGTAAACACTGGTTAAAGAAAATCTTACTGTATATTGAATTTTCATTACAGAATTCTTAAATATAGTTATTAGAAACTGCCATTTTATGATTAGAAAACATTCAAAATCTTTAGAGAAACATGTTTCTTTTTCATTACAATACTTGAATGACAGAGTGAAGGCTAAAAACTTTTGTTAGTTCCAATTTTTCATTATTCCAATATCATCAACTGATGTTACTTACATCTGGTACTACTTACAATGTTGTTTACTGTGATAAAGTACTTATTATTCCAGCATAAGATTAATGGTTATAGCACTTGTTTTGGGGTCAATGTTCTTGGCCCACATTCGACACTCCATCCCAATAGCCACACCACCTAGAACATTTGAAAATAGTCAAAATCTTAAATTAACATTGCATTTCCAGAATAAATTCAGTAAATATATTTAATGACCTCTGACATTCCTAAATGCACAGAATGTTCTTACGTTTAGGCTTTAACAGCTGTACAGCAACAATGGGAGACATGTATGCAAGATAATCCTTGTAAGGGAAATACTGCAAGGGGAAGCCTGTCCAGGGAGAGTATTTGAGGGGCCCAAGGTTCTCCCGATCAGCAGGATTCAACCCCTCACATGAAACCCACAGCATCTGTGATGGAAAAGATCATGAGATTAGAAATGGAGATACACACATGCAACATGTACAAGTTAACACATTGCTCCTAGTTACAGTATTCTATACAAAAGCTAAATGATAAGATAGTTATGGTCTTGTACCGCAGAAAGCATAACTTCCTACTCAACTGAAAATGTATGTGAATAATTTAGCACACTGGAGATAGGACATTCTTCTATGGTCAGCTTATTTTCAAAAGCCTAATAGGGATAGATACAAAATAGTACACATATGCCATCCTGGCAAGCTTGGGCATGCATTAATTACTGTACATAATATTTCACAAACTGATCCATATAATCTTCAGAGGTACCCTGAGCTGTAATGTGTATGTGACCCCCTGATCATACAGATGAGCAGAGAGATCACTACACATACAGAGATGTGAGTATATAGCAATATTGTGAAGAGAGAATTTCTTTACCTTGCATATCCTTGATATACATACTAGTCATATGGAGAGCTCCAACAGATATTTTTTTCAGGGAAATGGGGGTCAATAGGCAAGCAAAAGGGAAAGTTGTTGGATGTGAATGTGCTGAGGGGCAGAAAGTGGTTCATCTCATAATTTTTCCTAAAGGCAAGTGTGAAAGTTTGTGGCGAATTTAGAAATAGCAAGAGAGGGAAAGAAGCGTGTGTGTGAAAGTCAGTGGGCTGGGAAAAGATACTTGTATGCTGAGATGCCAAGGAAGACTTTTTGTAATCAAAGTTACATTTTTAGTTATCGGTGCCCAACACTGGCTACAAGCCATGTTCTCAAATTCATTGATGCAAAAAGAAACCCTCTCTTTGTGATAAAGACTCCAGTCTCTCCAACAAATGTCCTCAAACTGATATCACTTGAAAAAAAAAAAAGGGAGGTGGCAAAAGAAATAATTAAAGTGAACTTTTTCTTTTGGGCAGAAAAGGGGCAAGTTGTATTTGTTGGGACTGATATGAGAAGTGAAGAGTTTCATAGCTTTGATAAAGGGAAAGAAACAGACATCACCGGGGGAAATCGCTGAGTTGCCTACAGCCCAGAGTAATTATATGATTCCATGGTTTGCTAAGAGTTACAGCAGACGTATACAAGCAGCAGGCAGCTTTTCAAAAGTCAAAGTAATATCTATACAAGTGAGAGAAAGAGAAAGAACCAACTGCATGACTTAAGAGAAAGTCAGTCTAATGTGATGTCTGGCTGGGAGAGATGTAAAAACCATTTTTTCTTTTTTGGAATTGGCTCAGTCAAAAATGTACATGGCACATGGAGCCTAAGCTTCCCCAGGTGTATGAACAAAACTCCATTACAAGGATGAATCAGTCCTTTGCATAACTGCAATACCAGCATGGAAGGGAAATTACAAAACCTGAATAAAAATTTTTGACAGCTTTTGATATCCTTGTATATATGGTGTCCTACAAAGACTAAACAGAATGGGGATTTCAAGTACATATTTTTTTTTTTTTTTTTTTTTGCTGTCTCCCGCGTTTACGAGGTAGCGCAAGGAAGCAGACGAAAGAAATGGCCCAACCCACCCCCATACACATGTATATACATACACGTCCACACACGCAAATATACATACCTACACAGCTTTCCATGGTTTACCCCAGATGCTTCACATGCCCTGATTCAATCCACTGACAGCACGTCAACCCCGGTATACCACATCGATCCAATTCACTCTATTCCTTGCCCGCCTTTCACCCTCCTGCATGTTCAGGCCCCGATCACTCAAAATCTTTTTCACTCCCTCTTTCCACCTCCAATTTGGTCTCCCACTTCTCCTTGTTCCCTCCACCTCCGACACATATATCCTCTTGGTCAATCTTTCCTCACTCATTCTCTCCATGTGCCCAAACCATTTCAAAACACCCTCTTCTGCTCTTTCAACCATGCTCTTTTTATTTCCACACATCTCTCTCACCCTTACATTACTTACTCGATCAAACCACCTCACACCACACATTGTCCTCAAACATCTCATTTCCAGCACATCCACCCTCCTGCGCACAAATCTATCCATAGCCCACGCCTCGCAACCATAAAACATTGTTGGAACCACTATTCCTTCAAACATACCCATTTTTGCTTTCCGAGATAATGTTCTCGACTTCCACACATTCTTCAAGGTTGTTAGGGAGGTGAATGCAAGAGTTTGGAAAGGGGCAAGAATGAAGTCTGTTGTGGATGAGAGAGCTTGGGAAGTAAGTCAGTTGTTGTTCGCTGATGATACAGCGCTGGTGGCTGATTCATGTGAGAAACTGCAGAAGCTGGTGACTGAGTTTGGTAAAGTGTGTGAAAGAAGAAAGTTAAGAGTAAATGTAAATAAGAGCATGGTTATTAGGTACAGTAGGGTTGAGGGTCAAGTCAATTGGGAGGTAAGTTTGAATGGAGAAAAAGTGGAGGAAGTAAAGTGTTTTAGATATCTGGGAGTGGATCTGGCAGCGGATGGAACCATGGAAGCGGAAGTGAATCATAGGGTGGGGGAGGGGGCGAAAATCCTGGGAGCCTTGAAGAATGTGTGGAAGTCAAGTACATCTATATTTTCATTAAACTAAATTACAAGGCATTGTATTAATCAAAGAAGGGGAAAGTGATCAAGATTTCACAATAAAAGATAAATGGAAGTAGGATTCACTGCAGAGGCATTACATTTCAATAAGATGCATCAGTTCAACTAGGAAATGCTAAATATAAAAAAAAGCTGACACTAACCGTGATGATGAAAAAGCAGAAAAACACTGGATAGATGTGAAAGAAGTGGGAAACACCAAGTCAAGTCATCTGTTTATTTGTGAATAGATTTATTTGATGAAGAAAGTACGCTCACGGTAAAAAAGGAGGAAGATTTAAAAAACAGAATTGGACGCGGATGAACACCAGTGATGACTGGGAAAAAAGATGACCCAACAAAAATTAAGGAAATATACTGACATGAGAGAAAAATGAAAGTAAGAGAAAAGAGTGAAGAAAGAAAGTTGAAACAGTGAAGTTCTGAGATCAAAGCCTTATGCCAACTCCCATCAGAAACTTTAAATCACTGGCTACTACACAGAGATTCTAAAGAGTCTTTCAGTAAGGATGCTCAGATATCAATCAATGACATAATATCACCAAAGGATCTTGCCTTGAGGTATTACTGAACTCTGCCTGCTCATGGTTATGCCACAAGTAAAAAGTCTATTTTGGTCTGGTTGTATCACTGTAGTACAATCGCGTTAAAGAACTTCTCACTCATAAATGAGTCCAGCCTTGCAGTTGTTAAAGTGGCAGATACCCCTGGAGAAGGGGTCCTCAGGGTTACATAATACTCTTGTCTTGCAAAAAAAACAGTCATAAAAAATAGGGCAGTCACATTCAAGATATTTATGGTAAAGTGAAATCAGAATACTCTCCCTTCTTTACATTGTTTTTTACCAATGTTTGTAGGGAGGAAAAATTTAATATCTAAGGAAAAACTAAACAAGCACAAATGCAAGATGAGAGGCACATTCTTCCAAAACAAAGGAAGGGATGTCATATCAATGTGCCTTAGTGATGTCGAAAGAGAGGAATGCTATGTAGTCAGTATAAGAAAATATTATATGAAGGAACACAGTGTTAATAAGAGATGAATCAAGACTGTCAGAATCATGCAAACTGGAATTGGAGGAAAAAAGGAGAATCAAAACAGAGACTGAATCAACAAGGAAAAAAAACAATAAATGTAAGAGCTGACTCCATAAACAATGTAATGCTGATACCATCATAATGAAGTATAGAGAATTCATCAAAAACTTTTAACTTCACACAAGCATCTTTCTTCTTACTTTTGGCATTTTGATATTTATCATGATGATCTGTTCAATTTGGTCCTTCATATCCTGGGGCATGTCCTCTGGTAGCTCTTCCAGACTCTGGTAAACTTCTGGGATCCAGTTTAATACCTGTAATTTTTCTTTCTATTAGAAATACATGGAAATTTTCTTAGAACAGATGTTTTGATAGCAGACTTGACAATGGTGTTCCCTCCCCTTGTTTTAGCTTTACTCACAGCAGCAGAAATGTTTGTGCATACTGTGGTACATGTTTTAAACATACTCAATGACTCTGCATTTATATGAAATATATCATAATGATATAATGCTAAAGATAAGTATAGCTTAGACTGTTCCAATTCAACTAAACTTTATGCTATTCACTGTGCACCAAAAGAACAAAGATAGAGGTCCTGAATATGTAATAAGATGCAATTTCTCAGTATCTTTCTCTAAGATTGAGCAAGGTAACTTATATGAAAAATCAATAATTTTCATTTGGTGAAAAATCAGTCTCTTTCCAACCTTTGTGACACTAAGATGGATGCAAGGTCTACCAGTCCTGTATCCCCAGCCACTTGCTTCACTACAATCATCACCTAGCCACAAATGGGAAAACCTGCAAACTTGATCAGATGATGGGAAAGTGTCATCATCACAGTCAATGACGTTCGCAGGAATATTTTCTAGCTTGTTCTCTGAAAGGATACAAGTTAGAAAGTCATGGTACATTAGGAGAGGACTATGTGACTTTGTCAAACAATATGATGTTAACGTGGTCATCTACAGTGACAGGTAAATGAGATTGAGAAATGCAAGAATTGTCATGCTCATCAATGATCATCTCACCTAATCAAGATTTCAAAAAATCCAAATCTTCTGAAGAGGTCTGATGCATCAGAAGCACTGAGGTCCTTATTCTACATAATTCATCTTACCTCAAGACTCAGAATCCCATAAAATGGATGGCTGTCCTTCATTCATTCCTCAAGCATCAGGGGAAGTGAGGAATGACTTCATAGTCACATACATCATTGTTTCTGCTTCTGAAAACCTCTCGGGTGCAATAACTTTATCACAAAGCTATATGATTCTTCTCTCTCTTTAAGGTGTGCCTAAATCCATCTTTGAGAATAAGATTTTCCCTTATAACATTTGCTTCATATCATCTTTTTTTCTCCACAAGTTTTGCTCTA
Source organism: Panulirus ornatus (assembly GCF_036320965.1). Lineage (NCBI taxonomy): Eukaryota > Metazoa > Arthropoda > Malacostraca > Decapoda > Palinuridae > Panulirus > Panulirus ornatus. The sequence continues at coordinate 3,732,976 of NC_092231.1, forward strand.
CAGCAACATAATTCACCAAATAATGAGTCAACAGCAGATTCAGCACTTCAACATTCTCTGCCTGATTTACCTCACTAATATAAATTTACTTTCCCTACTCCATGTTGTTTGCTCTCTCTCTTCTGTAGTTATTACTCTGCTTTCCCTTCTCCAAAGTTGCCTGTCTGGGCACCTCCATCCCACATGAGAAGTTACAGTACTTCTACAGCCACTGTATCACATAAATACTGTACGTTCCCAGCAGCTGAAAGGGAGGGGTGTTATATATATTGTTTTTTTTCCCTATACATCTAGGTTATGGCACTATTTGCCTTCTCATGCTTTTGTAAAAACTATGACTTGCCCTTTCTTCTTTTATCTGAATTTCCTTTACTGATTTTTTTCTATGCTGAAGGCTCAGTCACAGACAAAAGTCCACATCAAAGACAGGCCTTCACTGAAATATAGAGAGAATTATGAAACGGAAAAAGAAAAGGCAAGGGAAAGCATTTTTGAATTTTTGAGAAAGTAAAAGACCTGTCTTTTAAAATGAGCAAGTCATATTTATTGCAAAGGACATGAGAAGGTAGAGAGTGTCAGAGCTTTGAAGTGTAGGGAAAGCAGGTATCAAAACAACCCAACCTTGACTTGCTAATGGCCACATAGTAATCATGTAATGCAGCAGCTTGCCAAGTACTGCGTTGTCTAGCTAGTGGTGGGAACACACAAGCAGTCAGCTCCTGGGAACAAAAACCAAACTAATAGCTATAAAAGAGCAAAAGTGAACCAACACTGTGGCATAGGGCAAGAGGAGGAAGTTTGAAAGTTAGCCTGGGGCAGTTTACAGTAAGGTCGGACTGCTTTTGACACAACTCTGTCAATTATAGTTACAGAGCTAGAACCACCTCAAATGTGAAAGCATCACTCTATAAAAGGATGAGTCAAACTCTCATATAAACGGAGTGACTGTTCAGAAGAGAAGTAATTTCGTCATCAAAACAGGATACCCTGTTTCTTAGAGGAAGACTGAACTATTCCCACAATGTGGGATTTCCAAGAGAGAGTGCATGTTACAATTATACCAATCATGTTCACTGAGTAAAGAGGTGGAATTACAGAATCATCAAAGGATAGACATGAGTTGTAAGGAGTTTTCGATAAAGAGATGGGTAGAAACTGTATATTTCATTAATAAATGAGCCTTTGTGATGACTTTTGCTCATACCTGAGGCCTTTAACAATAAAGGAAATTATGTTAAAGTTTACTCAGCTCTATGACACTGAAATCTCCTCACAAAATCACTAGAGATGATTTATTAAGCATATTCTCAAGTTCTCTGGAGTAATATATGAAATGCATAACTGATGTTAGTCCTTGAGAAAAGCATACACTCACACACAGACCTGTACACCATACTTCCAGCACAGATAACCTTAAGGTTGTCGGGACCCAGGAATGAGAGTTAACTGGGGCCCCTTGGGGTATTAATTGTGATGACCTTTGAGCAAATAAAACAATTCTGATGTCAATTTCACTTGTCCCATCCTTGAAACTGTAATAAAAGTATATATTTTATTTATTTTGTTTTGTCGCTGTCTCCCGTGTTTGCGAGGTAGTGCAAGGAAACAGACGAAAGAAACGGCCCAACCCACCCCCAAACACATGTATATACATACACGTCCACACACGTAAATATACATACCCATACATCTCAATGTACACATATATATACACACACAGACACATACATATATACACATGCACACAATTCACACTGTCTGCCTTTATTCATTCCCATCGCCACCTCGCCACACATGGAATAACATCCCCCTCCCCCCTCATGTGTGTGAGGTAGCGCTAGGAAAAGACAACAAAGGCCCCATTCATTCACACTCAGTCTCTAGCTGTCATACAATAATGCCCAAAACCACAGCTCCCTTTCCACATCCAGGTCCCACTGAACTTTCCATGGTTTATCCCAGATGCTTCACATGCCCTGATTCAATCCACTGACAGCACATCGACCCCGGTATACCATATCAATCCAATTCACTCTATTCCTTGCCCGCCTTTCACCATCCTACATGTTCAGGCCCCGATCACTCAAAATCTTTTTCACTCCATCTTTCCACCTCCAATTTGGTCTCCCACTTCTCCTCGTTCCCTCCACCTCCGACACATATATCCTCTTGGTCAATCTTTCCTCACTCATTCTCTCCATGTGCCCAAACCATTTCAAGACACCCTCTTCTGCTCTCTCAACCACGCTCTTTTTATTTCCACACATCTCTCTTACCCTTACATTACTTACTCGATCAAACTACCTCACACCACATATTGTCCTCAAACATCTCATTTCCAGCACATCCACCCTCCTGCGCACAACTCTATCCATAGCCCACGCCTCGCAACCATACAACATTGTTGGAACCACTATTCCTTCAAACATACCCATTTTTGCTTTCTGAGATAATGTTCTCTGCTTCCATACATTCTTCAAGGCTCCCAGGATCTTCGCCCCCTCCCCCACCCTATGATTCACTTCCACTTCCATGGTTCCATCCGCTGCCAGATCCACTCCCAGATATCTAAAACACTTTACTTCCTCCAGTTTTTCTCCATTCAAACTTACCTCCCAACTGACTTGACCCTCAACCCTACTGTACCTAATAACCTTGCTCTTATTCACATTTACTCTTAACTTTCTTCTTTCACACACTTTACCAAACTCAGTCACCAGCTTCTGCAGTTTCTCACATGAATCAGCCACCAGCGCTGTATCACCAGCAAACAACAACTGACTCACTTCCCAAGCTCTCTCATCCCCAACAGACTTCATACTTGCCCCTCTTTCCAAAACTCTTGCATTCACCTCCCTAACAACCCCATCCATAAACAAATTAAACAACCATGGAGACATCACACACCCCTGCCGCAAACCTACATTCACTGAGAACCAATCACTTTCCTCTCTTCCTACACGTACACATGCCTTACATCCTCGATAAAAACTTTTCACTGCTTCTAACAACTTGCAATCCACACCATAAATTCTTAGTACCTTCCACACAGCATCTCTATCAACTCTATATATGCCTTCTCCAGATCCATAAATGCTACATACAAATCATTTTGCTTTTCTAAGTATTTCTCACATACATTCTTAAAAGCAAACACCTGATCCACACATCCTCTACCACTTCTGAAACCACACTGCTCTTCCCCAATCTGATGCTCTGTACATGCCTTCACCCTCTCAATCAATACCCTCCCATATAATTTACCAGGAATACTCAACAAACTTATACCTTTGTAATTTGAGCACTCACTCTTATCCCCTTTGCCTTTCTACAATGGCACTATGCACGCATTCTGCCAATCCTCAGGCACCTCACCATGAATCATTTTTTTTTTTTTTTTTTTTTTTTTTTTATACCTCGTCGCTGTCTCCCGCGTTTGCGAGGTAGCGCAAGGAAACAGACGAAAGAAATGGCCCAACCCCCCCCCATACACATGTACATACACACGTCCACACACGCAAATATACATACCTACACAGCTTTCCATGGTTTACCCCGGACGCTTCACATGCCTTGATTCAATCCACTGACAGCACGTCAACCCCTGTATACCACATCGCTCCAATTCACTTTATTCCTTGCCCTCCTTTCACCCTCCTGCATGTTCCGGCCCCGATCACACAAAATCCTTTTCACTCCATCTTTCCACCTCCAATTTGGTCTCCCTCTTCTCCTCGTTCCCTCCACCTCCGACACATATATCCTCTTGGTCAATCTTTCCTCACTCATTCTCTCCATGTGCCCAAACCATTTCAAAACACCCTCTTCTGCTCTCTCAACCACGCTCTTTTTATTTCCACACATCTCTCTTACCCTTACGTTACTTACTCGATCAAACCACCTCACACCACACATTGTCCTCAAACATCTCATTTCCAGCACATCCATCCTCCTGCGAACAACTCTATCCATAGCCCACGCCTCGCAACCATACAACATTGTTGGAACCACTATTCCTTCAAACATACCCATTTTTGCTTTCCGGGATAATGTTCTCGACTTCCACACATTTTTCAAGGCTCCCAAAATTTTCGCCCCCTCCCCCACCCTATGATCCACTTCCGCTTCCATGGTTCCATCCGCTGACAGATCCACTCCCAGATATCTAAAACACTTCACTTCCTCCAGTTTTTCTCCATTCAAACTCACCTCCCAATTGACTTGACCCTCAACCCTACCGTACCTAATAACCTTGCTCTTATTCACATTTACTCTTAACTTTCTTCTTCCACACACTTTACCAAACTCCGTCACCAGCTTCTGCAGTTTCTCACATGAATCCGCCACCAGCGCTGTATCATCAGCGAACAACAGCTGACTCACTTCCCAAGCTCTCTCATCCCCAACAGACTTCATACTTGCCCCTCTTTCCAAGACTCTTGCATTTACCTCCCTAACAACCCCATCCATAAACAAATTAAACAACCATGGAGACATCACACACCCCTGCCGCAAACCTACATTCACTGAGAACCAATCACTTTCCTCTCTTCCTACACGTACACATGCCTTACATCCTCGATAAAAACCTTTCACTGCTTCTAACAACTTGCCTCCCACACCATATATTCTTAATACCTTCCACAGAGCATCTCTATCAACTCTATCATATGCCTTCTCCAGATCCATAAATGCTACATACAAATCCATTTGCTTTTCTAAGTATTTCTCACATACATTCTTCAAAGCAAACACCTGATCCACACATCCTCTACCACTTCTGAAACCATGAATCATTTTTTTTTTTTTTTTTTTTTTTTTTTTTTTTTTTTTTTTTTTTATACTTTGTCGCTGTCTCCCGCGTTTGCGAGGTAGCGCAAGGAAACAGACGAAAGAAATGGCCCAACCCCCCCCCCATACACATGTACATACACACGTCCACACACGCAAATATACATACCTACACAGCTTTCCATGGTTTACCCCAGACGCTTCACATGCCCTGCTTCAATCCACTGACAGCACGTCAACCCCTGTATACCACATGACTCCAATTCACTCTATTTCTTGCCCTCCTTTCACCCTCCTGCATGTTCAGGCCCCGATCACACAAAATCTTTTTCACTCCATCTTTCCACCTCCAATTTGGTCTCCCTCTTCTCCTCGTTCCCTCCACCTCCGACACATATATCCTCTTGGTCAATCTCTCCTCACTCATTCTCTCCATGTGCCCAAACCATTTCAAAACACCCTCTTCTGCTCTCTCAACCACGCTCTTTTTATTTCCACACATCTCTCTTACCCTTACGTTACTTACTCGATCAAACCACCTCACACCACACATTGTCCTCAAACATCTCATTTCCAGCACATCCATCCTCCTGCGCACATCTCTATCCATAGCCCACGCCTCGCAACCATACAACATTGTTGGAACCACTATTCCCTCAAACATACCCATTTTTGCTTTCCGAGATAATGTTCTCGACTTCCACACATTCTTCAAGGCTCCCAAATTTTCGCCCCCTCCCCCACCCTATGATCCACTTCCGCTTCCATGGTTCCATCCGCTGACAGATCCACTCCCAGATATCTAAAACACTTCACTTCCTCCAGTTTTTCTCCATTCAAACTCACCTCCCAATTGACTTGACCCTCACCCCTACTGTACCTAATAACCTTGCTCTTATTCACATTTACTCTCAACTTTCTTCTTCCACACACTTTACCAAACTCAGTCACCAGCTTCTGCAGTTTCTCACATGAATCAGCCACCAGCGCTGTATCATCAGCGAACAACAACTGACTCACTTCCCAAGCTCTCTCATCCCCAACAGACTTCATACTTGCCCCTCTTTCCAGGACTCTTGCATTTACCTCCCTTACAACCCCATCCATAAACAAATTAAACAACATTGGAGACATCACACACCCCTGCCGCAAACCTACATTCACTGAGAACCAATCACTTTCCTCTCTTCCTACACGTACACATGCCTTACATCCTCGATAAAAACTTTTCACTGCTTCTAACAACTTGCAATCCACACCATAATTCTTAGTACCTTCTCACAGCATCTCTATCAACTCTATATATGCCTTCTCCGATCCATAAATGCTACATACAAATCATTTTGCTTTTCTAAGTATTTCTCACATACATTCTTAAAAGCAAACACCTGATCCACACATCCTCTACCACTTCTGAAACCACACTGCTCTTCCCCAATCTGATGCTCTGTACATGCCTTCACCCTCTCAATCAATACCCTCCCATATAATTTACCAGGAATACTCAACAAACTTATACCTTTGTAATTTGAGCACTCACTCTTATCCCCTTTCCCTTTCTACAATGGCACTATGCACGCATTCTGCCAATCCTCAGGCACCTCACCATGAATCATTTTTTTTTTTTTTTTTTTTTTTTTTTTTTTTACCTCGTCGCTGTCTCCCGTTTGCGAGGTAGCGCAAGGAAACAGACGAAAGAAATGGCCCAACCCCCCCCCATACACATGTACATACACACGTCCACACACGCAAATATACATACCTACACAGCTTTCCATGGTTTACCCCGGACGCTTCACATGCCTTGATTCAATCCACTGACAGCACGTCAACCCCTGTATACCACATCGCTCCAATTCACTCTATTCCTTGCCCTCCTTTCACCCTCCTGTATGTTCCGGCCCCGATCACACAAAATCCTTTTCACTCCATCTTTCCACCTCCAATTTGGTCTCCCTCTTCTCCTCGTTCCCTCCACCTCCGACACATATATCCTCTTGGTCAATCTTTCCTCACTCATTCTCTCCATGTGCCCAAACCATTTCAAAACACCCTCTTCTGCTCTCTCAACCACGCTCTTTTTATTTCCACTCATCTCTCTTACCCTTACGTTACTTACTCGATCAAACCACCTCACACCACACATTGTCCTCAAACATCTCATTTCCAGCACATCCATCCTCCTGCGAACAACTCTATCCATAGCCCACGCCTCGCAACCATACAACATTGTTGGAACCACTATTCCTTCAAACATACCCATTTTTGCTTTCCGGGATAATGTTCTCGACTTCCACACATTTTTCAAGGCTCCCAAAATTTTCGCCCCCTCCCCCATCCTATGATCCACTTCCGCTTCCATGGTTCCATCCGCTGACAGATCCACTCCCTGATATCTAAAACACTTCACTTCCTCCAGTTTTTCTCCATTCAAACTCACCTCCCAATTGACTTGACCCTCAACCCTACTGTACCTAATAACCTTGCTCTTATTCACATTTACTCAACTTTCTTCTTCCACACACTTTACCAAACTCCGTCACCAGCTTCTGCAGTTTCTCACATGAATCCGCCACCAGCGCTGTATCATCAGCGAACAACAACTGACTCACTTCCCAAGCTCTCTCATCCCCAACAGACTTCATACTTGCCCCTCTTTCCAAGACTCTTGCATTTACCTCCCTAACAACCCCATCCATAAACAAATTAAACAACCATGGAGACATCACACACCCCTGCCGCAAACCTACATTCACTGAGAACCAATCACTTTCCTCTCTTCCTACACGTACACATGCCTTACATCCTCGATAAAAACCTTTCACTGCTTCTAACAACTTGCCTCCCACACCATATATTCTTAATACCTTCCACAGAGCATCTCTATCAACTCTATCATATGCCTTCTCCAGATCCATAAATGCTACATACAAATCCATTTGCTTTTCTAAGTATTTCTCACATACATTCTTCAAAGCAAACACCTGATCCACACATCCTCTACCACTTCTGAAACCATGAATCATACATACATTAAATTACCTTACCAACCAGTCAACAATACAGTCACCCCCTTTTTTAATAAATTTCACTGCAATACCATCCAAACCTGCTGCCTTGCCAGCTTTCATCTTCTGCAAAGCTTTTACTAACTCTTCTCTGTTTACCAAATCATTTTTCCTAACCCTCTCACTTTGCACACCACCTCGACCAAAACACCCTATATCTGCCACTCTATCATCAAACACATTCAACAAACCTTCAAAATAGTCACTCCATCTCCTTCTCACAACACCACTACTTGTTATCACCTCCCCATTAGCCCCCTTCACTGAAGTTCCCATTTGCTCCCTTGTCTTACGCACTTCATTTACCTCCTTCCAGAACATGTTTTTATTCTCCCTAAGATTTAATGATACTCTTTCACCCCAACTCTCATTTGCCCTCTTTTTCACCTCTTGCACCTTTCTCTTGTCCTCCTGGTTTAAAAAGCAAGATATACATAAGTATACGTATGTAAGTAGGAGAGATGGCCAGAGAGCATTATTGGATTACGTGTTAATTGACAGGCACGCGAAAGAGAGACTTTTGGATGTTAATGTGCTGAGAGGTGCAACTGGAGGGATGTCTGATCATTATCCTGTGGAGGTGAAGGTGAAGATTTGTATGGGTTTTCAGAAAAGAAGAGAGAATGTTGGGGTGAAGAGGGTGGTGAGAGTAAGTGAGCTTGGGAAGGAGACTTGTCTGAGGAAGTACCAGGAGAGACTGAGGACAGAATGGAAAAAGGTGAGAACAAAAGAGGTAAGGGGAGTAGGGGAGGAATGGGATGTATTTAGGGAAGCAGTGATGGACTGCGCAAAAGATGCTTGTGGCATGAGAAGCATGGGAGGTGGGTTGATTAGAAAGGGTAGTGAGTGGTGGGTGAAGAAGTAAGATTATTAGTGAAAGAGAAGAGAGAGGCATTTGGACGATTTTTGCAGGGAAAAAATGCAAATGTAATAAAAGTATCTCACACAATACTGATGATACAAATAAATAGAAAGTGATTCAAACAGTACAAAGAATGTATATATTTTAGGGGGAGCCCATAAAATGTAGGACACCAGGCAGTTGCCCAGTCTTCCCTCCACTTAGGACACCACTGCCTCCCACTGTATATCTATATGGCTGTGCACAAATAGAAGCCAAAGACTGAGACAGAGTTTACTGACCTTCAATAAACTTCACAGGGCTATGCGTTAGGCCGTCCTTCTTGATTACTATGAGACGCTCGTCACCTATCCCGGCAGGATGGACAACCAGACCTGAAAGTGGGAATTGCTATGAGGTTTCTGACAGGGAGAGATTCATATTACATGCTCTTAGATGTGAACTGCATTCACCAGTAGTGGTTCCACATCTGAGAAGTTTACTTATGCAAAAGACAGCACTGAAGAATACAGAAAAATGTAGTTGTCTGGAAGAGGGTGGATAAGAGAGAAATGGTGGATGTGTGAATTAAAGTTGTTCAGTCAGAGAGTGGATGTTTAAGTATGTTGTGTGGATGGGGTGAACAAGTGAACAATTGAGTGGATAAGTGGGTATTTGCCTCAGTGGGAGGGTGACAGAGACAGATGGGTGAATCAGGATAAGATCCTTGGTCTGTAATGTTCTGGAGAAGATTATAAGAAAGTAAATGGATGACTTTTTACTGGGAAATTTCCTTTGTGAGGGACTGCATGGTTTCAGGAAAAGGTAGTGTAATAAAGCTCTTAGAGTTCTATGAGAGAGTGAGCTTAGTTCTAGACTAAGGGTATCACTGGGTGAGACTGTTTGTATCTAGACTGCCAAAAAGCATTTGGCAGTATACTATATGGAAGGCTGATTACGAAGCTGGATCACTAGGCAGAAATAAGGGGAGGAGCTCCTACAATGGATAGATTGTATCAGAAGGAGGGAACAAAGGACCCATGTTTAAAGGAGCTATTTCCAAAAGGGTGAGGTGACCAGCAGAGTGTCACAAAGCTCATTTCTGAGACCATTACCTTGCCTGAAAGTATAGAATCCTGTCCGAATATTTTTCCAAATGACGGAAAAGTCAAGTGGGAAGGAAAAAGCAAGGAGGATTGCATCAGATTACAAGGGGACCTAAGCAGACTTTAAATTTGGTCTGAAACTTGGTAGATAAAATTCAACCCAAGCAAATCTAAAGTAATGAAAATGGGCAAGAGCGAACGACAGGATTCTGTGTCTTTGAAGGACTTGGAAGTTGACATCATTCCTAAACCATTGCCACAATCTCATATTAAAAGAATATTTAGCAAAACAAACAGCTTTCAAGTATGTGCATAAAGAAATATTTTGTAAGTTATTCCTATCCCACATAAGGCCAAAATTGAATATGCTTCTGAGGTTAGGTCACCTAAAGAAGCAGAAAGCGCTAATAGACAAGGTCTGGTGGAAGGCAACAAAGATGGTACCAGAAGTAAGAGTGCTATGTTCCTGGGAATGGCTTGAATTTAAATTGTACCATCTTCACAGAGAGAAGACTGAGGAGTGATGTAATCACAACCACTAACTTTTTATGGGAAGTCGACAAAGTGGTCAGAGACAGAACTTTGACAGATGTAAGGACAGACCAACCAGGAACATATGAAATCACACTAAGAAACTCGTAAATAAGAAGGTAAAGAAATACCATGAGAGCTTGGAAGCAGAATGCCATATGATCAGAGTAAACAAAGCAACGGATGTGGATGAAGAATGGGAGATATTTAGGGAAGCATTGCTGGCATGTGCAAGAAAAAGTATGTGGAAGGTGGGAGGCAAGCAGGTGAGAAAGGTAACAAATGGTGGGATGACAAAATAAAGTTGCTAGTGAAAGAGAAAAGAAAGGTGTAAGGGCAGTGCTTACAGAGAATAAGTGCAAATGATTGAGAGATGTACAAGAGAAAGCAGCAGGTCAAGAGGAAGGAACAAGGCAAATGAGTTTTGGTGAGTGATTATCAATGAAATTCAGGAAAAATAAGATGTTTGGAAGGAGATTAATATTGAGAAAAACTAGTGAACAAGTGGAAACATCAGAGCCAAGGACAGACAAATGGGGAAGTGATAACATAGTGATGAGGTGAGGAGGAGATACAGCTGACTATTTTGAAGGATTGCTTTATGTGTTTGATGACAGGGTGGCAGATGTGAGGTGTACAAAGTGAAAGAGTTATGGAATGTGGTTTGATGAAGAGATAAGAGATGGTAAAAGTCTTGCATGAGATTAAATCTTACATGGTACTGGCATGGATGAAAATGCTGTTCAATTTCTTTGGAAATGGGGTGACTGTGTTGTTGACTAGTTAGTTAGGATTTTCACTGCTGATCATGGTGAGGTGCCTCAGGATTGGTGAAATGCATATATCACAGTGCCACCGTACAAAGACAATGAGGAAAAAGTTGAGCGTTCAAACTACAGAGGTATAAGTTTGTAGAGTGTACTAGGTAAGTTGTAAGGAAAAGTGGTGACTGAAAAGGTGAAGGTATGTACGTAACATCAGATTTGGGAGAAACCCTATAGTTACAGAAATGTGTAAGAGAAACAAAGAAACACAAGCCTCCTACAAGAATATGGCAGAATGGTATTGCGAATCACAGGACAAAGGAGGCAAAACCACTCACTACTGGTGTAATTTGGGCAGCTGCACCTTACTTTACCTGAACAAATGAGGGTGGGGAGTTGGAGATCTGTCCCCCTTCCCTTAACCACCACTGAATCCATAGGCCTTAGGAAGTGCTGAACTTGCTGCATTTATTGATTTGTACGCTATCAAACTATTGGAAGAGCTACTGCAAATGTTCACTTTGATGGATAATTGTCAATAACAATATGATTTGTATGCTATTAAACTATTGGAAGAGCTACTGCAAAAGTTCACTTTTGATGTGCAATTATCAATAAACATAAATGTTTTCTAGAGTTTATAATTTGTCAAATAAACTAACATAAAGCGATTTTTGACTCCCATCTCTTCACACATCCTGAACAGAGAGGCATCACATTTAAGGCCATCCTGAATCCTGCCCACTGCTTTGTATCACAGAGAATGGTCGTTGGTATGCAAGATGAGAGTGGGCTCCAGTGCCACTGAATGAAAAAGGGTTAGTTGTTCACTATGAGGTTAAGAGGTCAAACATATCCATATGGTTGATCCCCACCAATCCCAACCATAAGAAACGTTCCGCAGCAACTGGAGGAAAACCAATGAAAATACTCATTCAAGCTCGTCTACTCACCAGACTGGAAGAGATCAACACTACTGAAATCAAAGTCAGAAAACGTGCAGATATTGTTCACGGCCGACATAACGTCAGCAGTTAAAGCGTATACCTGAAAACCCTGACTGCATTCTCTTTAATAGAGCATGAAAAATCGTAGAAGATACGGTTCCCAATATACACTGAAAACTAATTTCCTATTGATGTGCCAGGTATGGAAACTCTGTATGAGAGTCAGCATTAAGATCACACGGTATCATAAACACATCATGGGAAAAAATGTAAACATTTAAGAACGGTGTTCAATTCGCTGCATTTAAATATCCAATGCAGTATGGACTACCCACATGGGATACATCCACAGTGAGAGTGTGTATGAGGTCCTAGAATTATCTTTTACACCTGAAGAAGGTGTTAAAGATTTTTCGGTCGGTGGATGTACCTTAGGCTGACGGCCTTAATGACTCCCCCTGGCAGTTAATAGGCCGTAAGTTCAAACAACCAATCAACCAACTTGGACTTCCAAGTGAACTTCATAATCTCAAGACAGATACAAAAAAAAAAGTGACTGAGAAGGTAGGAGAAAGAGAGGATGTGAGCCTGGAGAGGCATGCACAAAGGAAGTTGCCACAGGGGTGGGAATCCCGTTAGTACGAGATTACTTGAAGATTCGACCCGAAACGTTTGTCCAGGCAGAGATTAGGTCGTTACGTTTGTACTGGTGATGCAGGATAACTTACCTGGAAGGACGGGTTTGTTGACATTAACTACCACCACCACAGTAACGATGATTGCCACGACCACCACAACGGCCAGCACCGACCAACCGACCCACACTGCAACACAGATCATGAAGGATGTCGTTAATGTCTCATCTGAAACAACTACTCCTGGCCAGAAAGATGTTTCCACACGCGTTAACTTTCAGTATTTAGATCGCCCTCTCCGTAATCTCTCTCTCTCTCTCTCTCTCTCTCTCTCTCTCTCTCTCTCTCTCTCTCTCTCTCTCTCTCTCTCTCTCAGAGCAACTGATGCGTAATCCTTGTCGTCAAACGAATTCAGGTCTACGCCAAACTTTCACCAAATCATTGTCTGCCCAAGATCCGCACTAGGCGTGTTGACAGACAGCAAGATCAGCAAGCAGGTGCTGTTCATGTGTTCATGAACTCCTGACATGGCAGGTGCTGCACGGGCGGGTGGGGACAGAAGATATATTGGTTCTAAATATTTGACAGCGAAAGGTGTAATTTGATGGGCGTGCTCCAGTGACGCATTATCAGCTAAACTGGTCGTGTCTGCACTTCGGCGTGCACTTTGGATACCTTCAGTGCATAAGTAAATATCCATCCATCTCTGGAGAACGGTTGCATTTGTGTGTGTGTGTGCGTGTGTGTAAATACTAGAACTATTTAAATATACTGAGAGATTACATGATTTAGATACATGCAATTGTATGCCTGAGATGTGGCTGGAACAGAGAGAGAGAGAGAGAGAGAATGGGTTTGTTTAAATATATGAGTAAAGAGGAGTTTTGTCTCGTGTTCTTGGACGTGTCTATTAACAATTTGCATGGCATGTCCATCCTAGATAACTAACGGTATTCTTTTCACACTAAATTTTCTTATATCTTGGACTGCTCGTGTGTCAGAACCTTAAATAATAACACCATTTATAAATATCATATACAGAAATATGAAGTATTAATTAGCAGTAAAGTAACTTTTGCCCACACACATGGCAAAAGCAACACTAGATATTGTCTGATCTCGTTCCATAACTGATTCTTTCTCAATACATACAGGTTTTCGATTCACCTCTTAGCAATAATACTATAACAATTCAGAGTATGTGTGATTCACAGTGTCAATTCATTGGTTTAAGATACAGTAACCAATTTTGCAGCCAGACTTCCGCTTTCGTGTACAACTTATGTAAATTCATTTTTTTTCCATTTTTTCATTACAGATTTCAGTTCTCGCACTCGCCGTACTGTCTTACTATACCTGGCATTACTCAAAATAACTTTTGGTAATCTGCCCATTTAGTCAATTCGTCCTTCGGGGGTAGACGAGCAAGTAAAACATTTGAATCCGGAAACTTCACTTAAGCTTGTCTCAAGACGCCTAGCTCTCCTTAACATTTACCCACGAATTACATTAATGTTCTCTCCTCTCTACCATATTGTACTTCAACAGCTCCACTAGTCCTGAGTCCCTCCAACCCCCTGCACTAGGGGTCATCGCGGACGATCCCATGCCTGAAAATCAGGAATTCATGCGAAGTGACATTCTGTCCCGTGCACTAAACTGAATTATGTTTGCGTATTACAGAGGGAAGGTTTTAAAGGTCGTGTTCTTCCCTATGCTAATTTTTGAACATATACCATGTCTTAACCTTGTGTAAACACACGCGTACTTATGCCAGGTATCCATTCATCAACAAGCACTAAAGAGGGTAAACAGCTGAGTTGGTTGTCAGCCTTTTGCTATGTCCAAAGTTCGAAACCTGGGCCCATCATCAGGTTGATGAGTCACAACGCCATTAACTGCACTATAAAAGTCCGTAAATGAGTTTGGACATGTCTGCGTATGTGTATCTAAAAGTGCGTATCATCTCCTAAAGTTAATTGGATATGTGCACATGTGTGGAGGAACCTTTGCACTTTATTTGACTACTGCAACGGGAAGTTACTGTATTTTCCATCACCGCTACAGTTAGGTTCAGTAAAATGCTATCTGCTGGCTGTGTGAGCCTGATGGGAAAAGACATGTGTAGAACCCGTTGCTCACCAACGTGAGACGAAGAGTATTCGAGTACATAGTATTCGAATAGTCACTTCTCCATTAGGGGCGATCATAGCCTAGCGGTAGCCCTCCCGCCTGAGCCTGTTGCACAGAGGTCCTGGATTCGATCCAGGCTGTGGGAGGTTTGTATGTTCTATGAAGGTGCGAGTTCATGTGCATTTTGTTCGTATATATATATATATATATATATATATATATATATATATATATATATATATATATATATATATATATATGCAGCCCATGTTAACTCGGAGTACACAGTCAGGCACCGAAACAGTCCTACATCACACTGCACCACAATCACATACAGTCACACATCTCTGCATATATATATATATATATATATATATATATATATATATATATATATATATATATATATATATATATATATGCAGCCCATGTTAACTCGGAGTACACAGTCAGCACCGAAACAGTCCTACATCACACTGCACCACAATCACATACAGTCACACATCTCTGCACATTCACACACCACACAGTCACACATCACACTACACATTCACACATCACACCCATTGTCACATATCACATCACAGTCACACGTCACACCACAGTCATTATTCACACTACACACCAAACTACAAGTTGGATTAAATAATAAACTGTAAGCTTCCTCATGGGGCCACGACCTAGTATTGCATTCCACGCCACAGATACAAGCAAAATCCATAAATGAAATAATCAAAAGATGATGTGCGGACTAAACCAAACAGTGAGAACCATGAGGTAAACTTGAACATACCTGAGGGTTAGGGGAAGAACGGGGGGTGGGGGTTGTAAGAGACGAGCAGTGAGTCAGTGTGGTATTCTTATCGTGTACATGACGCGTAAGGAGAGGTGTGATGTATAGAGAATGGGTAACTAAGGTTGACTGCTGTATTTTGGTTTTGCATGGAGGTATGGCAACTTTAATAATCAGCAGATTTCTTTTGAACGTTATAAACTCATGAGTTTTCTCGTTGATCTCTTAAAAACAATATAATATCTGGCACAAGGGTACTCTACACCCTAGAGAGCAGCGAGTTTCCCCTAGTGTAACACCGCATTAATATCTTCTGTACAATGTACTTTCATTATTCTTACAGAGTCACAGTCAAGAAACCGACATAAAAAGGGTCGAATGTAAATGGAGATGTTTTAGGTGATGACCCGCTGGCAAACTGGACCCATCAGCAAACAAAACACGCCTTTGTTTACTAACTACGGCCATCCAGACGACGAGTCATTTGTTGCATTTTCGCCGAAATATATAAGATTTGGGCACAATCATGTCGATATTCCACGCGTCTCTATCTACAACTGCAATAGACGTAGAGTAGAAATTCAACTGAAGTAACATGTGATTGCAACATGGGCTGAATTTTCCTACATTTACCATAAGCCTAGCTATTCTACCTCCCTTCTCTGTTCGTATCAAAATTCTCAGATCTGTAAAAGCTGTGCCAAATTGCCAAAACTATCACGTGTTTCTTCTAGCAGCCTGCATCAGGCCTCTGTTAGTAGAAATACTGAAATTCTGACATCGCTTGCTCTTAACTCAAAGATAAGGGAAAAGAGCAAATAGACAATGGAAACAAGTATGGTTTTCATATGTACGGATCTCGCCTATACTTTACACACGTCCTTTGGCGAGTTATCCAATGTAAATCCTTGACCAATAAATTGTCGCTGTTCTGATTGCTCCAATTTTCTCTTATAATAATAAGCTTATCCGTACACATATTCTTACAACTTGAGTTCTGGAAAGAAACTTAACACAGCTCACTAATAACAGCCTTAACAACGGACCCATGTTCGCGTGTCCGTGTGTGTCATATAGCAAAGCACTAGTCGCACTATTTCATGCATAAATACATATATATTTTCTATCATAAAATCACGTGATAACTATAAACTAGTTTACGCTGTAATGAAATCTAACATTCACCAAATACAAGATTCCATGAAATTATTCTAATTGAAAACATAGATCAACTCATCGTCCACGTCAAATTGCTATCTTTACAAACTGTTCCTTTTCCTATACATAAATATGGCAAGTAGACATTAATTTCACAGCATCACCATTCCTCCACTTTTAACATTCTGTGGTCTCCAAACTCCCTAGAAAAGCTTTGTTGATGTTGCACGGTCGGGCTCTCGGTGGCATTTAAATGTATATACTCACCCCACAACGGTCTTCTGCGTTTTGACGTTAAGGTGGCAGCCTCTGGTGCAAACGTCTCACTAGAAGGAGCAAGAACATAATCTTTCGTCATGTTTATCACTTACACACATATAGAACACTGATGGTCGCTTTGAAGTGTGGCAAAACACTCTCTCTTCAGATGCCAGATATTTCATGAGGATCCTCGCAAAGGAATTATTCACTTGAGTCAGTGCCTTTGTATGGTCTTTAATGTTATAGGTATTAAAGAAAATCACCTTGTGTTTAAGATTATTATCTTCATAAAAAACATTGTCTGTTAATAATATACATATTGCATAGTTATGGACGCCAGATAATTTTCAAGGACAGGCCGAGACAGTGGCAATGAGTAACCGGGCGCGGCTGTGTAGCTGGTGACGAGAGTGTTGCGCCCCACCGACTTCAGACCTAACTTTTAACTACTTCGTTCTTGATTCTCTGTCGTAGGAGATACGATCCTGTAAAGTCAGGTATCGTAACCGAAGCGTCCGAGCGTATTCGCAATTGGACATGGAAAATAATCTAACCCCAGGGAGGGTGTGGAGATTATTATAAGAACGATGACTGAAATCTTGAGATAAATGCTTACCTACCCATAGGCTACTTATCAACTAGGATTTTCCTACTAAGAAAAAAAAAATAAATTCCACTGAAAATTGCTAAGGGGGGGGGGGGGGGGGGACGGTGTGAATCACCCACCCTCAGTCATTTCCTCCCCCCATTACTCTGCTACGTTGTACAAGTCGCACGTGTGACAGGTTTTGTCATATGTATTCTCGTGGAAACACCAGATTAGGTTTCACATTACACAGGCTTGGTAGGGAAGGACGATATGTGATATTGAGTGGATATTACGAATAGAAATTTTATGAAAAATGATGAATGGAAAATACGTTTTAATTACTTCTGCTTGTATACTCTTGGGAAGAGGCACTTAAACCGTTACTCTAGAAAGTATTTGTCTCGTCACGTTTCATGTGTGATGATTGTAGGAATGGTGAAACAAAGTTGATGATAAAGGCGTGACACTGAGTTTATTCTCATACAAACACAACACGATACACAAATAAGATGAGCGAGCCACAAGGGGTATAGTCTACTGTCAGAGTTCTTACCGCTTCTGTACTTTCTTAGGCAGTTTATAGTCATAAAAGAAGTTTCCATTTCTTTTTAGTCCACACTTGATCGTACTGCATTTAAACTTTTGATACTCAGTCTATTTCGAAACTTTGACTTCACGATGTTCATATGATTAAAGAAACACTTGACATCAGCGTTGGAGTGAGGCAGTGTCAGCACAGTCAAAGTCAACTTGGGGAACTCATTGAAGGGATTTTCTCCTGTTGCATCCCTGAACGAAGCTATTTCAGCCCAGAGTGCTAGGTGCCAGTGTTCTGTCTCCACCATATATGAAGCTTCCTCCACTGGAATTCAATGCATGAGAATTTCTTCGTTCTCAGTAAACATCTTTGTGAATTCCAGTATGGCAGGTTTTATGGGTTACAGGCATTCACTTGCACTCAGTGATGACACTGACCAACAATTGGGCATTGTCTGGCAAACGTTGACGAAGCTGATTCACCGACTCTGCTACAAACTTTACGCATCTTCCTCGAATATCTTTTTCATCAGGAAACTCGTACCCCAAGTACGGATGTGGGTCTAAGTAGTTCTCAACTGAATCCCCTTCCTTTAATTTTCTGCCTTAGAGCTGATGGAATCGATAAGTTGAGTAAGGTCACTTAGCAGTTTGGTTGGATCCTGTACTCCCGCTTCAAATTTCTCATTTATACGCTGAACTTCACCAAGAACATGCTTCAAGAATATCAAGAAGGCATAGCACACACACACACACACACACACTTGATCAGGAGCAGATGAGGAACTTCTAATCTCAGTTTAGCGTCCACTCCACTGTTAACACCTGTCATCACAGAAGCATCGTCGGTGCCAATTACAACTCCAACCCATTATTTTTCAATGACTTCTTGATGGCGTCATATATCCCATTAGCATTACAGTCAGTTACCTCACCAAGGTGCAATGAATTCACTACAATCTTCTCACTTTCAGAAGAGAACCGGAATGATTTCGTTACCGTATTGTCATTACTCTGTATATATCAAATTACAAGTAGGGGTACACGAGACATAGTATACGTAAAGATACAAAACATAAGCTTCACCATTTTCCATGATACTTTATTCTAATACTCAATATTATGAAATTATATTTTCCCCATCATGAATAACAACTCCTACACTTTCCATTATCTGATTAATATTCTCTATTCAACATTCTGATTCTATCGTGTTACGTCATCGAAATCATTTAGTATTTTAAGAGCCTCTAAGTGGTGTTACCGGACTCCTCATGTGTGTGTGTGTGTGTGTGTGTGTGTGCAAGATTTAAGGTAACGCCATCCACCTCTAGTTTAGACGAAAAGGATTATTTCAACTTAAGAAACCCAGCTCAAGGATACGTATGGAGACAGAGTAATAAATAGATGGAAATGAAAAACAGAACAGGATAACAAGTGTCTAATCTCTTCAACCTTAAACAACAACTCCATAGTTTTAGTGTAGCAGATAGTATTGTATTGGAAAGTTCATAACTAGGAGGTAAAAATTTAGATCATTAGCACAGCAAATGTTACATGTAGAATGTGGATGACACACTCCACAATCAACATAAGTGTCGTGACGCTGGGATGAGGGAGTGCGTATGACGCGACCAAAGCGGTGCAGACCCACCTCTTTCACGAGGGGAGGGAGATAAATCAGTTATAGATACTTTCTCAAATTATTTAGCTAGCTCATGAGCAAAATATCAGATCGTAAGAATAGCGTTTGTGACTTTTGTGTTCAATTCTTCCATAGTATTTATATCATTATTGTATCTGGAAATTCATGGTAGAAGTTAAATTGTTGTATTCATTCGAGACTTGGAGTCTGCTCTAAAGCACGCTGCCACACAGTCGTATGAATGCCTCCCCCAAAATTTTTATATTCACAATGTTCAGACAAGGAAATAACAGTGTTAAATGACACACTGAACGTGAGACAAAGGTGGAGAAGTAATAATTTCAATCAATATAATTAATCTTATATGAGAGATCATTAATCTCTCGTTTAGGATGGTGCTGCACCTGTCTGGCCAGTTTCTCAGAAGCGTCATTTTCGCCTAACACACGTCTATCTATTATAATCCCATAGAGTCATATCCTGTGTTTTTATAACAATGTATTTCAGGGTCCAGACCTGTTCCTTGTAGGAACAATGAATCATTGAAATAGAGATATTAACGGCCTATACTTTAACAGCATCTCAGCTTGGGTAGGGGCTCGTCGGTCGGGAGAGAGCTCTGAATGGCGTCTTGGAGGGTGATACTTCGGGCTGGTGTTTAATTACCTATTGACAGTTGCCCATTTGTACGTACGGGGATATGCTATGTATTTATGCGACGTCCTCCGAATTTTCCAGTATGCTAGCAGAGAGAGAGAGAGAGAGAGAGAGAGAGAGAGAGTAATGGTAACGGAAGTGAAGAAAGCTTTAATTATCAGCTTGTTTACGCTTGGTTCCTACCCTGAAGTTGCCTGAGCCTCGATAACCCAGCCGGGGGCGGCCTCGTCACTTGCTAGGTTGTACGACTGAAGCATAATCGTCTACGCTTCGTTTATGTTTTTCCCTGAGACTTACACTATCTTAGCTCCTGAAAGTACCTGGTTATGATAAGTGACATAGACTAAGTTTTATGAGTAATCTCGTCTTCAAGTCTTACTATTGAATAAACTAAGGACTAATTAAAATCAATCTTCATGCCACAGGTCGTCGGTTTCTCACAACGAAATAAAATACTTTTAGCGGTAGAGGATACAACGAAGTGCAATACTCTCGCGGTACAATGTTCAACGAAGTATAGCACTATTAATCAAAATGGGGGAAGGGGGGGGGGGGGGGAGGGACATACCCTGAGCTGATAGGTGACTAAGAGAAATATGGAAAATGCGTGGACGTAATTTTTTTTGGATTAGTTCTAGTGAAATTCTGGACATAACGTAGACATTTTGGATGAGTTTAGGGCATATGGTAAAACGTTCTGGATGAATCGGTGTCAATAATACGGACGTTGGATGAATCAAGGCCGTGCTGGAAAGCTTTTAAACGCAATATATGTAATTGTGATGAATTTTGGACTTATGAATATTGAAGGCATATTCTCAACAAGTCATGGACGTAATACAGACATACTCTTAAAAAATCTGGATGAGCCCTGGATTGTGGATATTATATGACATGTTCTCGTGACCTTGGGTGCATCATGGTCAAAGCAGTGGCGTTCCCGACTTCAAAGACGAATTCTGTCAGCCCGAGTTGCATCATGACTACAAACTAGCTGACGCGGGAAATTAATCATCCGGAGGTTTTTCAAGCCCATTTACGCTATTCTTTTCTACAGATGCTTCATACAGATCTATCAGCTCATTTAATTTTTCTTTATCCTTTTTGTCACCGTAGGAGCATTCCTGCACGAATTAATTAAACTAAATTTCTGTAGTAGCGATCATTTAAGTCCATGAGCTTTCTCTTCAAGTATTCTTGGATTCCCATATTTCCTGAGTTTTCCTCTGCATTGAGCTTGCATATAATGAATAGTGTAAATTCACTATGTATCTTCAATGGCTTAAGATGGCCTGGTGTTGTGTAGATATATTCACAAAGTGGTGGTACCTGGCATTTATTTTGAAGTTGCCATCATTTCCGGTAATTAGTACTTAAAATATACTAATCTTAAGATTTGGGGGGGAAATCTATTAGCTAGTTAGACTTTAGGAAGGGCTTTCATAAAGTAGCAAAAAACATCGTCATAAATCCTACTGTTTTATGGTTCAGTGTCTTTCGTGAGACACTATGTATCAGGTGGGTGGAGCTTATATCGTGTTGCCCAGTCTCGACTATGAATAATGACTTACATGCTCTTCCCACCGTGCACCAAGCATTCATAAGGTCATGGGCCATTCCCAGAGGGAGGAGGGATGAAACGGCTGAGTGGACTCATTTGTTATGACGCTGCCTGCTTCGTCCGGTCGAACTAGGGCCTTCTAAACAGGAGTTGCAACACATTAACACTGGACAAAGAGTCTCCTGTGCACCCCCGCGTGTCCACTCTTCTGAGTGCAATATCGGAAGAATTATAATAATCGTGAAAGTAAAGGAGACTTTTACAATCTATATTACAGGCGGAATGGCGATGACAATCTGTAAACGTAAATACGGCTAGAACAGGTCTATTACTTGGCCGTATCGAACACAACTTCACGCTCAGTGCGGGTTTCAGATCTTGAAGGTGGTAGGAAGCTATGATAAAATATATATATATATATATATATATATATATATATATATATATATATATATATATATAAATCATCCTAGGGTTTGAAGCCTGGAAAACATCAAGTCTCACTTGCAGGAATTTAAATGCCACCAAGCATACAACTATATTGCTACATATCTCTGGTAAATGTGGTGAGAGATATAAATGGCTTTCCCCAGGATGCTTGTACTGTGTACGATAACTGTTACCAGCGACTACAACGGAATTATTTTTAAGTCGGAGAAGGGGCATATATACATATGCATATATACATACCTACACATTTCAACATATACATACACAGACATGTAAATATATACATATGTACATATTCATACTTGCTGCCTTCATCCATTTCTGTCGCCACCCTACCACACATGCAATGGGACCCCCCTCCCCCACGCGCGCGTGAGGTAGCTCTAGGAAGAGACAATAAAGGCCACATTCGTTTACACTCGGTCTCTAGCTGTCATGTGTAATGCACCAAAACCACAGCTCCCTTTCCACATCCAGGCCCCACAAAACTTTCCATGGTTTACCCCAGACGCTTCACATGTCCTGGTTCAATCCAGTGACAGCACGTCCACCCCGATATACCACATCGTTCCAATTCACACTATTCCTTGCATGCCTTTCACCCTCCTGCATGTTCAGGCCCCGATCGCTCAAAATCTTTTTCACCCCATCCTTCCACCTCCATTTTGGTCTCCCACTTCTCCTCGTTCCATCTACTTCCGATACATATATCCTCTTTGTCAATCTTTCCTCACTCATTCTCTCCGTGTGACCAAACCATTTCAATACACCCTCTTCTGCTCTCTCAACCACACTCTTTTTCTTACCACACATCTCTTACCCTTTCATTACTTACTCGATCAAACCACCTCACACCACATATTGCCCTCAAACATTTCATTTCCAACACATCCACCCTCCTCCGCACAACCCTATCTATAGCCCACGCCTCGCAACTATAACACTGTTTGAACCACTATTCCTTCAAACATACCCATTTATGCTCTACGACATAACGTTCTCGCCTTCCTCAAATCCCTCAACGCTCCCAGAACCTTTGCCCCCCTCTCCCACTCTGTGACTCACTTCCGCTTCCATGGTTCCATCCGCTGCTAAATCCACTCCCAGATATCTAAAACACTTCACTTCCACTTTTTCTCCATTCAAACTTACCTCCCAATTAACTTGTCCCTCAACCCTAATGAACCTAATAAACTTGCTTTTATTCACATTTACTCTCAACTTTCTCCTTTTGCACACTTACCAAACTCAGTCACCAACCTCTGCAGTTTCTCACCCTAATCAGCCACCAGCGCTGTATCATCAGCGAACAACAACTGGCTCACTTCCCAAGCCCTCTCATCCACAACAGACTGCATACTTGCCCCTCTCTCCAATACACTTGCATTCACCTCCCTAACCACCCCATCCATAAACAAATCAAATAACCTTGGAGACATCACGCACCCCTGCTGTATATCGACATTCACTGAGAACCAATCACTTTCCTCTCTTCCTACTCGTACATATGCCTTACATCCTATATGAAAACTTTTTACTGTTTCTAGCAACTTACCTCTCACACCATATACTCTTAATACCTTCCACAGAGTATCTCTATCAACTCTATCATATACCCTCCCCATACCCATAAATGCTACATACAAATCCATCTTTTTTCTAAGTATTTCTCACATACATTCTTCAAAGCAAACACCTGATCCACACATCCTCTACCACTTCTGAAACCACACTGCACTTCCCCAATCTGATGCTCTGTACATGCCTTCACCCTCTCGATCAATACCCTTCCACATAATTTACCAGGAACACTCAAAAAATTTATACCTCTCTAATTTGACCACTCACCTTTATCCCCTTTGCCTTTGTACAATGGCACTATGCATGCATTCCGCCAATCCTCAGGCACTTCACCATGAATCCTACATACAGTGAATATCCTCACCAACCAGTCAACAACACAGTCATCCCCTTTTTTCAATAAATTCCTCTGCTATACCACACAAACCTGCTGCCTTGCCGGCTTTCATCTTCCACAAAGCTTTCACTACTTCATCTCTGTTTACCAAAGCATTCTCCCTGACTCTCTCACTTCGCACACCACCTCGACCAAAACACCCTATATCTGCCACTGTATCATCAAACACATTCAACAAACCTTCAAAATACTCACTCCATCTCCTCACTTCACAACTCGTTATTTCCTCCCCATTAACCCCCTTATGGAAGCCCAGTAGTTTATAATTCATGAAGAGCTCTCTTAATGTGAGCTTGGCAGATAGTTGCCCCAAAATCCCTAATGAAGAAATAGAAGATGGGAGTTCGAAATCAAATATAATACATCTTATTTATGATACATGTTATTCATAAAGTCCCTCCAACAACAATAAGTCTCTTCGACCGCCATGATTGTTTCTCCCGCGCAAGAGTAAACATCTTCAAAAGTATAATTCTTAATTGGGTTGTTTTGCATTATAAGACCCATACATGATATTCTCTCTGTCCCCTCCGGCTGAGAAAGATCACATGACGCCCATAAACGCTAGTCATGACTGACAGAGTCACTGGCATGGGGTCGGTCAGTGTGACCCCAGTCTACAATCATCGCTGCTATTGATAACCAGCTCCCTACGTTTCACAACACCCATGTGAATCATCATGAAACCACTCCGATACCTGAAGTCTTGGCGATGTGACTTCACTAGACTCAAGCAACCCTCAGGGCGTCGCCGTCAGATGTCTCAACGTGATTCCAGACATTTCATCTTCGCGGCAGGTTTCATGTCCGACGTCCACCTTCGTCTGGTCTCGCGTGAATCATCACCTCCTCCCGTGCAACTGTAACAACAAGGGACCTACAGCCACGCCCGCGGCACTCCTACATCCCCAGCGCCTCTACAGGAGCCTCCTGCAACCCAAGCACTTATCAGCCGTCGACACACACTCCAGGAGCCGCTATACGGGCCACACCCACCTCCCTACATGAGCTCCACGTTGACTCAGAAGCCTAGCACTTCTTCCACGACTCCTGCTTCGCCTGACGCCTCCTACCATCACTAGCCAAGCCTCTCTCGACCTACCATACTTTACCTCGTCTTCACTATAATCCTGCACCTACAGTAACCTATTACCTTCTGTTACCTCACCTGGTATATCCTATCTAATAAAGCATTGTTGTTGTTCACTGTTTCCACGCCCCTGTCTCAAGTTTTACCGCTCCATCAGTCCTTACCAGAACACGTTAAACTTCTTTTAAAACTTTTTTTAAAGTCACAGTTTTCTTAAGGAGGGATTTTTTTTAACGGGTTAACGATTACTGCGAATGTAAATGTATAAACTAAGCTTGGTAATGTCTCTTTAATTTGTACCCGCACCCTACAGTATTTGGGCAAACTGTCGAGACTAATGAACTGACCGTAGACACTGTAATGTGGGCAGTTCCAGTGTACGGAATCTTTCTCCGTATGATCATGATCTGGAGCCACTAACTAAATCTGATTTGCTCATTGATAATACTTTTCCTCGTGACTTAGATGTGGTTGCCTCATTAATGTCCGGTTTAAGATTCACAGCGTACCGAGTACGCCCCTTGAGTCGTAATAAAGGCCTAACCTTTTGCTTTGCTTTATCAAAGACTTATTTCCCACTAAGAGATATTCTTGTTATCAGGCTACTGAACATTATTGACTCTATGCGTTTTTTTTACGGTCATCACATCCAACCTTGTAAGCAGGTTGTGATTAAGTGCATCACGTCTGGCTGATTTTAATAATCAGGTACTATTTCTGTTTTGAAAATGTTGTTTCCATTTAATGGAGGTTATTTACTCTCCAGCGTCAAATATGTATTTTCACTGCTTATTTCCATTCCCTCAGGCACTACCGACAGCTCACACCTGTCATTCAAAACTACTTGTCAAACCTTCATATTTCCTTTTAAGTTTATCTAAGAACAGAACGTATTATTTATGTATGTATATAATTTTGATGATCATCATGCGCTCAAAATAATTAAGCCTGAGGGTCCTGCACAAGAATGTCATAAAGGACAGAAATACGACAGAAAAGCGTCACGTACAACACTTGCCATATGCCACAAGTCGCTTACTTGTCTGTCATCACATAGGTAGCAAAGTGTCTACACAATCCATTAGAAACCATGATCATTTCATAATGTCTCAAAATCATTTTTAGATAACTGATGATTTAAAGGAAAAATCACTATGAGCATCATTACATGACCAGGGGAAACATGTGGCAACAGTGCCTGGTGAGAGAACATCCACGTACAGGACTTGTTACCCTGGGCCGCCGAGCTTGGTATAGTTCGTCATCAGCGAAGGACGTCTCGCACAACAGAGAAGCATTCAGACAACCCAAGTCGCTCTTTGTCTCACAGCTCGTTAATATTCATCCTACCTTTAGATCTACTGTGAAGAACGTCGAATTACACCAGCAAAATGTAAGTGTTATCAATCATGATGTCTATAGGATATGCACAGCGAAATTTGAAAGATCAAGATGTTTACGCTGTAAAAGATACGGAAGGTTTCCTGTTTGTGAATTTTGTTGTTAGAAGAAAACGTTATGAAGGGTGGAAGGGTTCTTGAATGTCGTGTGAATGCCATTTTCTTTGTATAGTGACATTTTTGAAGTTTCCGGTATTTTGGAGGAAGGAATGGAAGTGCTCCAATTCACTTGGATGATTCGCTTGTGTCAGTGTAGGCCACTATTTTTTTTTTTTTCTTTAAGTGTACGAGGGCAACATAATTTTGCATGTTGGAATTATGGGATAGTTGTACAACATAGGTCGTAAGCGAGTTTATCAAAAGAAGTGTATGATTTTTTTTTGAGCGTTAAGGACATATACATATTGAACAAAATATGACTCAAAAACTAAGTAGCCACGACCCGTTGTTTTGTCTATTGTTATTTACTTTTGAAATAGAGATTATGTGTTGAAGGACGTGTTCATAATATCTTAAACAATCGTGGTTGTCATTGTTAAGAATGAGTGGATTTTTTTTTTCATTCAGAAATTATCAGCCTTTATTTAATAGCTTGGTAATGCCTTGCAATGATGTGTAATATTTCGAGAATTGAGTAAATGTGGCCACTCCTTATGTGAAGCAATGTATTAAATTTCACCAAAGTTAAAGCGATAGCCTTGAGGGATGTGAACATCAGAAACATTCAAGTTTGGTTAACATGTAAGTTGGTGGATTACCAGAAAATCAACAGAACTTATGAAATTACCAGAAAATCAACAGAACCAATGAAATTCCCGGAAAAATCAACAGAAGTAATGAAAATACACTCTGAACCTCACCCAACGGCTATTTCATTATTATTTTCATACCGTTTGAAAATGTAGTCTTGTCGGGCATTGCGTTCCGATTGTTACTAAGAGAATACTAACGACTAAAATAAACCTCTGTCAAACGTCATTAAACACTGGGACTGAGTCTTTAACATTATCTACCGCTCAAATAACTACGGTAATTAGCAACATGTCTCTGCCAGGGGCCGAGCAACGCAGGTGTGCATGAAGCTCATGGTAATAGGGTTTATAAAGTTTTATCCCCAGACCAGGGTTGCAACCCTAGGCGTTTGAAGAGCTTCACGGCCCAATCACCCCCAACCACCCCCATTTTTAAAGATTACGTCCAAATTTCAGGAAAATTCGGCCAAATGTTTTTTTTACACTATGTAACTGGTGAAACATTAAATCAACATGCAATAATACAATTACTACGTAACTTAATATCATCAAACTATGTAACTTAATATCATCAAAGATTAATCTTTTATATGACGGACGGTGGAGGGACTAGTTGAGCTTACAATTGGAATCCTTGTAGGACCACATATGTGCCTGAACCATTTTATAGAACTGGACACAATCGTATACATGTTTTAGCTTTCGAATTTTGGTTACAATTCTCATTATAAATGTATTACAACAGAATGAAGATTTGTTTGCGGTACCGACGTAGTTTGTCCCTCTGTGTAATCTAACATTAATGATTTGCGTTGGGGATGGTAAACGTCAGTTGTAAGTGTTGGTTTGTTTCTGAGAATTTTCTCGCCTTGCGGCGGAGCTTTTCGCTGATGCATGTACCCGTGATCTAGCACTCAGCACTGCTGCCTTACCATAAACCACATGTTGTGCTAACACAACCCTCTTGCTTAACCCTCTGGTAATATGTTGTCTTAGTGGGTAAGCATAATGCATCATGCCTTATCAATACACGGCATAACACCACACAGCATACATTATCGTTGGTTGGAAAAATGACTCGACTTAGACTGCATCACACTACCACAAGCATAACAGTATATGGCTCACGGTCATACTGCATTACACGACCACACATCCACGAACTTCTGCATCACTCCACCACTTTAACATTGTCATTGCATCACACTACAACACAACCATGATGGCATACTGCTTCACGCTAGCATACAACTATGTCTAGGGTGTAACACTTAGCGTGTTAGATCTTAGCGGGCTACGCTCTTATAGGCCGTCCACGGTAGAATCGAAGACTGTACCGAGTCTTTGGTAAAGCTGTTTGGTTCGAATCCAGTTTGCAGCAGTCTGCCTCGGCTGTTCAATCTTCCTTGAGGGCTGAACGTTTAATTATGTATCTGGCTTAAGAAAGTACACACACACACACATACCTCGCTAGCGCGGGAGACAGCGACAGTATAATAAAAAATAATATATATATATATATATATATATATATATATATATATATATATATATATATATATATATATATATATATAGAAGCAGTGAAAAGTTTTTATCGAGGATGTAAGGCATGTGTACGTGTAGGAAGAGGAAAGTGATTGGTTCTCAGTGAATGTAGGTTTGCGGCAGGGGTGTGTGATGTCTCCATGGTTGTTTAATTTGTTTATGGATGGGGTTGTTAGGGAGGTGAATGCAAGAGTTTTGGAAAGAGGGGCAAGTATGAAGTCTGTTGGGGATGAGAGAGCTTGGGAAGTGAGTCAGGTTGTTCGCTGATGATACAGCGCTGGTGGCTGATTCATGTGAGAAACTGCAGAAGCTGGTGACTGAGTTTGGTAAAGTGTGTGAAAGAAGAAAGTTAAGAGTAAATGTGAATAAGAGCAAGGTTATTAGGTACAGTAGGGTTGAGGGTCAAGTCAATTGGGAGGTGAGTTTGAATGGAGAAAAACTGGAGGAAGTGAAGTGTTTTAGATATCTGGGAGTGGATCTGGCAGCGGATGGAACCATGGAAGCGGAAGTGGATCATAGGATGGGGGAGGGGGCGAAAATTCTGGGAGCCTTGAAGAATATGTGGAAGTCGAGAACATTATCTCGGAAAGCAAAAATGGGTATGTTTGAAGGAATAGTGGTTCCAACAATGTTGTATGGTTGCGAGGCGTGGGCTATGGATAGAGTGGTGCGCAGGAGGATGGATGTGCTGGAAATGAGATGTTTGAGGACAATGTGTGGTGTGAGGTGGTTTGATCGAGTAAGTAACGTAAGGGTAAGAGAGATGTGTGGAAATAAAAAGAGCGTGGTTGAGAGAGCAGAAGAGGGTGTTTTGAAATGGTTTGGGCACATGGAGAGAATGAGTGAGGAAAGATTGACCAAGAGGATATATGTGTCGGAGGTGGAGGGAACGAGGAGAAGAGGGAGACCAAATTGGAGGTGGAAAGATGGAGTGAAAAAGATTTTGTGTGATCGGGGCCTGAACATGCAGGAGGGTGAAAGGAGGGCAAGGAATAGAGTGAATTGGAGCGATGTGGTATACCGGTGTTGATGTGCTGTCAGTGGATTGAATCAGGGCATGTGAAGCGTCTGGGGTAAACCATGGAAAGCTGTGTAGGTATGTATATTTGCGTGTGTGGACGTATGTATATACATGTGTATGGGGGTGGGTTGGGCCATTTCTTTCGTCTGTTTCCTTGCGCTACCTCGCAAACGCGGGAGACAGCGACAAAGCAAAAAAAAAAAAAAAAAAATTGTAGTAAATCACATATACCTGTGAAGCACTGGTTTAAGTAAACTGTTGAAAAATTTAACACAAGCTTAGGCCTTCGACTATTTCAAGTCATTTTCAAGGATACATGGTCAAAAACTAGAGAAAATATCCAAAACCAGGCTACACTACAGGTGAAGAAATAAGGAACAGATCTTGTTATACTGACTCATATCCTTGATAGTGGCCTGAAATACAGTCGAAAGCTTGGAGCTTCTCTTTTCTAATTTTCGAGTACATATATGTTATACTTAATCGCTGTTTCCCGCTTCAGCGAGGTATCTCCAGGAAACAGACGAAGAATGGCCCATCCTCACACACACACACACATATATTGGAAAGGATCACAATTTTGTGCGTGATCAAGATATTCCTATGAGTCCACGGGGAAAATGAAACACGATAAGGTCCCAAGTGCACTTTCGTGTAATAATCACAAGTGGAGACTTAAGAGAGAAATATAAGTCAGTTGATATACATCGAAGAGACGAAGCTAGGACGCCATTTGGTAAACGTGATGTCACATGTTTACCAAATGTTGTCACATGTTTACCAAATCTCTTCGATGTATATCAACTGACTTATATTTCTCTCTTCTGTCTCCCCTGATGATGTGATTATTACACGAAAGTGCACTTGGGAACTTATCGTGTTTCATTTTCCCTGTGGACTCATAGAAACACACACACACACACACACACATATATATATATATATATATATATATATATATATATATATATATATATATATATATATATATATATATATATATATTTCTTTTCTTTCAAACTATTCGCCATTTCCCGCATTAGCGAGGTAGCGTTAAGAACAGATGACTGGGCCTTTGAGGGACTACCCTCACCTGGCCCAATTCTCTGTTCCTTCTTTTGGAAAATTACAAAAAAAATGAGAGGGGAGGATTTCCAGCCCCCCGCTCCCTCCCCTTTTAGTCACCTTCTACGACATGCAGGGAATACGTGGGAAGTATTCTTGCTCCCCTATCCCCAGGGATAATATATATATATATATATATATGTTTTTTTTTTTTTTTTGCTTTGTCGCTGTCTCCCGCGTTTGCGAGGTAGCGCAAGGAAACAGACGAAAGAAATGGCCCAACCCACCCCCATACACATGTATATACATACGTCCACACACGCAAATATACATACCTACACAGCTTTCCATGGTTTACCCCAGACGCTTCACATGCCTTGATTCAATCCACTGACAGCACGTCAACCTCGGTATACCACATCGCTCCAATTCACTCTATTCCTTGCCCTCCTTTCACCCTCCTGCATGTTCAGGCCCCGATCACACAAAATCTTTTTCACTCCATCTTTCCACCTCCAATTTGGTCTCCATCTTCTCCTCGTTCCCTCCACCTCCGACACATATATCCTCTTGGTCAATCTTTCCTCACTCATTCTCTCCATGTGACCAAACCATTTCAAAACACCCTCTTCTGCTCTCTCAACCACGCTCTTTTTATTTCCACACATCTCTCTTACCCTTACGTTACTTACTCGATCAAACCACCTCACACCACGCATTGTCCTCAAACATCTCATTTCCAGCACATCCATCCTCCTGCACACAACTCTATCCATAGTCCACGCCTCGCAACCATACAACATTGTTGGAACCACTATTCCTCCAAACATACCCATTTTTGCTTTCCGAGATAATGTTCTCGACTTCCACACATTCTTCAAGGCTCCCAGAATTTTTACCCCCTCCCCCACCCTATGATCCACTTCCGCTTCCATGTTTCCATCCGCTGCCAGATCCACTCCCAGATATCTAAAACACTTCACTTCCTCCAGTTTTTCTCCATTCAAACTCACCTCCCAATTGACTTGACCCTCAACCCTACTGTACCTAATAACCTTGCTCTTATTCACATTTACTCTTAACTTTCTTCTTTCACACACTTTACCAAACTCAGTCACCAGCTTCTGCAGTTTCTCACATGAATCAGCCACCAGCGCTGTATCATCAGCGAACAACAACTGACTCACTTCCCAAGCTCTCTCATCCCCAACAGACTTCATACTTGCCCCTCTTTCCAAAAGTCTTGCATTCACCTCCTTAACAACCCCATCCATAAACAAATTAAACAACCATGGAGACATCACACACCCCTGCCGCAAACCTACATTCACTGAGAACCAATCACTTT
The DNA here is from genome assembly GCF_036320965.1 of Panulirus ornatus. Lineage (NCBI taxonomy): Eukaryota > Metazoa > Arthropoda > Malacostraca > Decapoda > Palinuridae > Panulirus > Panulirus ornatus. The sequence goes on from NC_092231.1 coordinate 3,765,645, forward strand.
CCTCTCTTCCTACACGTACACATGCCTTACATCCTCGATAAAAACTTTTCACTGCTTCTAACAACTTGCCTCCCACACCATATATTCTTAATACCTTCCACAGAGCATCTCTATCAACTCTATCATATGCCTTCTCCAGATCCATAAATGCTACATACAAATCCATTTGCTTTTCTAAGTATTTCTCACATACATTCTTCAAAGCAAACACCTGATCCACACATCCTCTACCACTTCTGAAACCACACTGCTCTTCCCCAATATATATATATATATGCTCTGTGGAAGGTATTAAGAATATATGGTGTGGGAGGCAAGTTGTTAGAAGCAGTGAAAAGTTTTTATCGAGGATGTAAGGCATGTGTACGTGTAGGAAGAGAGGAAAGTGATTGGTTCTCAGTGAATGTAGGTTTGCGGCAGGGGTGTGTGATGTCTCCATGGTTGTTTAATTTGTTTATGGATGGGGTTGTTAGGGAGGTAAATGCAAGAGTTTTGGAAAGAGGGGCAAGTATGAAGTCTGTTGGGGATGAGAGAGCTTGGGAAGTGAGTCAGTTGTTGTTCGCTGATGATACAGCGCTGGTGGCGGATTCATGTGAGAAACTGCAGAAGCTGGTGACGGAGTTTGGTAAAGTGTGTGGAAGAAGAAAGTTAAGAGTAAATGTCAATAAGAGCAAGGTTATTAGGTACAGTAGGGTTGAGGGTCAAGTCAATTGGGAGGTGAGTTTGAATGGTGAGAGGCTGGAGGAAGTGAAGTGTTTTAGATATCTGGGAGTGGATCTGTCAGCGGATGGAACCATGGAAGCGGAAGTGGATCATAGGGTGGGGGAGGGGGCGAAAATTTTGGGAGCCTTGAAAAATGTGTGGAAGTCGAGAACATTATCCCGGAAAGCAAAAATGGGTATGTTTGAAGGAATAGTGGTTCCAACAATGTTGTATGGTTGCGAGGCGTGGGCTATGGATAGAGTTGTGCGCAGGAGGATGGATGTGCTGGAAATGAGATGTTTGAGGACAATGTGTGGTGTGAGGTGGTTTGATCGAGTAAGTAACGTAAGGGTAAGAGGGATGTGTGGAAATAAAAAGAGCGTGGTTGAGAGAGCAGAAGAGGGTGTTTTGAAGTGGTTTGGGCACATGGAGAGAATGAGTGAGGAAAGATTGACCAAGAGGATATATGTGTCGGAGGTGGAGGGAACGAGGAGAAGAGGGAGACCAAATTGGAGGTGGAAAGATGGAGTGAAAAGGATTTTGTGTGATCGGGGCCTGAACATGCAGGAGGGTGAAAGGAGGGCAAGGAATAGAGTGAATTGGAGCGATGTGGTATACAGGGGTTGACGTGCTGTCAGTGGATTGAATCAAGGCATGTGAAGCGTCTGGGGTAAACCATGGAAAGCTGTGTAGGTATGTATATTGCGTGTGTGGACGTGTGTATGTACATGTGTATGGGGGGGGTTGGGCCATTTCTTTCGTCTGTTTCCTTGCGCTACCTCGCAAACGCGGGAGACAGCGACAAAGTAAAAAAAAAAAAAAAAAAAAAAAAAAATATATATATATATTATCCCTGGGGATAGGGGAGAAAGAATACTTCCCACGTATTCCCTGCGTGTCGTAGAAGGCGACTAAAAGGGGAGGGAGCGGGGGGCTGGAAATCCTCCCCTCTCGTTTTTTTTTTTTTTATTTTCCAAAAGAAGGAACAGAGAACGAGGCCAGGTGAGGATATTCCCTCAGAGGCCCAGTCCTCTGTTCTTAACGCTACCTTGCTAATGCGGGAAATGGCAAATAGTATGAAAGAAAGATATATATATATATATATATATATATATATATATTTTTTTTTTTTTTTTTTTTTTATACTTTGTCGCTGTCTCCCGCGTTTGCGAGGTAGCGCAAGGAAACAGACGAAAGAAATGGCCCAACCCCCCCCCATACACATGTACATACACACGTCCACACACGCAAATATACATACCTACACAGCTTTCCATGGTTTACCCCAGACGCTTCACATGCCTTGATTCAATCCATTGATAGCACGTTGACCCCGGTATACCACATCGATCCAATTCACTCTATTCCTTGCCCGCCTTTCACCCTCCTGCATGTTCAGGCCCCAATCACTCAAAATCTTTTTCACTCCATCTTTCCACCTCCAATTTGGTCTCCCACTTCTCCTCGTTCCCTCCACCTCTGACACATATATCCTCTTGGTCAATCTTTCCTCACTCATTCTCTCCATGTGCCCAAACCATTTCAAAACACCCTCTTCTGCTCTCTCAACCACGCTCTTTTTATTTCCACACATCTCTCTTACCCTTACATTACTTACTCGATCAAACCACCTCACACCACATATTGTCCTCAAACATCTCATTTCCAGCACATCCACCCTCCTGCGCACAACTCTATCCATAGCCCACGCCTCGCAACCATACAATATTGTTGGAACCACTATTCCTTCAAACATAGCCATCTTTGCTTTCCGAGATAATGTTCTTCACTTCCACACATTCTTCAAGGCTCCCAGGATTTTCGCCCCCTCCCCCACCCAATGATTTACT